>NW_025544774.1:1171489-1354107 GCF_000003525.1 Blastomyces dermatitidis ER-3
CCACCAGCTTTCTACGCCTTTTACGGCCGCAACCACCCTATACCACTTCACAACTAACACCCCTTCCACCCCTACCCCCTCTACCACCACCACCTCTACCGCCCCGTAGTCCCCTCTACCCCCTTTATCACCACCACTGCCTCTACCGCCTCTACCGCCCCGCAGCCCCTCTCTACCACTTCCACCCTACCCCCCCTTACCACCCCTACCACTCCTACCACCTCTTACCCCCTCTACCCCCTCTACCACCATCACCGCCCCTACCCTCCTCTACTCCCTCTTACCACCTCTATCACCTCTTCCACCCTCTACCCCCTCTATCATCATCACCGCCTCTACCGCCCCGTAGCCCTCTCTATCACTTTCACTCTCTTACCTCTACCTCTCTACCTCTCTCTTATCACCTCGATCACCTCTATCACTCTAATCACTCTCTTTCACTCTGTATCACCTCCATCATCATTATCAGATTAATCAGAGCTGTACAGGCTGCAGAGCCAGCTGTTCAATCTCATCTGAATTCAAAGAAGTGTACTGTGTACATGATATTATATGAGATCATGTTACAGAGCATTTGACAAAATGAATGTAGAGAAGAGTGAGTATAAAGAATGTAAATACTATAAAGAATGTATGAAAGAAGCAGAATGAAAAAAAGAATGAAGATTTGAAGATTGATCTGAGCTGTATGAGTCAGAGCATTCAAATATTTTTAATAGAATACACATGATATCATATTACAGTGTTTTTTACATGGAAAAGTTGGTTTTTCTATAATAAATAGAGTATATTAATGAATGTATAGGTTGTAATGAATGTAGAGAAGAGTATAAAGAATGTAAATATAGTAGAGAACATCTGTAAAGGAAAGAATGAAGATTAATATCAGAGTTATACAGACTGCAGAGCCAGCTGTTCTGATTCATCAGGTGAATTTGATGAGGTGCATGTGATATCATGTGAGGTCACGTTACAGGGCATTTTACTCAGAAAAGTTGGTTTTTCTATAATATATAGAGAGATAAATAATATTAATATCTTATTGTGTTGTTGTGCTATGGTTGAAAATTAACAGCTCTATAGAGTGCTTTTTGGAGTTCGTTGGGTGGTGAGTCACGTTACATTACTACGCAGACATGGCCCAAATTTGCATGAATGGATTAACCTGTAGGCTACTGGGGCAAAAGAGCTCAATCACCACCAGCGCACTGCTGGTAGAAGGGCCGACCAACCGCGGGACCCCCAACATAACCAAGCACTTATCTTTCAAGAGCTAGGAAATGAGACATATACAAATAGAGAGTCATTACGGAAAGTAAAAACTGATAGATGTTGGCGTTTTTGGTTTGTGGGGGCCAATTCTGAGTAAGCAATTTAGCGCTAAAGTTTAGATGTTGTTGGGGGTCCCGGGGGTTGATCGGCCCTTCTACCAGCAGCGCTGGTGGTGACTGAGCTCTTTTGCCCCAAGTAGCCTACAGATACAGATGTGTGCATGGCACACATCTGCCATCTGAATATTCCTTAACTTTCACATCCTCTATTGTTCCAAGCCTTATCAATATTCGAAGATGACCACTACGGTAAGTAATCATCTGAGATATACCACCAACTATCATTGCTGACCGATTTTAAGTATAATCAGGCCATAAGCGCAAAGCTCTCAGAGCTTGAAAACGTCATTCGTGCCGCTGGAGATAGTGTTTGTAAAACCACATCGCTCATTTTCTCTTCACAATGCTAATTCACTCATCAAGGAGGTTGGCGACTACTTAAGCAACATAAGACAATCACCCAACCAACTCTCATCCCTGCGTCGAGCTTTGCTTAAGAGGCCTAAACGTGATGAGACATATTCTAAACGCCATTCATGGTGCTCACAATTTAGATCTCAAAGTGGAAAATGGCTATCTAAGAAGCAGGTAGACGACCTTGTATTAATCACAAAACATTGGGGGCTAAAGCCGAAAGCAATCAAATGTCTCAAGACAGTCTGCTTACGCAGTAGTCTGGAGTGTTGACCCTCAAGACTTTTGTGAAGGAGTTGCGCTTGACTCGAGCATCATCCGGCGCTGCTACAATGATCTGATAAGAATTCGTGATGATAGCAGTGGTCGTATTGTTTTACTTATTGTCATGTCAGAGAAGGTTGAGGAAGCACAACAATATATCCACGCTAAAAAGAGTATCAGAAATAGATCACGAACAAAGAAGTCGGCCGAAGATATTTCCCTTCGGAATACCGAGATCCTAACCTCTTCTTTACGCGATCTCACGAAACAGCTTTGGGGGGACCTTGAAGAAGAGGAGGAAAAACAACAAAAGAGGAACAACATTTCGCTATTCTCACGGTACGGGTGGAAATGGGGACGGTTAAAGCATGTTGCGATAACTCTGTCATTGGGAGCAGCACACACAAACAAGTAAGAGCCTCCTCTCCCAATTATAAAGACTAGAGCTAAGTTATAACAGGTTTGAAAAACGCGCCTGGTACCCCATTGAGTTCGATGCTATCAATGAATATATAACAACATTACCTTACCTCAATTTTCAATATTAATTTACCTTGAACAGGCATGGGTTTCAATTAAAGCATACTACTTTCAAAGGCAATGGCTTCGCCAGTATAGTCCGTCACCAACAGCAAGTGGTCTCGGGGCGCAGCCTGGTCGCAGCCTTGAAACAGACCTGGATCTTGACTCATTCTCTACCTTCCTCCAACACGGCGATGTTCCATTGACGTCACAAGCAAATATCTTTGCTACTACACTAGACCCGGATCTTGACTCATTCTCCACCTTCCCTCAATACGCCGGTGTTCCAGCGACGTCGCAGGCAAATACCTTTCCGGCCGCACTGACCTTGGAATCTTGACTCATTTTCCAACTTTCCCCAATACGGCGTTGTCCCAGCGACATCGGGAATATTGACGCCACAGACAGATGCCTTTCCCGCCGCACCGAATCTGAATCTTGACTCATTTTCCGACTTTCCCCAGTACGGCGTTGTCCCAGCGACATCAGGAATATTGACGCCACATCTTGACTCGTTTTCCGACTTTCCCCAGTACGGCGTTGTTCCAGCGACATCAGGAACATCAATGCAACAGACGGATGCCTTTTCCGCCGTACCGACTCTGAATCTTGACTCATTCTCCGCCTTCCCCCGATACGGCAGTGTTCCGACAACGCCACAGGCAAATACCTTTCCTGCCGCGCTGAACTTAGATCTTGACTCATCCTCCGCCTTCACCAATTTACCGCATATCCCTCCTATCGCAAACGAATCCTTTTACCAGACCTAACCTTGGCGTCCAACTTTGCTTGACAAATTGATACTCCAACAGTACCTACCCAAAATCACTATATTTTACCTGAGCATAGTGTATTTTGGTTATAATACTAGAATGCCACTCTAGCAATTTAGTGATCCCAAGGACAGCATAGAGTCGAATAATCACTAATCAAAGAATGGTGCTCAAAGTCCCTGAGAAACGTTTGCTGGTAAACACATGGTGCAGTGTGCTGGCGTCACGGGACCTAGAGAGTGGAAAAATGTAGGCGTACTGGGGCAAAAGAGCTCAGTCACCACCAGCGCACTGCTGGTAGAAGGGCCGATCAACCCGTGACCCCCAACACCCCCCTCGGACCAGCTACCACAGAGTACTCCTCTCAGTGACTCCTCTCAGTGACTCCTCTCAGTGACTCCTCTCAGTGGCTCCTCTTAGTGGCTCCTCTCAGCGGCCTCTTTTCTGGACTCACTTCTAGGGCTCATTCTTTCAAGGGCTAACTTCTAGGGCAAACTTCTAGGGTGTCTCTTGGCACTGTTTAATGTCTGGGATATTGTTTGGGATTTTTATTCTTAAGTCCATCCTGGGATCAAACCCATGCATGTTGACCACAGCGGGGCTCACGCTAAACGGTCTCATAACCTGTAGGCTACTGGGGCAAAAGAGCTCAGTCACCACCAGCGCACTGCTGGTAGAAGGGCCGATCAACCCCCGGGACCCCCAACAAAAAACTAGTCTCGTTGGTTGGTATCAATATCAATATACTTTCACCTGTCAAATGTCGTTGAATCACGTGCTCTCCTGCCCCACCACGACGAAAATAATTTAATTGCGCTTCATTGATAATGAGATTCAGTATTCTTTCACGTTCGTGTACAAGATTTATTTATTAATCAACTTTCCGGGTAGCGGGAGAGATTATCTAACGTTCCATCAATCCTACGGAGTACTTATTATTATAAGATACCGACCAAACCTTTCCGGGTCTAGTGTCGAATGCAGTCGGCTAAAGACTGCATGGATGAGATACGTCGAAAAGATGCAAGAAAGTGACGATCCCATCAAATATTTACCGTTACCAGAAGAATTCGAGCCTTCTGCAGAAAAGGCAGCCGCGGCAATCTATGGCACTGTATCCGAGCCCAGCCCGACTCCGAGATTTGATCTTCCAGACGACTGTTTACCTGTCGTGGAGGCCAAAAAATTGTACCAAAAAGTGAGTCTACACCCTCTATTCTAGCGTAATCTAATGAGGAAGGCAGGAAAAATCCTTACTCACAGTTCCCGATCCAATATCACACGGTGTCGTGTTAGAAAAGTCTTTCTCTGCCGGAGGGAAACATGATGCGATAATTGTCCCCCTGGTCGCAATCAAAGACCCCAAGATCTACGCATGGGCCCCAAGGAGGAAACAGAATAGAAGTAGGCTGGCAGTGGCAGAGAGCTCTATCTGTATCAAAGCTCACCTATTTCAGTGTTGAAGGCGAGAAACGAATCGGAGCAGTGCTTGTTCATTTCCCACGAAAACCATGGCACAATTCATTTAGATCTATATCAGTGGTGTTACTCGATATGTAATAACAAAGGGTGTTGTGGATGTGAAACGGGATACCTATTTACTCATTGTGAAATACATATTGGTACTGGCTGCAAGCAATAAGATAGATTCCGAGTATTATTAGCAGGAAAATTTCTTTGTCTAATACTCACGAAATCTCAAATGAGAACAGTTTGTTTCTAATGCTTTTCATTTGAGGAGAGCTCATTCGCTTAATCCTAACAATGATGAAAGACAATAATAAGCCTGTGGAACGGAAAGGAGAATCTTATCTCTGTAACGTAACTACTATTCTATTTATTAGTTCCATTCCCTTTACGGCCTAGTGGTTACGTAGGGCTTCGCGCTTGTCAACAATTACAAAATTTGGGGGTCATATATGACAGATATTAAAAAAACATTGGTCTTCAAGCAGCAAGGTTTCCATGCGGTATTTCCATAAATTTGGTGTAGATGTTTCGTTTTGTATCTTCATAGAGAATATCCACCGCGTTTCGAGTGATATGTTACCCGTTTGCAACTTCATCGGTGGCATAGGTAGGCCGTAGGCCATAGGACGAGGATTCGAGACGAAGGGGAAGGTCGTTGATGACAGGAACCAACGAATTGTCTAGAGTAGAGGCCTTGTACTGTTCATTGAAAACGAAGAGGATTGAGAGGTGTCAGTTTTTGTTCGTAGCCGTAGCTCTCCTGCTTCTGGCTGATGGCTCAGTCGGCTTCATCGAATCAACGCGGCGCTCGTGTCAGTCCCAGAGAGTAGAGATTATCTTAGCTTCGTCAAACTGCCAGAGGCAGGGGACTACTGGTCCCTCGCACTGGTTAGAAGTGCAACCTCGTCGCGAGGGTGATAAATTATTTTGTCAGGCTTACTAAATAAAGTATGATAAAATCAGGATCACATGACTTTAGTCGTTTGGCGCGTCATTACCTAGGTACTCGTGATAATTCCAAAACAACCTCGCTTTGTAGTAAAACTGAACCTGGGTTCTGGAAATGACGAGCCTTACCCAGAGCGATTGCAATGTCATTGCAAAGCACCCATTGAGAAACTCTTTAGATCATCTACGACTTATTCTTGAAGATGCAGAGCATTTCTGCCGCCCGCATCTAAACTCTTATGATAGTGCTGTTGATACTCCGTCCTCAGCTTGTCAAGAGGCAATATCAGACCTTCTCGGCGCTTTGATGACACAGAAATCAGCATTCAATCTTTCCTCCCGATTAGGCAATCGCAATTTGGCTTCGGACATCTCTAATCTTTTCGGATATGTTCAACAGAATGACTTCAGCTATGAAGTCTATCGTGCACTGTCACAACTCGTCATTCGAAAGGCCCTGGACATCGACATCTGGACTGCTGTTATCAACCTCATTATTACTGTCCTGCGTTCCACTCCTCCGCCTAGCACGCCATTTATTCAACAAACCCCAATTACGTATAATATGAGCAGCCTTGTCAACTCGAGTGAATATCGCAAAGACGTCGATAATGTGCTGAAAGAGGATATAGGACCGATGTCCATTGATATCCCTGGGTTCTACGAAGCTTTCTTTGAAGAGGTGACGGATCTTGAGCACATTGCTGATACAGTTTTTAAGAAATGCATGCAGGGCGATACTCCGCAATATCATGAGAAGGATGGCTGGAAGGAATGGCCTGGGGATGCAAAGGAACAAGATGTCTTGAAATGGCTTTCTCAAATGATAACTCTGTTCACGGGCTATGCTGAGGAGTTGTTTCCAACTTTCAACATTCAACGAAGGTTATTGATACAGCCTCATCAACCTCTATTAGGCTCAACGGCGAAACGTAAGCTTGATATTGGCATTGTGAATGGTGTAGCTGCTGATAAAGCTGTTAAGTATCACTGGCAGCAGATTCTTGTGCCAGGAGAACTGAAGAATGACCGCGAATATGATAAACCTTCATTGGCAGGTCTTGATCTGGGAAGGTATGCAAGAGAAGTACTTTTGTGTCAGGAGACTCGTCGTTTTGTTCTTGGATTTACACTCTGCGGATCTCTTATGCGGTTATGGGAATTTGATCGATTGGGTGCGATCGCATCCACGCATTTTGACATCAATAAAGAGGGACAGCGATTTGTCGCCACTGTGCTTGGATTTCTCTGGATGAGCAAGGAGCAGCTTGGATATGATCCCACCATTATTGATGCTGAAGGCATTAAGTATATTGACATTGAACGAAATGGACAAAAGGAACGTCTCATCATTGATGGATTGATGACGCGGGCGCAGTGCATCACAGGCCGTGCCACAACTTGCTGGAAGGCCCATCAAGAGAATGGTGATTCACAGATACCTCTTGTGATCAAAGACTCGTGGCAATACTCGGAGCGTGACGAAGAAGGTGAACTGCTGCGTGAGGTGACTGGGAAGAACGTGGTCAATGTAGCGAGATACTATCATCATGAGACGGTTTGCGTGAGTGGCAAAGATGATGATATTCTTAACGCCGTTCGAAAGGGCCTGGATGTTACACAGACGTCAAACCGTTTGATACTGCCTTTGAGTAGAAGTGAGTCCCGTACCTCGCTCGATAGACGAAGTAGCAGTACCACTGGGCGGAAGCGATCCTCCAGCCGCGCCGACACATCACTGCCGCCGCCAAGAAAGCGGATTCAGTCTAGTTCTCCAGTTAAGACAGCAAAAACTAGTACTGCAAACCGCGTGCATCGTCGTGTCATCATCCGTGACTACGGGAAGGCAATCTACAAAGCAAGTTCGAGGGTTGCCCTGCTCGAGACACTGAAGGGCTGCATTGAAGGATATGAGTCTTTACATAAAAAGGCTGGTATGCTTCAATGTGATATCTCACCAAACAACCTCATGATGAATGAAGATGACAGTAATCCTTCCTTTCGGTCATTCCTGATTGACTTGGACCTTGCGATCAAGGAACAACGGGAGGGATTTTCAGGAGCTCGAGGCAAAACTGGCACACGGGCATTCATGTCCATTGGCGTGCTTCTCGGCGAAAAGCATTCCTTCATGCATGATCTCGAGTCATTCTTCTGGGTGCTTTTCTGGATATGCATTCACTATGATGAATTGGGGAAAGGGAGAACTGTTCCGCGGTTTGAGAAGTGGAATTATGTGAGCACGGAAGAGTTGGCTGGAATGAAGATAGGTGTGATTGCTGCAGAGGATGTGTTCTTGAAAACAATGGATGACAACACTACTGTCCATTATCAACCATTGGTCCCTTGGGTCAACAAGCTACGGAGGGATGTTTTCCCTGGCAATGGAAGGTGGAAAACCCCCAATCCAAATTTGTATTCTGATATGAAGAAGGTACTGCAGAAGGCCCAGAACGACCCAGAGGTGTTGAAGTAATGTATTCAATATTCTTTTATTCTCTTTTTCCTCACACTCTCCCCTTTCTCTGATTTTATATATACCCCTGCTTAAACTTGTGCGTTGGGATTTGGATTAGTTTGGAAGTCTTTTGTAAAGTAGAATGAATTTTTAGCAAGAGTCGAAATAGTTACATAATCTCATTTAGTTCTATCAATTATTCTGATTTTTATCCGTCGCAGAGGACTTTGGGATAAGGGAAATTGACCAGGCATAAGTACACTAAAGCTAGAAAACAGGGACAATCTGTAACGGCGTGGCAAGCATGACTATATAAGCGAGAGCAGTATGAAGCCGACGGCTTCATATTCTACGGAGTAGTCTTTTGCTGATAGTGCAGCGGTTAGTGCTTTAAATGCTCCTAAGGTTACGCGCTGTGACACAAACAAAATCAATCCTGCCAATATCGACCTGAGATACTCGAGGCGCCCATCTACGGCCTCGCGACACAGAAGGATAACTATAGGGGTTGCCAATGTCCAACCTATAACCTCGCGTAAGAGACTACGGAGTACGGAGTAGTGAGTGTAGTAGTGGGACTGCCCACCGAAGGCGCTGCTAACGGGTTTAACTAGTAGGTACACATAGCGGCTGCAATGGTTCAACGTTCTCCTTGTCGCTACCTGTAATATTGGTCAGAACATGCCTCCGAAACCCAAAGTAATAGGGAAACTCACCTTTGCTTGCCGTGGCTGCCACTTGCCGGGCGGGCTGCTGCCTCGCGTATTTTGGCTTAGGGAAGCATAAGAAATTCAGTATCACATGATTTTAGTCGTTTTGTGGTCACCACCACCAGCGCACTGCTGGTAGAAGGGCCGATCAACCCCCGGGACCCCCCAACAGTTAATTAGTGGTTACCCAAGTGATGGCGATGACAAAGTATCGGAGGAGCAACTTTAGCCGGTTGGGTTAAAGCAGCTTGCCTCACCCCACCCACCAATCCAGGCCTAGTGCCAAAGGGGATTTTGGCAAAATCCATATCTCCGATTAACTAATGTACATGTACATAGTTTTATTCTTTCTTCCATGTTTCGCCTGTTTTGTCTCCGATCTTGTCAGGGAGGTTGTCTTTTAGTGTCAGAAATATCCATTCTGTTTTATCTTATATAGAAATCGTGTAAAGCTTGATTGATTGAAAGGTTATGCTGACTTATCAGACTACGCAGTAGACTCAGAAAGAGTTCCCCTATCTAAAAATGCTTGGCTTCGTAGGCCCAAGAGACCATCTTGTACTCCGTAACTACAAACATGATGAGAGTTCTGAGCAGCAAAATTTCCCAGCGCGGACGAGGAAATGAGCTTGTGGTCGCACATCGTCAATATTTCTTTCAATCACTGAATGCTATCTATATTCCTCACGCCGCGGTCCCAAAAGGTCATCGCACCAATCTCCACAAATGCACTCAATATTCAATGCAAAATAGAGATAAGCCTCATTAATTTCCCCTCACGTATGATCAGGTGAGGTTGATAATGTGATTAATATAAGTCCATCCGTTCTTTTGTTCCCATAGGAACCGAGGCACGATTCCGTGGTCGCAAAGGCCGTTGTTTCACCAGTTGTCTGTAGGCAGTCGATTCGCAGATGTGAATGTTTGTTTCGCGCTCAGGAGGTTGTGTGTGTTGGGCTTGGGCCATCTTCATTACACACATATCTTGTTGAGATAACTATATGAACAAGGAATGTTTCTGAGAATTTCTGAGCTTGAAAAGCTTTTGCTTAAATGCTATCTCAGAGGGATCAATGTCAGTAAAAACCCATTGCTCGTCGCCCTCAACATTCTAGGCTTGCGGGGGAGCCTTATGAGGGAAGAGAAGCAGGGAATTGGTTGATTTGTTTGCTCAATTTCGATCGGTACATGTGCATGTACTGTACATACTAGGAGCCCGCGTGAGATAGTCGCAAACATACAGCTTGAGGACAACGAAAGGGGCAGTAGAGTTCGCCCTGTTAAACCATGCCAAAAAGGGCTGTACCGCTCTCCTGATCTGGATGGGGGCGACAGAGAGCCGCAGCAACAGCCACCATGCTTTTGCAACAGGTCGGTGACAAAAGCCCAAATACTAGTCATAAAGTCCCTATAGTTATCAGTTGTGTCGAGGAGGGAAGGAAGCGGAGCTTTTCCGGCTATTGGCGCTCGAGTGGAGCAGACGCCGGTGTAATGGACAACGGTGTGGTGTGGTGTCTAAATGACTTTACTACCATTTGATAGCCTAATATTCCCAATTGCCCATCCTTAGTTTCTTCTGGCCTAATAATGCAGGACAAAACAAACGACATGTAATAGATATACTGTGCCTGTATGTACACGAACGTTGAACTCATAAACCATGCATAAAACATGTGAGGGTATATGAAAACTCCCAACTAAAACGGTAGAAAGGGAAAACGGGCAAAAAAGTCGACGGTTTACTAATCCATAGGAACCCAGCTCGAACCCGATTAACATATAAAAGCTTTTACCAAAATATCAATCCCCGACACGCCAGGAAAATGTGAAACAGATGCAAAATAATCCCGCTACCTTCCCGGATTCACACCAGCCTTGAAGAAGACGAGGCCGGTTATAGAAGATCGAAATCGTCCAGTTTCTCACGGTACTGCAAGATATTTCTCTTTATCTTGCTCGAATCAACCCAGGTAACAAAGTCTTCAAGATTTCTGTTCACGAGAAAGGCAGGGTCCGTGACAACCTCCGTGCCGACACGGACATGGCCCTGTTCAATGAACTTCACGGCCTGAAAAGAGAAGAAGAAAACGGCAAGTTAGCTCATGTCCGGTATTTTTTTTAATTTAATAATCCATATCCAAGATAAAACCGGAAAGGCAACCACAACGCCAGCTTTCCTAGGAGTGTCGCGCCAAATAGGTAAAACACTGAAAAGAAAAAGGACGGGGAGGGGGGAGGGGGGAGGGGGTTGCAAAGAGAGAGGAAATGGGCGTACGTACCGTAGGAACATTCTCCACCATCCCCATCCGCACCATCACAACGCCCAATCTCCTCCTCGCAAACGCACTAACTGTAACCTCCCTTTCAACCCTACTCAAGCCCGCGCCTTGCTCACGACTCTGCTTCAATATGCCCGTTGCCCACAATTTCTCCAGCAACTGACTTTCGATGTCCTTTCGGAACGGATCTTCTGGGTCCAGGGCGGAGAGCTTATGCGCTAGTTGTCGCAGGGAGCCGCAGAGCGAGTTGTATTTTTGATAATCGAGCGGATGTTGGAAGTGGTAGCGCTGTCGGATGGCGGCTTCACGATGTCCGGCGTCGGATTTGTAGGTGTGAAGATCTACCTTGCGGAGAAGTCTAGAATAATAAGGGTTTGAGCGTTAGGGAATTTGTCTTTTTCTTCTTCTAACATTTCACGTTTTGTTGCGCGAATGTGGTATCCTCTCTCGGAGCCTTAACATACTTCTGTTCGTGATGCTTGAGTTTTCGAACCATGTTAACGGATTGTTTGAGAAAAAGCTGGATTACCGGGAAGGTGAAATCGCTCCTAGAGAAAATAGTTCACTCTAACCTGGTCTTCCGGTCTTTTTCAATAAAGGATCTTGTTTTGAATATGAGATGATGAACCGTTTGCACAATTTACACTGTTTGTGTGCTGTTTGCACTGAATAGTTACCCAATTACATAATCTGAGAAATTCTTGGCAGCGTTAGTCCCTTTCTTCGCGTCTATCCAATAATGTATTATTATATACTTCCTTCACTCCTGTAAATGTCGAAAGCTGCCCAAGCAGGACTACGCACTATATCAATCGAGAGGGCCATGGATTGTCTCTCCCTTAGAGCGTTCAAGGTTATTCGCTGTCCAACCCCTGCAACATTGCTCCATTCCCATTCATACTCTTCCGATCGATTCAGCATGTATAAAAAGTGAAAATGAAAACAAACCCTCATCGGAACGCGTTAGAGGAGGAGTATGAATTCTGTGGACCCTGACTCCTCTTGCTCAGCCACCTGACGGTCAGGCTTCGTGGTGGCACAGCAGATATGTGCCCACTCGTCCAAGGTTCTAGAAATATCTGCTTCCAAAGTACGCCTCAAACGATTGGCTCACTTCAAGTTATGTGGAGAGAGCTACCGAAAACTGGGCTTTTCACCCAAAAGATCATCGCTATGATCGGATCGCGGGGTGGTTGCTCATTATTATTATTATTGGTTGTTGGCCCGTCAACAAAGGGGATAACTTATAAAGCGCCGTGTAAAATGCCCTGGTGCCGCCCAACTCCACGGGTGTTTGGTTGCGCAAAAAAAAGATTCAATATGGCACCTCTGTACATTACAATCCAAGATTGGTCTTCACGAATTCTCAGCTAATTCTCCGTGTATACCCACATTATTCTTTTCGGGACGAGGTTGGTATCCTTTTGTCTCGACAAGTCTCAATTGACGTCCTCGCGTCTAAAACTACAATCAGGTCATTTTGGCCCCAAATTCTAAAAGGATGGCAATGAGCGTCTTCGGTACCGATTTACCCTCACACTGATTCTACACATATATTACGGATTCCTCGAGCGAAGG
This sequence comes from Blastomyces dermatitidis ER-3, assembly GCF_000003525.1. Lineage (NCBI taxonomy): Eukaryota > Fungi > Ascomycota > Eurotiomycetes > Onygenales > Ajellomycetaceae > Blastomyces > Blastomyces dermatitidis. The sequence continues at coordinate 1,184,237 of NW_025544774.1, forward strand.
CGGGCCCTGGTTATCCATCAATTTTGCTCAAAACGAGCCCCTTACTATCAAGCTCGTTTCGGAAACTTTGAAGATTTGGCAGCTTCAACCATGTACAGCGTACGGAGTAGAAGAAAGGAGGGAAAGCCAGCCACCACATGGCAAAATACACACAACTTTATCCTTAGCTACGAGCGCAATCTAGAACCTGCACTACTCAACTAGCTGCACTATCCAAGAGGCACAAAAAATCCGCGGCCTTCGGTTTGATGCAGCCAAGGCGTTCTGGTGCACAACCACTTTGGAAGATGCATAGGAATCAAGGCTGCTCTGTAGCTGGCTAGGAAGAAACAGAGACGTGACGTGTGCAGCGTCTCCATCTTTTTTTTTTAACTAGGGCGAAACATTGATGACGCCAGCTATCCCCGCCAATTGGTAGATTAGGATCTTCCCTGGGCGCCACGATAAATGAGGGGATATGTAGTAGCGGGATCGAAAATTCGAAGGGAATAATAATAATAACCGTGCAAAGCGCAACTCACCACCATTAGTGAGTGCGCCCGAGCGTAGCGGGAATATCACAGTAAAGGTACCTTTTTCAATGGTGAACCCATACAAAGGAGACTTACAGAAGAACCTGAATAGGTTCAACATTATAATAGAAGTATATATATCATTTTTCAAGTATATTATAATGATTTTTTTCTAAATAAAAATGTGTACTGATTCTTCTAGAATGAAATTTGAAAATTCGTCATAATAGATTTCAAGTATGAGAGAATGACACGTTTTTTTTAAAAAAAAAATAAAATAAAATAAAAAAATAAGAATTGAATCTAAGAAAAAAAAATGATCTATAATAAAGGACTCATATCGATTATGTGATGTTTGAACTTATTCAAGTTTTCTGTAAGTATTTTCTGTTGTTGAGCTCAAAGATGCGCCACTGCGCCAATTGGCGTTGTCTCACGAAAGCTTCAAGCCAAACCGGTGACGTTCCAGGCCCATTTTAGACTTTTGTCGCCCGGAGTTGGACCCAACTCAATCTCGTTCTCATTGCATCATTATTTGCCCGGCGAGTTGATATATGAAGGCTCTCGCTGCGCGCATCTGTCTGTTGGCGAATTTTTTAACACCAACCCTTCCCCACAGACAACCAGCCTTATCCAAACCCTCTACAAGCCAAATGAGCTTGTAATAAAGCCGTCCCACACAAATAACCCAAGCTCCCACTTGGGCGATTTTATGAAGTCGATCGCTCCAAACCCCCTCTCACCATTCGCTCGTTAAAATAACTTCCTCCCCTCCTCTCTCTCTGGCAACTCGAAACTCCTATGTGAAACTCTGCAACATCGGACCCGAAAACCCGAAGTCATGCATACCGCACTGTTGACAAACAAGCTCAAGGCCGCCCAGCCTACCTCCGCCCACTCCATAACACAGCCACCAAGCCGCTACCCCTCTCCCCCCGGCGCTGTCTCCTATCCTCCTCAGCCCCCGATTCGCTACTCTTCTACCCCTCCGCCATCCCCTCTATCCCCCCTATCAACCGATCCTATCTTCGACGCCGTAAACGGTGATAAATCCAATGACGTGGACCAGCAGGTTAAGCTCGCCTTGACGGAATTGCTCAATTCGGCCTCCATCAAAACCCACCAAGACGTCCGCATGTGGGTGCAGAATAAGCTCATGGATACTGAGCACAGACTGAAAGCTAGACGGAAGCGTCGGATCTCTAACTTGGGCTTGAAGAATGACACGTCGCCGTTGAGCGCTCCGTTGAGCGCTCCTGGCAGATAGTATATATATATATATTTCTTCTTGCCTCTTGTTGGATTTTCCTTGGGGAATTTAAAAAGCTACGACCTACTGCGTAAGGCGGACTAGAAAGAGGTTTTTTCTTTTTTTCTCATTCAAACGCAGAAAATACGGGTAGCTCCTGAATGAGAGGCGTTGGGGTTTTTTTTTTCTTTTCCCTAAACCTTCATGGGTCTCGGAGATCTCACCACTGGTTATGATATCTGGGAGGTTTGTGTGCTTTCATGCAGGTTTTGCGCTCTGTGAGCTTACTATTTGATGCATTGGTGTTAATGAATGGTGTGTCCCATGTGTCAAGAAAAGTCATTGGAGTCTGTTTGGCGTTATGAATGCTCGCCGTGGGACAGCTTTTTCCTTTGTTTTCCTTTTTTATTCCCCCCCTCCCCCTTTTTTTTTTCTTTCTTTCTTTTTTTTTTCCCTAAATTTTCTTCTTTTGATTTCTCATCTCCATCATTACCTACCTCTCTTGAACATGCAATGGCATTTTACCATAGTTGATGATGAGATATCAATATGATACAAAACAAAAAAACGGAAAAGAATTATTTTATTCAAACAGGTTGCAGAACATCACTAGAGCATTTCTTCTATTCAGCTATGGCTAGAAAGGTGTTGCAACAGCCTCTACAACAGGCATTAAGCAAGCAAGCATTCATACCTTCAAATCACTTTCTGAAGGGTTTACCTACTTATCGGGTGAGTTGCTGCATGCATGTACAGTAATAATGCAGAGAACTCACCCGATGTAATGAAAATATCAGAGTAACAAAAGAGAGGCCTTTTGTATGAGTTCATCATATAAAAGGTATTTATTAAGAACAATGAATATCTTCAATTCAGATAATGTAGAAACTTAAGAGTATATATTATAAAATGTTTATATATATAATAACAAAGTTGAATTATTGAAGATATTCATGTTTTTCAATATGTATACTTTGTATGATCAATCCAGACCGAAGGTTCTCTTCTTCATTATGGTCATATTTTCTTTACGTCGAAATTAGGAATTAGGGATAGATTTAGAGGGCGGAGTTACTACTTCTCATACCCCTTACAAGCATTCCTGCCCAAGTAGCACCAAGTTCCCTAGATTAAGTGATATCTATAGCTACACGCCGAATTTCTATGATAGATCAAGAGTCTTTCTTATTTTTTTTATTTTTATTTTTATTTTTATTTTTAAATTTTATATATTCCAGCCCTGAGCTAAAGTAATGAAAAACGCTAAATGGTGAAGAGGAAAAAGAACCCATTTCCATATTTCATCGCAGATGCGCCCTTAATAGTAAGGAAAACCCCCTCCCTACCTTTTCTTCCCCCTCAAACTCCGACACCGCTCACTCTCAACACAACCTCTAGGGTTCTCTTGCGTTCTCTTCGCGAAATCCGCTGCACCCTTCGCAGCCATGAAAAAAACAGGGTCTAGATTGTCCTCCAGCACACGCAGGGCAGCTAGCTCCAGGTACATGCGCAGAGCATTTCGATCGTCTCTGACAAATCTCGAATTGCTGGGGGCCGCGGCGCCGCCTGTTTTAATGAGCTTGGTGATCTTTTGGTCTGGCGAGGTTTTTCAGTCCTAGGGGTTCGATGACTTGGAAAATCTCACTGGCCGATAGTTGGACGTAATCTGGCCATGAGATGGCCACGGAGCGAATCGAGTGGCCTAGGAGTGCCGTGGTTTGGGCTTTTAGTTCAAAAATGAGAACGGAGAGGGCGCTGGTATTAAAGGCAGAAAAAAGAAAACTTCATAAGGCGGCGAGGGTTAGACTGTTGCAGTCTCCATGGCACTAGACACAGCCTGAACAATTTATCCGTATCTTGACGGTGAGGATATGCATGGGGTGGACTAAAAGGGCGGATCAAGCCCTACCGTAGATGACGTGAGGTCCTTAACTTCATCAAACCATGATATAATCTCCAATCCTGCGTACTGACCGGCAGCCAGACGGCCAGCGGCCGCCACGATGCTTGATTGAAGGGAATTTTCAAGAAGATGCCCTGCAGCAACAGCCCATCATTGGGAAACTATATGGCACATATGGCGTTTGTTCGCTGAAGACTCTTTCTTTCCGGACTGCGCGTCCGCTATCTGTACCAGTTTGGCCTCAAGATCTTCATGGATGGAGATCCCCTCGCGAATGGAATGCAAGTGCGACGGGGGGATATTCTGCAATTTCACATCGTTAATCGATAAGTGGTGCATGTCATATAATATGCCCAGTGCCAGGCAGTCAAGGTGGTGGTGATGTGGGCAGTTCAACGAATCCCTGGCATCAGGTATAATAAGTGGCATGGATAAGCTTAATAAGGTGAAGATCGCGGATGTTGGGGGTCCCGGGGGTTGATCGGCCCTTCTACCAGCAGCGCTGGTGGTGATTGAGCTCTTTTGCCCCAGTAGCCTACAGCGGAACCTTTGTCGCTTCAAGAATTCGCTGGTCGCTTACACTCAGACTCCTCGAGAATCATTGTGGAAATAGAGTATTCCCACCGGGGTATCAGACTTGGCTCTGCCCTAGTCGTGTTTTCCGAGAGGACAACAGCGCTGGTGGTGTGTTTCTTCCAGGCCTGGGGAATCTCGCCCAATCACCTGGATAGAGGTGACAGCGAAGTTCTCAGTGGCAGTTGTTTGGCAAGAAGAATAAAATGAAGGGTATGTGCCCTCCACCATGGGTATTTTAGAGCTGAGAGAACGTTTTCGACAGTTAACGAACCGATAAGCCGGAGAACGTTGGTAATGAAAAAGCCATCCTGGTCAAGAAGGGTTCTGTCATTAGAAGTTGTGTAAGCTAAGTTAAATATTTAACAGCCCGTTCAAACCTTAAGCCCACTTCCAGATAGAAGAGTAAGTTGGCATCAAAATCAGAAAAGGTCCCTCCATAACGTTTCTATTTAGTGTTGCAATAAATTTTTATTTTATCCAATTATATTCGCGATACCAAGTTAAAAGAAAAGAACTCCCCCGTCCGAAGTAAATAGTAATTGCTAATGATATCTTTTCCCCTTATTCGGCTCATTGCCCCATTTCACCAGCGTAATGTGTCCGATATCTCTCGCCGGCTGGGCATCACCCACCAAACCAGGCAGTTTCCACAGGGCCTGACATTCCTCAAATTCTGCAGTACACGCAAAATCAGGCTCGTTTTGGATCTCTCGCGCAAAATCTGCTCCAAACCGGAACATGCTATACCCATCCAGCCTCTCAGACCAGCGACGACGAAGTCCATATCCGCAGCCAAGTATGACGGAACCTACGGCCCACAGGGCGAATAAAACCCCGACATAGATGGGCGGGATGGCTCCAGGGCCCATAACCTTGCTGGCTCGCGAGCCGGTTGCGTTGGGTAAAATATAAGCAGATTGAAAAGTGTAACTGCTGTCATACATTAATTCCAAGGCGTTCCAGGCATGCGCGAGCATGATTGACTGGTAAAGAGTTTCGGCCTGGATATAACTGGGGTAGTATAGCCCGTGAGTGAAACGTAGCGGTGGGGGGGAATTCGTGGATGTTACGAGCTCGGTGAATTTGCCAGCGATATCGTGGCCGATGTAGCCAAAACCGAACACATCGCCGCTCTCATGGGTATCAACGTGGGGAGGGGGACTTTTCGTGAATGAGTGGAAGTGGCCTTTGCGATCGACGTCAGCGTATCCAAGCTTAGAGTCCCGAATACAACGGACTCCGATGGGAGGGGCGATGTGACTTAGGGACGTCGACCGGTACACAGGCTCTGAGCTAACAGTGCCATTTTCATCGGGTTGGTTGCCGTAAAATGTTTGGTTGAAATAGAAGGTGCCGTTCTTGGCCTGAAAGTAAGGGCCTCCGACGTCGGCCATGGGTGAGTCAATAGTCGTGCTGAAATTGACTTGTTCGCGAAGAAGATTAAATCCCATTTCCCTATTCCCCTGCCAGAGAGCATACTCAAAAAGGGCGGGCGTAGGCGCAGTAGCAGCCCAACCAGTCTGCCCGTATACCCCTGAAAAATTGAAGCCTATCTGGGCGTGAGCTACCAAGTTGGCATTTGAATTAGCAGCGATTATTATTCTATCACTTAATTGGGAAGAATTAAGCTTTAACTCCGTCAGCGAGCTGGTTTCATTAAAGTCGGCAGTTGTCCTTTGGTTCAGGATTGCGAATTCAGAAAATGACTTGACAATGGAGCAGTTGCATCCTATGAGCAAACCCCATACTCTCCCACTTATAGGTACATTCGCCTGTGGCGCAAGGAAAAGCTCTGGGTTGCTTTCAGAAATATTCGAAGGTAGGGAATTCGGCAGGTCCCGGAGGTATGGAACGGAATTCCGTTGCACATGAGGTGCAGTATATACTATACCTATCCCCGGAATTGTTGGAGACTGGCCCGTTTTCCAGAACAAGGTTTCCTTTGATGCTTTAGGCCTGCGATTGAAGTCGTCTGGTTTGTGTCCGATGGCCAGTGGGGACTCGTGTGATGCGACATAGCCATCGACTGGCTCCATGGTCAATCCCGACAGTGGGAGAGCAACAAAGGGAAACAAGCTGAGGACAGCCAGTGTGTACCACAGCCGCCCCGCAACATTCCTCTTCTGCCGCAACAATGCGCTGCCGCATTTGAGCCAACCTCCTGGGCTGCTCCAAGCGCTGTCGCAATGCATCAATAGCTTCATGGTACTTTTAACCTGCCAGTTGCGATCGTGCAGCATGCTCGCTTCGATACCGAGTAGGCCATACTTTGAAAAGTTCAGGCCAAATACGCCGACAACGAACCAGCAGTAGTGTATCCAAAGCTCGTTTGGGATGCCAAGTTTGAGCGTATCCTCCGCCCTGGTCACAACCAAATGCCAGATAAAAGCGTAGTAGGCAAGGACCACCGCTGGGCCCACAATCAGCGCGGCCGCTCGGAGGGGAAACCTGCGTAGCTTATAGGTTTTGGGCTGGACGTGACTGAGTGTCTTTTTGTTCGTTGTATGAGAGTCGGCATTTGTGATATTATGTAGCCTAGTGTAGTGGTTAACAAATAAGATGTATTGCGACTTGCTGACTTCCGCCATGCATGCCCAGAGTTCGAAGAATTCTTCGTCCAAAAACATTGGGATATTGCTTACTCGAGCTCTGGTTCCAGTAGATAAGAAGATGCTGTGGACATTTTTTAAGCATCCTGAAAACTGATTTGCGTTGAATTGGTAAAGAGACACCCTCCAGCACAAACGGACGGTCTTCAGGCAAAGTCCCTCAGGGGATAGCTATGGAAGACATTGTTTACAGGATATAACTCTTTTATATTATTGAACAAGAGCAGGTTGGTCCCTCACGCAACATTGCAAGAAATGTCTTGACGCTGTAAATAACTGCAGATAATCACCAATGGTTGCGTTGAAGCACAAGTGCCTAAATTAGCCTCTCCACAATATACGAGAGCGAGAGCTTTTGATATCAGTCAGAACTAACAACGGCAGAGCTTTTTACCGTACAGAATCGGGGGCCATTAATATTGTTTGCTCTGCAAGAGGCGAAAGTTGTTTCAAGATTCTAAAAATAGGGCAACGCATGCCGCAATACGTGTAGACGTTACATGAACGGCGGGGATTTTCCCAGGCGTTGCATCCAAGCGCGAGTATTAATAGGATACGCTAACTAATAATAAAGACGAAACACATGCATGCCTAGGGTAGAACTCTTGTTCTCAGCTGTTATAGAGCATGATAAAAAGTATACTTTATCTGTATTAATATTATTAACATATCTGGATCAAAAGGTAGATTCTCTCATACCAGATTGCAGTAATGGGCAAAGCCATTGCAACTGTAGCTTTTCTGAAAGGAAGGATGTTCATTCAAAACGTTTCATCTGGGAGCCCTGTGGGGGGACAATCACATAGTAAGTTATCATCAGAGAATAATATGCACTGTTATGGATCATGAGCGCGATGGCCGCCAGAGTTCAAATGTTAGAGCGCTCAGCCTGCCTTGGAATGTTCCTTCCAAGATACTGGATGCAGGAGTGGAATGAGGAATGCCATCGATAATCTCAAGCCTGATTCAGGATTTCCGATGATGGTGATTTGTGTTCATTCTGAACTTATATATCTCTATCAATTGTCTAGCCCTTGAACACAACTATGCTTCTAAGCACTTGTTATTTTTTATTTTTTATTTTTTTTAAGCAAAGAGTGGTTGAGAAAAGAAAATCATGGGATAAATACCATGGGGGAATTAAGTTGCCAAAATAAAAATGTAGAATCTTATTTACAAATGGTTATATTACAATTCATCCTTAGAATGAGATTTGGTGGGCCTGCCGCTGTCTTTTTCTAGACTCACGCCGTTCTTCTTGCGCCACTTTTCCCAGAGCGCAAAGAAGTCCTTTTCCATCCCTTTATCCATTTGGTCTGGAAGCACAACCGTATATTCGACGTAGAGGTCGCCAAACTCATCGCCGCCGTCGTGGTCATGCATATGGCCACCGTGCCAGATTGGCATGCCTTCTCCTTTAATAGTTTCAACGGTAAAGGGTTGGACTACTTCCCCGCGTTTTCGATGCAGCTGTACTACATGTCCGTCCAGATGTGTGATGTTGCGCGTCCAGTCTCCCATCCATGCTTCTCGGAGGCTGAGTACTTCTCTCCAAAACAGGTCATTATCTCTGCGCCGGAAGAAGGTGCCGTCAGTCCGGTCCTTCTCGTCTTCAAAAATCTCTGGTGTCTTCTCGTCCAGGGTGATAACCAGATCGCCAGCAATCCAGTCGGGGCTCTCATCTGCCTCGTTTTCAAACGATATCCTAGTTCCCTTGGGCATGCCGCGCTCTATTGTGGCTGACATGGGGACGGAATTCCTCACAACGCGCTGCCCCTGGCATACAGGACATGGACGCCGTATCGTCTTCCCTTGCCCGCCACACTTATCGCAGTGCATTTGAACCTGCTGGAAAATCCCGGGTGCCAACATGTGTTTCTTAATCACCGCACCCCTACCGCCGCACTGATGGCAGGTTTCGACCTTCCGATCAGCAGACCCAGTTCCCTCGCAAGATTCGCAGATCTGTTGTTTTTCCACTTCAAATGTCGCCTCCCTGCCGTTATAGAAATCGCTGAGAGGAAGTGAGAGGCGGATTTCCATATCAGGACCCCGACGTTGGCCAGGAGAGTGGCCAAAATGACCACCTCCTCCGAAGAAGCGGGAGAAAATATCGAACGGGTCATGTGTTCGTCCTCCGCCTTGTTTATGCTGCTCTAAACCTTCATGTCCATACTGGTCGTAAATTTTCCTCGTCGACGACGTCGATAAAACATCGTATGCCTCAGCTATATCAACGAATTTTTGATGCGCAGAGTCATTTCCCCTAGAAGGTAAAAGCAAAGTTTAAATTAGCAAAATGATTCTAAACGGGGTTTTGAATGGAGAACTTGGGGACAAAGCAGGGACAAAGCAGGGACAAAGCACATACGGATTTTTATCAGGATGGAATTTTTTACTTAACGTCCGATACGCTCTTTTTATGTCGCGATCAGAAGCGGATCTGTCCAGTCCCAAAATTTTATAGTAGTCCTCCGCGCATAGCACGACGGGGAGGAGCACAAGCAACGAAAACCCTACAAGAAAAGGGAATGGGAGCATGGCTGAATCAGCCCTGTGTCTCTAATCTGGGAAGAATTTCCCAATATCCCAATGAAGTATATCGTGTGTGCGAATTAGGTTTGCGCTGGTGTAAGAACTCTGGGATGTGGTTAATCGTCGGAGGTATAGATCGGCCCATTCGAAGCGCCCATTGAACAAGAAACACAGGAAAAAGAAGACGGATATCCACAAATGACGAAACCGTACGGAAAAGAAGGGGGGAAATATATATATATTTTTTAAAAAAAACGGTGAAGGTCCTGTGTTTTAGGAAAACAGGAACAGAAGCGGGAGGAGAGAGGAACGGCGGAAAATTTGTTGACATCTGGCAGTTAACCACGATGCCGCCTTTGATAGGCTAGAAATTAAACATCTGACAGCTTTGCGATAAGTCGGATCATCTAAATTCCGGCGCATGCTTTAGGTCACGTGGATAAGTCCATTTTAGGCCGTTTTGGAACATGTGAAGGCTGCGACTGATCAACAGCTTTTCTTGTTCGTCTTGCAGCCGTAGTAACATTTTCTCATTTTGTAACGACGCCCATCGTGCGGCTTTATTGTGTCTTTTTTCTCGAATCAAACCGGGTACCACATTGTTCCCAATATCATCTACGACGGGTACAACAACCCTGGAATCAGAACGTATTGGCAGAGTCTCCTTTTAAAGGGTCAGCGAAACTTAGTACAAATGGATTGCTGGTATATTGCCTTGCAAGTCTCTGAGGACACTTGAATATTCCCTCGCACTACCTATCTAGCATGCTCATATAGACGATTTTTAAAAGATTGAGTGTGGAGCTTGGAGACTTTGCGTCACTAAGTAGTTCGGGAATGTCAACGATGCTGAAATGCGCAGGGTCCGGCCAGTTTTTATTAGGCGTCCATGCCTCATCTCAACAAACTACTGCACTGTTTAGCAATTTGAAACCATATTCTAAATCCTTACTGTCATGAGTCTGGAGAATTATTACATCTGGCCATCCCCTCCCATATTCAACAAACGTTTTCGGGGGGGGGGGGGGGTGGTTTAAGGCTCCCGTGGAGCGTACGCGCTAGTTATTAAAGTTCCACTGCTTAATTAATTTCTGCAAGCCCCGGCCAGTGGCTTTGGGGAAGAGGGTTCATGTGTACCTGGGCCCTGGGGCAATTAGTGTAGGGTTGAGAATCGCAGTAAGTTTGCTCCCTCTGAATTGAGAAAGGTTTCATTGTAGATAAATCTATCTGTTTGGGGACGAATGGCGAAATGAGGTACATAAATACCAAGGCATACCGTGCGAGCAAGGAGGTTCGTTTTGGAACTTTGAATAGTGATATTATGGAGTAGGTACAGAAATTGTATGTTGGTTCAGATGGTTGTTGTTCAAGGCTGGAATGATAGTAGGTAGGCAGGTCATGATAATTTTGAATTAGTACTAGCTTTGTTATAATTATGAACCATTCAGCGTCCGAAGTGGATACAAATGAGCAGAGCGTGTCTATAATAGGGCTGCGCAGTTAACTTCTGGCTACGGAATCGTATCTGTGTCATCCAGTTGAGTGTTGACGGGTAGATGTGAATCAAACTTGAAAGAGGAATGCGTTATTTGTCCATTAGAATTAGTTCAAAGCGAAAATAGGGATGACCTCGCAAGAAATATATCAAGGCAGAGGCCGTGAGCAAACAATCGATCGTGGTACGGGTGGAATAGGGACCAAACATAATTATGGAGACGAAAGTCGACATGCAGAGAAAGAATAGAATTGCAAGTAGAAGGAGGATGGGATATGGGACTGGTTAAAATCAAGAGGTAAAAAAAAAGAAAAAAGTCATATCAATATAAAGACCTCAGTGGAATGTCCTAGGTGAGGAAGACACAGCGTCAAATACATCATTCCTCCATGTCATATGAACGCCACCACTCTGATCTCCATCCTCAACTGCTTCTCCAGCCCGTTGCCCCTCGACGTTCCAAATCTTCATCACGCTCGCAGGCGTATACACATCCTTGAAAATCCCCTGACGGTGCGCATCTAACCCGACCCGCGTATAGACATCCGGGTCCATTTTAGGACTCAAGCTCGTTAGAATAGCTCGTGCAAAGGTAGCCAGACTCTGGGGGCTGCAAATTCTTGTGGCGCGCAGGCGCTCGCGGGCAAACACAAGTTCTCGATTCAGGATATGTGCTGCCGCAACAATCTTCTCGGCGATCTTCTTCTCTAGCACGCGGCGGATCATGTGTTTGAGGAACGGCTTGAGTACCCACCACATGAAGGACCATGTACTTTTGCGCACCGTGTAGTCGAGCTTGTGGATGTGGACGCGAACAGCGAGCAGAGACACCAATCGCTCAATGCGATCACGTCCAATCTCGAGGTCAAGGGAGATGTCGATCCCTCGTTCGTCGAGGGTGAAGCTGGCAATACCTTCATCGCTGGAGGAAATATATGGTGGGGAGTGGACGCGGATCCAGTAGCCGAAGTCTTTTGCGCTTATGTTGAGGCCATTCATCGTTATAGTAACGACGTTTTTCACGGTTGTGTGGGCAGCTTTAGAATGCGCTTTTTGGATCTCTAGATCATTACGGGTGGTGACAAGTACCTTCCAGGGAAAGAAGGACGAGGAGCGGAAAGTACTGCCTGGTTCCAGCACCACGTTCTCAAGTAGCAAGTCTAGCTCTGGCGTAGAGACCTCTAGTCTAGGAATTGGTATATGCTGGATCGAGCGGATCAAGGTGGGGAGGAGTACGTTGAGAGCATCTTCAGAGACTGCGGGAGCTTTGTCGTGAAAGGCTCGGGACAAGTCGCCTCCAAGCTTTTTTGCGACTGTTAGCAGCTTGGCTACAGCGTTGTCTTGGAGTACTGATGATAAGGCAAGGCCCAATTGCTGTAAAAATGCGTCGACATCCTGACGAAGAGCGGAGTCTGGGCCAATATCTCTAGACTTCTGTTTCAGGAGTTCAACCGTCTCATCTGCTGAGTCGAAAAAGCCAGGGTCCGTGAAGAGGCCCTGGATAGAATTCCCAATCTCTTTCAATAGTGATTCAAATTCTGGATCACTCTCAGAGTGCTTGACCACTTCGTAGAATTTCCTTTCCACAAGCTGCCATTCTTTGCGATCTCCAAAGGAGCCGACCAAGTCCCATAAGTTTTGCACCGCCTGTTTGAGGTCTGAGTTCTCTTCAACCTCTTCCACAGCAGCATTGGCTGTTTCATCTACAGCACGAGAGTATATTATCCCATACTGCTTAATCAATTTCGTGATGCTCGATACAGAGGTGGTATAGTCATCCCGTTTGCGTAGGCTCTGGACGGTTTTCTTCACCCTATAGAGTAACGTGCTTTTGTAGTGTCCAACCACATTCTCCTCTGTGCTTTGCGCTGCAGCCTTACCGGTTTGTGCCACTGCCTCACGAGCACTTCCGGAAACCTGTTCCAGGTCGTGCCTTAAACCCCTCGAAGAAGGAGCTCCCTTACTCTCTGAGTTGCCAGGTTGTAGCTTGGCTCGCTCTTCATCAGAAGGTTCCACTTCTTCCGCAACGTCGGCAGCTGCGGAAGATAATGCAGACGCAGTATCAGCAAATATCATCCGCCCGATTGTAGCCAAGTCGTCGACTAATCGTCGGAAGTCGGAATTGGTAAGCAAGAGACCGGCAACGGTACGAATACTCTCGCGAGCTAGAATTGAGATATCAGCAGAATCTGTCAAAGGTTATAGTAGAAAAAAGACCCTGAGAAATATCATAGAATACCGGCGGTAGTATTAGCCTGAGCCTTCGCAACTGCACCCCTGGAAGCAAGACTTGCGGTATCAACTTCAACCGTCGACTTGGACAGCTGCCAAATGGCATTTTGGAGCTGATCATCACCATTCTTCTCTTGTAGAAGATTGATGAGCAGACTAATACAAAGTTTAACATCCTTAATCAATCCTCGACTGGTGTTGCCAATAGCTAGAGGTTCCGGGTTGAGAAGGCTAGAGACAAGGAGAACGTGGAGGTGGGAGACGACTTGGGCTGTGGAAGGCATGTAGCCGCTACGGACGGCCTTGAGCATCTGGTAGGTGCGCAATTTCTCGTGCAGCTGACGCTGCAGGGCTGTATCTTCGTCGTAATCATGATTCTGGGGGAGAAGAGGCTGTGTTTCACCACTGGTAGCTTTTCTCGATTTGCAGCATGACGACCACATAGCTACTGGTGTTTAGCTTCTGGCGGGCCGGCGTCAAAAGGGAGAGAAAATGACGATTAAAGCTTCCAAAGGACTAGATCAACCCAAACAACCACTCTAGAAGCTCGCCTCTCAACATAAGGAACGTCGTGAGCGTGAGGGTTTGGCAGCAAGCAAGCGGGAAGCAGAGTGTAGCTTGGAGCCTTGGAGGAGGTTGGTGACGATGAGCTCATCCGTCTTGGCAAGCCGGCCCGTGCCATTGTTCTAGAACATCCATCTGTAATTGATGTTCCCTCATATCATATCATTATTCCTTCTCAACAAACACCTATCTACTACGTACTTATGCTATTTTGCAGTACGCTTCTTCTAGGGGAACTCTCCTTACATGAGCCTATAATAAAATAAAGAATGGCGCTGTCTTGCAGAAATTGCGTGATCACGTTGTCTATGCCCAAATCTCGCTCCCCTCTCCCTGCAATTCACCCTTCCACTTTCTTTGCCTATAATTCTTCTACTAGGTGGTGCTGTAGCTCTTTGTGACAGCGGCCTATGAATAACAATGATTACCTCAACTAATATATAATAGTATATAGCTTCTCCCAAAGCCTCGGGCTAAAAGGAAGCCGCCATCGCCATGGCTAGTAGTCATACCAGTCGAATTCGGTTTGGGTTCGAGTGCAATGCTACCCTGGCCATGCCAGGGGGCTGGAGGGCCGTCGCAAGCCATATCGGCGTATCTTATCATTGTGGGGTAACTAGATGTCATGTTCGGGGGAGGGGGGGGGGGGTAGCAAGATATTGGTCAGGCTGCCAGCCTTACAGTCGAAGTAGAGTACTTTACTACGCAGAGAATTGGCATTAATATTGATGGAGAGAAGAAACGTGTCTAGGGGAATGCTAGATGAGAGTCATCTAGTTCATCTGGTTCATCCAAGCGCCCTATTCCTCATTTCGATGGGCGGAGAAACACGCATCCAGGTACCTAGAAGGCGTCGCAATGGCGCAGAATGTGTTCATCCCTCCCTGGCGCTATTGAGGGCTTGATGGGCCATGGCTGCAATGAGAATTGGGTTTCAATAGGCCTGCGCACAGAAGTATTTTCCAGCAGCACGGAACTATTGAATTAAGTATTCCCCTCGATCTGGCTAAGGTCGTTGCTTGTGGTCGTCTTGTTTTCGCCGCTCAATCACTAGCCACAGGTCTCTCGCAATCGTGGCAGATATGGATATATGGATTGTAAGTTCTCAAGGGAGGTTTTCCACTCGTTTCCACCTGTTCTCACAGTTTCAAGCACTCTCAGCTGCAGAAAAATCCAACAAAAGCTATCCGGGATTCCCCAATGGTTCCCTCCGCATGCAACACGTGTGCGTTTTATTCACGTACCCAGCATGGGACGCAAAAGGCAGTGGCTAGCGGAATTATGCAGCTAAACCAGGACTGGCAGGGAAATTTTAGCCCAGAAATCGCCCAGTCAATCCGGGGTAAGTTAGCAACTAGCGCTCAGGCAGGGACTGATACTGACAGCAACTGCTCACCCCTGCTACTACGTAAATATCCATGCTGTGCGAAGTACTCCGTACGGTATATACCATATGATCACTGCTTGGGAAAGGAAAGGAAATAGCACTGATGGGTACGATTCTCAGATGTTGTTCTGAGAAATTGCTCTGAAAAATCTTCTTCTTCCTCCTCCTTTCCACCCTCCCATTCCAGAGCATGCAAGCGGAGGCATATTAATTATTATTACTCACTTTCATGGTGTGTATGACTCGATTAGCCATAAAACCTGTGGAGTATAGGCTCTTTGCTAGATGCTTTAGTGGTAGTTAATAAGAGGAAGGAGTTGAAACCAGGCATTCTAAGGATGTGATCGCTGCACCTACCTGTCAATCTCATGAATATGTATGATTCTGTTCATCACTGTCCCGCTTCCCCATTGATACACAATCTCGAGCTGTTATTCTCTATACCAGAGATGACATAGATCAGAATTGTGAATTGTATCTTCTATACGTCCTCTGTGTAGTAACCATTATTATATCCGATTAATAGTCGGAGGACTTGAATAATTAGGTGGTGGCATTAGTCAGACAAGGGTGTGATTACCAAAATCTCCCTGTTTTCAGCCGCTGTAACTAATTCCATAACAACCACCGCTACAGAATGATTCTGCCCCTGAAGAGTGTGTCATATTCCAACGGCAGACTACAGGTCCATCAGCCTCATCCGCATTTGGAAAAGAAACCACATGTCCCTCGTGTCCGCCTTGTCTGTTTTGAAGAAGGAAGAAAGAAAAAAAGAAAAAAAAAAAGAAAATCCGGGGAAGAGATGGGTCATATTTTTGCTACCCATGCCCGCCCAACAGCTGGTGATTTCTTATTATTATTAGCTTAGTTACAGGCTTCAGCTTCCCCAGGCTCCCCAGGCGGCCTCGCCCGAGCCGGACTTACCCGGCAGCCCAGCCATGTTGGAGGTACTTGGCAGCTAGCGCTCATGCTACAGGCCTAAGTGGAGACCCAGCGGGGATCCAGGGCTGAGTGCTGGTTGGAGAAGAAATGCACGCCTGCGTCCGTCCAGAATTGCGTGGCGCAAGAAACGATTCCCAGCCGATTTCGCCATGGACCGTTGGGCCCCCGTGTCGCGGCGGGTGGGAAGAAGGAAGGATAAAGGAAAAGAAGAGGGAAAAAAAGCAATTGTTTGAAGGAGGCACCTTCGCACCAATTACAATCGGAAGCAACCACGCTTTGACGCAGAATATCGGGTGATACCGCTATCCTGAAGCGAAACAGAAAAAGAAAACACCAAGACGTAACAGGATTTGCTGCTCGAACTGGGTAAGGGTTTCCAGATACAAGCTAACAGCGACAGCTTCATGCGGGATGTATCAGAAAAGGGGAGGGGGGCCAGCGAGGCTTCCAGGCTGATGTGACTAGGCAAGCTCCAGAGGCTCAATCAAGCCCATGGGGTTTTCCGCGCGGCGACTTTTGGAGCATTATTATTGTTATTGCCCCGGGTTGAGAATGGGGAGTTATCTCTCGATACCCCGAGCGCATCAAAAAGGGATGTTTTCTTCAAGTGGTGAGACTTCGGCAAGAGCTGTTGTTGTGTTCGCTGTTCGTTGTGCGGCTTCATCTTGACGTCAGGGAGTATACCGCACACACCGCGCATCCATGGATGCGAAATGCGATGCGTTGTTACAGGTTCGCAGCGCCGAGTTGCAGTCCTCGAATTCGTTTTAATCCCGCCCGAGCGTTTTTGTTGGTTGAATTATGGATGAATGAACATTCCTCTAGCCTAGCTTGATTCTAGCCTAGGATTGCGCGACTAACATATCCAGCTCTTCCGAAGCCGCCAGTTTACCGAGCTTAAATAAACCCAGTTCGGTTCAGGGATTATTACGAAAGGAAAAAGGGTTCAGGGGGACAGGGCATAAAAAAAAAAAAAAAAAGAAAAAGAAAAAGCAGGAACAATAATCAAAGTGTTGGGAAATCGAGCACGAGATATATATAAGGATGTCAACATTGGAAGCAACGCTCTAGAACTTCAAAGCTGACTTCATTGATATTTCAAATATGGGAAGTAGAGCAGCAAAGCATATAGTTATTTACTCCGCCGGGTGTGTCAGAAAATGGCCCCGGAAACGCAGGCTCGACTCATCGCCTCAGCCATGAGTCCATAACTACTCCGTACTCTAGGTATTATTAGTAGTGTCGCTTTCCATTATTATCATTATTAATGAAGGACTGGATAACTGATCCTCAACCAACGTGAACCAAGGGAGCCACACCAGACCAGGCCGCTGTTTTGGATGGGAGGCTGCCCCAACCCGACATCGCCCGAGCTCGGCTTGCCTTCGAGGGCGTTTGCAGCGCATTCGATCCCCGGAATGCCTGGGCTAGTGCCAGCCGTAGAGAACGAGGAGACGCCGAAGACCGCCTAGAGAAGTCGCTAAAGGGCTCTCGGGAAGGGTGTGGGGACGCTATCTCGTTAGGCTTGCTTGTCCGGAGTACGGAAGTAGCAGGCGGCGGCGATTTATTACTAAATTTAACGACGGAGCGAGTACCTAGGCATGTAATTAATAATTGTATACGGAATACACAGACAGTAACCTTGCGCCGTTTGTTGTTTGTCGTCGTTGTCGCTGTTGTCACTGTTGTCCGATGCCTTGTTGACTTGTTGTCGAGTTCGAGAAGTAATCACAATATACTCCGTAATAATAATAATAATAATAATAATACTCCCTGGTCCCTATTTCCCCTTCCTCCCTTCTCACTTCCCCAGACAGAGAGCCAGATGTTTGGCCATATAAATAAGCACTCCGGTTACTTTTGCTGGCAAATTGCTGCTCTCTCCTCTCTCTTCCTCCTCCTCTTCCAACCTCTAGCTTTGTGAATGCTCCAAAGAACTTGGCCCAATATCTGTTGCTTTCATCCAGTTCCTCCTCCTCCTCTTGCTTGCCCATTATGAGTCAAGGTGTCCCCCGTTTCCAGCAGCGCAGTTGCGTCCATTCTTCTGCCCCTGCCAACGCTACTCCTTCGTAAGCTTCTTCTATCCTGCCCAGTCCCCTTCCTCTCTCCTTGCCTTTGTCCGTTAGAGCTAAATATACTCTCTCTCTCTCTCTTCTCTGGCATGTCCTGTTGTGGAAATAACTTTGCTTTTGCTAACTTGAGACGCACTGAAAACCAAAAAAAAAAACAGAGAGAGCTCCTATGACACCGCAAACCCTGGCTATATCCGCAAATACCTTCGATCATACGGCTTGACGCCTCCCCGGGTGGAGAGCTATGAGACACAGAAGACTAGATGTATGGATGATTTGCGCGCCTATTTCGCTGTTTGGAGTATATTCGGGGGGATTTTTGGGGGGTCTTGAGGCCGATTTTGCTGACTGACTCATAGGTCTGAGGCAGTTGGCCCTCAAACCAACCTCCATCGACAAGTTCCTCTACCTCAGCACTCTCCGCAGGAATAACGTCCATCTTTTCTACCGTTTGGTTGTAGACCATCTAAAGGTACGAAGACCAAAATAATGTTGCAACTTGACGACATTGGAGGACTCACAGGGCTAACCCCATCCTTACAGGAACTCACACCTTTGATATACACGCCCGTTGTGGGCGAAGCTTGCCAGAGATGGTCCGAAATATATCAGCAACCTGAAGGTAGGAAGCCTTTTTTTTTTTTTTTTTTTTTAAATTCGTCTCCAAGCCCTTGTTCTTTCTTGACATTTATGACTCACTGGTTTTGTTTTAGGAATGTATATCAGTTACGAAGACAGAGGCAACATTGCAGCTGTCATTCAAAATTGGCCCCAGCCGCATGTCGATATTACTGTTATCACGGATGGCTCTAGAATTCTTGGCCTGGGAGACCTTGGCATCAATGGAATGGGTATCCCCATCGGAAAGCTTGCCCTATACACGGCCTGCGCTGGTGTCAGGCCGGATGCTACTCTGCCTCTAACCCTAGATTTGGGAACGAGCAATAAGGCGTTGAGAGAAGATCCTCTTTATATGGGTAGTCGTCGAGACAAGGTGACCCCTGAGCAAGAATTGGAATTTATGGATGAACTGATGATCGCCCTGACCGAGAAATGGCCTGGGTAAGAGAAAGATTCCTCGTCTCTCCTTTTGCAATATCTATCTAGGCACTTTTGTCTTTGCTAATACGTTACACAGCATTGTCGTGCAATTTGAGGATTTCAAGAACCCATTCCCAGCTCTTGAACGGTATCGCCACAGATTTACCTGCTTTAACGACGATATTCAGGGAACCGGCGCTGTTATTCTTGCGGGAGTCATGAATGCCGTAAAGCAGTCTGGCATTCCCACCAGAGAGCATAAGGCTGTCTTCCTTGGAGCAGGGAGCGCTGGTGTTGGTGTTGCCAAACAGATTGTCGACTTCTTCGTTCGCGAAGGAATGACAGAAGACGACGCCAAGGCCTGTTTCTACCTCGTTGACACAAAGGGTCTTGTCACGGCTGATCGGGGCGACAAACTTGCCCCGCATAAGGTTTACTTTGCGCGAACTGATAACCAGGGCCAGCAGTTGAAGACATTGAGCGAGGTTGTTAATCATGTCAAGCCCACCATGCTTATGGGCCTGTCGACCCTTGGAGGCGTATTTACCCCTGAAATCCTCAGAAGCATGGCCTCCTTCAGCAAGCGACCCATCATCTTCCCCCTCTCAAACCCCTCCGCGAACTCTGAATGCGACTTCGAAGCCGCCATCACACACACCGATGGTCAGGCACTATTCGCCTCCGGCTCCCCCTTCCAGCCATTTTCATTTAAAAACTCAGCTGGCCAGACAAAAACCTACTATCCAGGCCAGGGCAACAACATGTACGTCTTCCCTGGAATTGGTCTGGGAACCATCCTCAGCAAAGCCGTCGAAGTCACCGACAGCATGATCTACGCATCTGCCGAAGCCCTCTCCAAAACCCTTACCCCAGAGGAACTCGAACATGGCCTCCTCTACCCGGACCTCACCCGCATCAGAGAGGTGAGCGTCGTTGTGGCACGTGGAGTCATCCATGCAGCCCAAGAGGCCAAGGTCGATCGGGAGACGGGAATCCGCGCGCTGAGCGATGCAGACATGGATGCCTGGATCCGGTCGAAGATGTACGCTCCACATTCTGAGGTTGCGTCGCTGGAGCGAGAGGTGGGCATCTTGCTTTCGTCGATTGGCCGGCCGAGCTACGGTAGTAATGGCTGGGAGATGGGGTCGGATGAAGATCCCAATGATAAGGGGGCTAAGTTGTGAATATAACGTGCCGGGAACTTTTAATTTCTTTTCTTTTGAAGCTTTCCAATCGCTCAAACCCTCCACCTTACCCCCGCTTACCGTGATTGGCACCGTTTCCTTTCGACCCCTGAGTCCTCTAGCGCACCTTTTCCATTTTACCTGCCTCTTTTACCTGCTTCAGATGAGAAGTGACACATGAATGCATTGACATTCTACATACATGTGTTTGTTCTTTTCTTCGTCTTGTTTTCCCCAGGTTTACAATTTTGTTTCTGTCTGGCGCAAGTTCTCACTCTTCTTCTTCTTTTTTTTTTTTTTTTTTTTTTTTTTTTTTTTTTTTTTTTTTTCTTGTGTGGGAACACGGCATGGAACAAAAAAGGGAGCATATGCGTCGGGATCATATCATTTCCTTATTTTTGTGTGCTTTTGTTTATACCCTTGCAAAGGTTCTTTTTTGGTAATTAATTTGATGAAATTTTTTATCTAAGATAGAGATGGATGGATGGTTGGATGGATATGGTTATACAGCATACAGGAGTGGTTGGTCAGGGTGGGTTTTGGTAGAATGGCAGATGATGAATGGAAGGTGGTCTTTTTTTTTCAATTTTAAATTTAATAATATCTTTTTTGCAAGAATAAAAAAATAAAAAAAAAAAAAAAAAAAAAAAAAAAAAAAAAACCCATTGAATAAAATGGGATACGTGCTGCACGATGGTGAACAAATTTGGCACGCGGTAACTCCGCACATGTGGTAGCTACCACATGCTTTCTACACAGTATGCCTTTTGGCAAAGCTCATGCATGCCTCGATATGCAACTAGATATGCAAGTCATCGATCACCCTGTCACCCTGTCACCCTGCCGTCTAGAGCGTGAGGTGGGGGGTAGGTGAGGAGTTCTCGTCCGCTGCCCGCCCACAAACCTCGGTCTGTCTGTAGAAGGCAAAGTATAGTTATATGTATGTATAGGTATGTATAATTACTATCTATGAAATGGGATGTTGATAAGGTTTTTTTTTTCTTTTTTTTTTTCTTTTTTTTTGCTTGTTTTAGATAGTTGTAAAGTGGGGGGGATGGAGCAGGTAGGAGCTTCAAACTAGTTTATTGTTGTTGTTGTTGTTAATATCACTGATTGATATCAGGAATCAACTCTGGTTGTGTTGAAGAGCACATGTATCTATCTATGTATACGTTTTATTTTTTCCCCCTTGTTTTTATATGGTATTATTGTTTGGGAAACTCATACGAAATGTCGTCATAGCCTTATCGGGAATATATGTTTGTTCGCATGTGATTTTTTTTTTTTTTTGGTCTCTCTATACCCCTGCGCATTATTAGCATACTACTATATTTCATATGCAAAAAAAAGTCCCCATTTATTATCACATAGCAATATCATGGAACGAAAATTAAAACCCTTATCAAAGCCAAAAAAAAAAAAAAAAAAAAAAAAAAAAAAAAAAAAAAAAAAAAGAGTAGAGCCGTGGCATTATTGATAACTCAAAATGAATTGCGTGATACCTGCCCTTTTCCTTTTACCGAATGCCGATCTCGGCCCGCCATGTGCGGCTGGCTATACATATATACCCTCCCAATTGGCCGTTTCTATTCTAAGTTAGTCTGCGGTGTCTGCAAGGTACGGAAGAAAATGGAAAATCGAAACGTGCGCCACGAGATTTGTTTGGGATGAAAGAAAAAAGAAAGAAAAAAAGTTTCTTTTTTTCGCGTAAACCTACTTTTCCTCCCCATGTTCGCAGCGGGGTATGATAGATACATAGTATTATCTCGTGCGTACGGAGCATGTGAATTATTGCAAGAGAGGAGAGAGCTCCTGGGTCCTGACGGGTTAATAATTGTTACACTAGTAGTTATCCAGTTATTAATGTCTATCCCCCCTCCCGCCTGTCCTCCACCTGCTGAGTAGGGTAGGGCTTTGACAGATTGTACATGTATGTACATGTACTTTATTCTTGTTGTCTTGCCGTTGGAATCATAATGAATAGCAGTGGCATGGCATGACATGACATGACATGCCCTTATTGCAAGATTGCAAGTTTAACAAGCTAGATAGCTTCCCCCCCCCCTGGTAGCAGTGGTATGGTATGGTATGCAGGCATAGGTTCCACCGCGGTCCTGCTAGCTAGCTAGGTAGACTTGTTCTGAGTTAGCCGGATCTTAGCCGACTCACCGGGATTGGCTTGGCATGCCATGCAGGGAGTCAGAGGCCGAGCGAGTGCATTGGTCGCGGAGGTTGATCTCGCCGCATCACATCTGTACAGAACTGACTCGTATGGTTATTGGGATGCGAAGATGGGTCATGGTCATAATGGAAGGATAATGAGTTAAAGAGTGTAAAAGTCTTTAGGGAAATAATGAAAAAGAAAAGTGGATTTTGACTGGTCATGTTTGAAATCTATTTTCCCTCTCGGTGTTTGTTTGCTGGTTCCATTTTAGGTAAAATATCCCTTATTTCATCCGTTTCCCCGCCTTTTGCTAATTCTATAGGTTATATATATAACTCTTCGCTGTGATACAAACTCATTTCTTAAACAATCCCAATTAGAGCTAGGAGGCATTCTCCTTAGGGGAATATAAGAGGAGATAGCTCTAGCAAGAGCTTATACCAAGAGCAAAGAGGAAAAAGTGGGCCGCAGAAAGTAGACGGATAGAGGGATAAAGTAAATGGGAAGTCGGAATCGAAAAAAGGAAAAGCACAAGTAGATGCACTTGCGCAGTGGAAAACGCTTCCCCAAATCCCAACTCCGTATCTTAGCGGTGGCTGGATGATCCGAACACCGATATTTGGTTTTGATAGACAGATATGTGTAACCGAGAAATTCAAAGCCTGAAGAGGATATATTTTGCTGGAGAGAACTCAAGTCCTTGTTGGGCTTAGAGTCGACTATCGGTTCATCACCGCCCGCAAGATCATGATGGTCATGGACTTGAGGTGCAACTTTATCCGCGTGAAAACTATGCAGTAGTCAAGGGTAAGCATAAGAAAAGCTCTTGTCCTCCGCACCCAGCGATGGGATGCATAACTTGAGTTTCACAATACTTATGTGACCAGATCACTGAGCCTCTCAGTCATCTTCAGAGTTCATACACCCAGAGTTTGTAGCCTGTGATTCTAAATGAGTTGAGGTGTCTGGTAAGGTAGAGAGTGATATAGATGTAGAAGCAACAGCGCTGAGAATTTAACATGAGGAAAAAGTTGTTATTGACAGCAGGGAAGCTAAAGATTGTATATAAGATAAGTTACTGGCTTTGACAAATATTTTAACTCACAAGACTCTCTGCAGGCATCGCAACCAGAAACAACTTCCAGTATAGAATTTGTCCGGGGTGACATGTACTGGGAGTTGTAAACATGGTGACCAGCGCAGCCAACATCGCGGAAGGAACCCAATTTCCTCGCCTTAGATGCCTAGTATAACATATAATCTTAGGTACCTCTGGAAGTCGCGCGCTGGGTCCCCATTGTCCTAGAAAATTTGCCATCTGTCTGTGGTTTGGTTTTTTCCCTTCAAGAAGCCTAATTGAGGGACCTAACATATATTTGCGCCTCTCCCAACCGTAGCTAAACATTGCGCGAAAGCACCCTCTTGGCTTCAATCAGCCGTATCAGACGATAATTGAGGAGAAAGGCGGATAACAAGCAAAAGGAAGAGGGAGAAGAATATACAGAAACCCTAACTTGGAGCAGAGTGGGCGTGCCGTTTTGTCAGCGGGAGAGACGGGCACATGTTACCAAGGTGATAACCTGGTAACATATCAAGATCATTGTTAGCAGGTTCAAGGGAATAAGTTCGGATGGCAAGAATTGTTGAAATAAGGTATATCACGTGAATTTATTGGTGTAGCTTCGGCCCGGAAAAGCTTAATTTGACAGCGCGGCCCACTATTGCGCTACTGGCATGGATCGCCGCCGCTAAGTCTTGGGATGCTTGCAATTGAAGTATGTTTTGTCCCAATCCCATAGTAGAGGTTGGCGAAAATAGGTAGTTCCCAGTAGCATAATGTAGCTTTTGTAAAACGTGCTTGTCGCCTGTAGAGTTGAGTCTTACACGTAACTAAAAAGAAGAGCGGGTCCAAGATTCTTTTTGTGCAGTAAATGTACTGTACATGTACATTGTGCCCCATATTCAATCCGCCCCCATAATGTATTTTGATACACGGGTGGAGAGGCGGATTGGCGAGCGAAGAGGGCGAGCGAAGAGAGACGGGAGATGGTACCCGGTTGACGTGTACTTTAACACAATTCATGAATTCATCTTTGCCGAAATAGGGCTGAAGGGGGAGTGTCAAGTTGTTGAAAAATGTTTGACAAGCATTTGTCAAGTAGAAAAGATGATATGGGTAGCCACCCGACCGCCACCAGTAGAGCGCCGCCTCCATCCAAGCCTGTGTTGCAAAATATATTTCGTTGTTGTGATCCCGCTCATCTAAACAGTAAGCTGAGCTCTGATTATATACATATTATAGGACATGTGGTGTCCGGGTAAAAAACTAAACATAGAAGTAACATAGTATATTTATACATATTAACATAGAAGCAGTTAAGATTGACGGGTCATGACCCTTCTTCTGACTGGTGCATACCTAAATCGTAGGCGACATGATTCCCACTTCCTATCAATTGATTGCCAACTATCGTAGTTGTGGCTTGGCCCCGGATAGGAAAGAATCCTTGGTTAATCGCCCCACAAGCTGCGCACGGAAACTCAACCTTCACATCCGCGGACACTTTGGGAGGACGGCGCTGAACGTTGCGCGCCTGGGTACGACCTTGTGGGGTGGGTTGAGTATCATTATTTCCACTGCCTGAATTTTGGCTTTTATTAGGAGGCGCAGAATTGAGTGCAGTAGGGACATGATGAGATCGAGCGACGGTCTCCGGGCTCGGTTGTGGCATGCTTGGTTGAGGCGCAATGCGGCTACTTTCTAGAATGTCGAAGTCAACATCGCCATCATCGTGATCAGTGTCGACATCGATCGGCAATATGGGTAAGTTTTGTGACCACTTGTTCACAGCTGGTTCATGTTGTTGCTGTTGCTGCTGCTGCCGCGGTTGTTGCTGTGGTTGTTGCTGTGGTTGTTGCTGTGGTTGTTGCTGTGGTTGTTGCTGCAGTTGTTGCTGCGGTTGTTGCTGCGGTTGTTGCTGCGGTTGTTGTTGCAGTTCTTGTTGTGGTGGTTGTGGTTGGGAATTCCCGGTGGCGTGATTGGATATATCATCCGCTATTGGCCATGTCACGCTAGGAAGGGGCGGACGACCTCGACGTCTACCCTGGTGCATACCTAGCCTCCTTAAAGCGCGATATGTCTGTTTGGGGGACACTTCAGTGCCATAATATCGTTTGATAGCTGCCGCAGCCTCTTCGGATGTGACTTTGGTACTGGTATCAAAAAACTTCGGGATTTCATTCATCAGAAAGGCGAGGCGGGAGACTTGAGCTCGGTGAATGGGTGGTATGGGGGCGTCTAGCGAAGCGCGACAGGAATGGACGTCGGTGACAGAGGTTACGTATGTGTAGTCATGGCCTGTGCGGCAGATGGCGCGAAACGTACAATCGGAGGATGACCTGCAACCCAAAGCGACGCTCTCCTTGTTGCTTCTGATGACGCACATGTTCCAGCACTGTTTTATTGATGCTGCACGTACAAATGCTTTAAAAGCATCCAATGACTCGAATAATTGCCTCCTTTGAAGCCCAGTATACATGCCCTCCATTTTAGACGTGGTTGGTAAAAATATCCTAAGAATCAATTTAGTCATCTAGATATACATCAAACTTCCTTCATAGGTTATACCCATACACACCTAGATCAGAGCTAGCCGTTTCGAGAAATTCAATGGTCCTGGAGTTCACAACATGAAATATAAAGCAAAAGGAGGAAAGCAAATATACGTGCTCAAGTGGCTCTTCTATCCATTTCAAGTCCATCTATCCGCGTTTCAGGGGGGAAGGAAGTTGAGTTTTTGAGGAATCTCGTTGTTGGCAAGGCGAGATTGAAGCCATCGAAGGCCAAGTTGTGATGTTGTCAAGATGCCGCTAACCTGTTCGGGATAGGCGGACTCGTTCCAAGGTTGATTAGCTCAGGCTTGGCATTGACTATCGTTCTTTTGTCTGGCAACAAGCTTCAATTTCACCTCTTTTATTGACGAATGCCTCAGCACTCGCCCAGCTATCCTCATCCTCATTCCTATTTATGAAATTTAAATTTGCCGTCGAGGATTACCATGGAATCCTATACTTTGCTCGATCAAACTTCTGAAGGTCTGTATTCGGTGGAGCTATTTCTGCCCCTTTTTCGTGTTCACATCATCTTTCTAACTGCGTTAAATTTAATATCTAGATGCGCTTCATAAGACACGGCTTCTAAACGTGGAAGAAAAACCATTTAAACGAATCACAAAACGCCTTCTTACTCCTAACTCCTTGGTAGCCACGCCATCTACGTTATTTCCCACCCCACCGCCCGAAGGAACCGATGAAGAAGCGTCGGCAGCTCAGGTCGACGCTGTCAAGCAGAAGCAACTGGAGGAATGGTGCCAGTTTCGCGAAGATATAACACTCGACTTTGCTGCTTTTGAAAGTAGTATTGCCAGAATCCAATTTCTTCTTGCAAGCAATGAGAAAGAGCGGAAACGTTATGCGGCCGAAAAGTTGAGAATTCAGTCAACAGCGCAAGCTGTGAAGGATAATACGGCTGAGTTGAGGATACAACTGGAAGAAGCACAGAAGACTCTTGCGCTGCGCAAGACATATGATGATCTGGCGGACAAGATTACTTCGAATCGATTGCTACGGCCCAGGGAGGATCAACAGGCCAACCTCCAAAAGCTACATGCGGAAATCTCCCAGTTGGAGCAGGAAAGCAGGGAATATGCGCAGACATGGAGTGAACGCAGAGAGCAATTTGGTAGAATTGTGGAGGAAGGGATGAACCTTCGGCGGTTAATCAGGGATGAGAAAGAGGAAGTTGAGAGGAGAGAAGGGATGGAGGAAGAAGAGGAGGGTGATGAGGGAGATGTCGGCTCGAAAGGGAGAGGAAGTGCGGTTGGGACTCCGAAGCCAGATCAAGATAGTGTAACCCCTTCGCATGCTGGGCATGAAGACTCGGGGCCTACCTCGGCACCATCCCAAACAGATAAACAACGCCCGCTGGCTACCCGTGGTGTGACTCCACTGCGACAAGCGATAAGTGCGTCGTCGACCGATGGGCAGCCGGCAACGCAGGAGCCGGAGGATGAAAATATGATAGATGAAGGGGAAGTTACCGGATCTGAATCGGGACTGGCGGAGACAATCGGCGACAGGACAAGGCCCGGCTCAAGAGCTGCGGAGTCGCGGCATGCGAAAGGCTCCCTTGAAGACAGGTTTGGGGACAAGATGGACACCAGCTAGTGAAGTAGCGACATGAACGAGGATATTGATACCCGTGCTACAGTTCGGTTGAATACATGTCGGTTCCCAAGCAAAATATAACAGGGCATACTCGAAATACTCCATGGTGTGTTGATGCATTAGCAGTGCAAAATTGTGAGCCAATTACACGAGTTTGATTCTCGGAGGAGAAAGTCAGTCAATAATTACAGAATGAGCTATCAAACAAACGAACCCATAATAGAATTGGTGAAGAAATAAATAAGGTATGACTTGCTCCATAACTCCTCGTTTTCAAACTTGGCATTCATCCCTTAGGATTCACCCAGACCCGGAGTTCATTGAAGCCTTTAGCTATCGAATCCCCTATGCTCCTTATAACGGTCCATATATGTTTCGGGATATAAGTAACTAGGTAAATCAGTGCAAAGCCAGTATGCCACAGTATTTTACCGGTAAACCCAAAAAGCGCTCCCATTGCTTTGTAAGTTAACTCTCCGAAGTCGAGCATTATATCATACACCTTAAGTGGGAATGAGACAAATATTACTCGTAGCACGTCGCAGAATCCATTCCAGATGTCCGTGAGAGTAAGGCCGCGGAAGAAGGAGGCCACAGCGCTGAGTATGGTATGAATGAGTGAAGCGACTCTTTGAAAAAGGCTCGCTATCGTGGTCGCAACGGATGTTAGTATGAACCACATCCACTTCGACACACTGATGGCAATTTTCGGTATCTCTTTCGTGAGGACTTTCCAGGTGTGTTTTGGCAGGGTATTTGTGCAAAATTTCCATGTACTTTTCAGCACATCTGTGACGGCTTTGGGTACTCGTTTAGCTACTTTCCATACCGATTTTGCAAATTTTTTCATCCTGGCTGGTGTTTGTTGAGCTTGATATTTCAACCAGGGCAAGAATCCCGCTCTGTTTACCCAACACCATTTGCAGGCCTTCATCAGGGGCTCGACGAGTCCTTGCTTGGGGACGGTCCAAAGGAAGAATTTTGGAATTTCGTAAAAGATAAAGGCGTTAAATTTGAAAATGGCCTCAAGGGCACGCATTGCTCTCATCATAGACACCTCATGCGCGGTCTTCCATCGCTTCCATCCGCCCCCTCGACGTACAGGGAGATAATCGACAACATGCCTGTGGCCGTTTCTTGATGCCAAGCGAAGCGGAAGCTGTCCGTCTGGTGCGATCTTGGAGTCATCGCATTGATAGGTCTCGATGAACATTTTGACAAGTGGAAGATTTCCAAGCTCAGCAGCCAGTTGTAGCGGGGTTCTCCTGATGGCAGCGCGCCCGGCGTTCAATGAGCGAAACCCCTGAGCGTAAGTTAGCGTGATGATGAATTGGATGGCCTAAGAGTCCGTTTTATTTTTGGAACGAATGAAACCATTTTATTTCCTGCAAACGACCTCGAGCAAAATAAAAGAAGCTTCCTACCGAAATCGCATAGGCATCAGGCTCTGCGCCGAGATCAACTAGTTCTTGAATGGTTCGTGTTCTTCCCGCCTTTACAGCAGCTAGCAACGGAGACATACCATCCCTGTCGAGGATATTGGGCGTAGTCAGCTTCTGTGATATAAGCCATGAAATAGTTTCGCTCTTCCCCGTAGAGATGGATGCAAAAAGAAGACAGTTGACGGCGAGCGCGAGGAATGACAACTCGTCCGCTGCAAGCTCATGCAGGTAAGTCCCAAACTGAGTGCGCGATGATATGATATCCGATAATCTTTGATGCTCATCCCGTAACAGGTCTTTGACAATGTGGGGATCAAGTTGAGATTCATCACTGGATCGCAAAAGTTTGTTCAGGAGTGACTGGACCCTATCCTGGTCATCTTCTCGTTCACGCTGTTCCTGGTCATCTTCATCTCCTGCGTATGTCGGAAGGCCATCCTCCCTCTCCACGTACACTGGAAGTTCGTCAACGACAGGGGTGTAAAGAGCAGATCGGCATTTTGTGAATGAACTCATGTTTGACTGCGAGCAGCACTCTGCTACTTCATGTGGATGGTAGATAGAAGCAAATGCGACGTCCAAAATAAGTAATGAGAAAAGTAAAGCGCAAGCATCCGACACCGAGAAGATGACTCTCTTTCGCATCGCTTGGGGGATTGATAAATAGTCTCTTCCTGGCAGTTCCCCGCGCCGCAAGCCATTAGGCAGATGTCAAATTAAATTAGCTCCGCCCCCTTGTATAGCTATACGTGGACGAGCGAGGCATTATTCCCTCCATCGACGCTGTAGTTTCAGCCACTGAAGCCAAGGGAGCAGGTCAGTTAGTTTATTATTCTGTTTTTTCGCTTGTGATGACGCCACTTGTTTGGCCGCGACCAGGCTGCTGTTCTCCACTTTTGACTTGAAGGAAACTCTCCGACGCTCATCCCATTTGCTGCAGCGGCCTGGGTGAGCTCATGTCTCGCAAGTAGAGTACTCCGTAGAGTATCGTATCAGTGATCCCCGCATGGTGTCATTGCAAAAGTCTACATAACTAAGATGGGCAGCCCGAATTTATATAATCATGACATATGGTAACTACAGACGCTCCCAAAAAGGAAGCCTCGGATCCTCTACGGAGTACATGGTCGTTAGCTCACGAAATAGGACATTTCTAAGGGTTTTAATGGCCATCACCGCCATTTTGGTCCTAAAATAGGAATTACTATATTCAGCGAAGGGCACTTGCGCTACTAGAATCGTTTTGGGTGTTTATTCTGTAGCTATGTGATCACTGTAAATAGCAATTCATGGACTAATATCCGTACTTTGAACTAGTGAACTGCCATTAGAAAGAAATAAAATATATATTGGAAGATTATAGATTTACAACTCTTTCGAAACAGACAGATGGAGAAATAAATATGAAAATGAGGCCAAAGTAAGAGATCATGACACCTCCCTGACGGCCGTCATCGCTTGTGAAATAGCCTCCTTCGCGGCATTGATTTCATCCACATTGCTTCCCATTCCTTTCTGTCCTTCCTCAACCTGGATATCAACCAATAGTTAATATGCTGAAGTAAAATTAAGGTGTCTAGAAAAATTCCACGAACAGGGAAAGGAGTCTAGAGATATTCGAGACAATCCCCAATAGAACAAGACGCACAGGATCTGATGGAAAAGGAAACTCACAAGTAAATGGTCAACCTTAGCGATAGCCTCT
This sequence comes from Blastomyces dermatitidis ER-3, assembly GCF_000003525.1. Classification (NCBI taxonomy): domain Eukaryota; kingdom Fungi; phylum Ascomycota; class Eurotiomycetes; order Onygenales; family Ajellomycetaceae; genus Blastomyces; species Blastomyces dermatitidis. The sequence goes on from NW_025544774.1 coordinate 1,215,075, forward strand.
AAGATTTTCTGCTTCATATTCGGTAAGACTTTCTTCGTCTCCTCCAGGGCTTGGCGCTGTACACGAGTCAGATTATCAAGTTAACAGAAACCAATGGAATTGGGGTTGCAGCAGGAAATACCTCTTGTCTAAGCATAAATTCCCGATTGCCATCCTCATCTTCACCCGGTTGCTCGGCCTCGAGACGTTTGATGCGTTCCTCCTGCTGTTTTAGTTCGCGGTGGTATGAGGCTTCCTCCTTTACTAGCCGCCGCACCGCTGAGGTTGCAATTGAGAGGGGGGACAGAGGCGCCATTTTTGATCGTATGGTGCTTCGTTCTGTTGCACTTGCGTAATCGCAATTCGTGACAGTGGATATCTGTATTGTGTCAGGGAGTTAGAATAAATGAACATTGATGCTCGGTTTTCAATACAGGTGTGGTTGAAAACTGATGATAAATTGTGATTGTATGACCCGCGAAACAAAAATCGAGCAAATGGGACGTAGAAGTCAGTTCAAATACAACCTTGGAAGAATCCAATTTGTTTTGTACTACGGCCTTTCGTCTTGATTGTAGAAGAGTGGGCGTGTTGGGTGGTGGGGGGTTAAAGGACAGTAACTACCCAGTTTAAAATCAACAGCAGGATAATAATTCCATAAACGTCAAAGAACAAATTGGGATAGGTTAGTTTATCATGGTAAGGCATAGATAGATGATCATGGTTACAAAATCAAGCGATCCACGATAATTCGCGGAAAGTCTGAGCGACAGAGGGCAGAAGCGGTTCATGCGGAGTACTGGATCGCGGTGATACTAACCCCAGGGTTTAAACAAGAGAATGAAAATAAACCTACTAAATTTCTTCGCTTCGATTCGTTATCTGGGATATAATGAGCCCGTGATAATCAACGAAGTTGTACAGTTGCTGTAGTGGTTGTTTCGCACGTAGTAACTATGTTTATTTTTTTATATCACGATGAAGTCATGCTAACAAGTTTTGGTGGGGGGGGAAATCATGTGATTGAAAATACTTGGCTTAGTCATATTGCTTTTCGGCATTCGGCATTCGGCAACAAACCCCAGATTTAAACGGAGCTTGATCGACTCGAGAGTTATCGCGTAACATAACCCAACCACATACGGCACGCAGGACTCCATTTCTGATCTGTATGTTGATGAATGCATCTCGGAAACATCCCCATTACTGGGTCACAAGTCGTTCTGTCTGGGCCACCCACCCATGACCCGTCCTTACTTCCTTGAAGCAACCGCACCGCTACTACCCCCTCAGCGAGGAAATTGGTTCAAAGGAGTTCCACATGAGAGATGTACCCCAGGAAACTGTGGTAGATGCTACTGACTCTTAGTTGACTAAATACCGCGCGTCAAATGTATGTGTTATATATTTAATGAGCGCCGAGGTGCAGAATGTCCAAAGTCGAGTGTCTCTGCTTGTAGGGCCTCGGAAAGGATTTTACTGGCTCGGCGGAAAGGGAAAGGAAGGGGTGGAAAGGAGCAGCTAAGAGGACAAGGGAGCCTGGATGGCCCCATTTCTATCGCCATTTAAGTCTTTGCTACGAAAACGCGCTGGTATCAAGCTATCTTCTATGGTTTCCTTCAGTCAGTTACGTGTTCGTGGAGGACTGCATCAGATGGGGACAGCACCGGGAGACAAAACACCTCTAGAAAACTCCAGTTGGGGTGACAAGGAATGTACAACCCTGGAAGTGGCATTTCAAAACTCCGAATAATGAACCAGCTTGTTGGGCATCCAGGAAAGCCGATCGCGCACAAGTGATCCATTGTTTGATTGGGTCTTGTGGCATACTGACTGGCGCACAATGAACCGGCAAAGATTGCTCAAAATTCGAGATTCAGACGCTGTCTGCGGAATCATGCTTCCTCATATTGTACTCTACCCCAGTTTGTCTGACGTCCAAGGCTCAAAAAAATAAAACCCACGGACAAAAATCTACAGTCTAACCGGTTAGCCAACCTGACGAGCTTGACTTAAGTGCATACCGTTACATCTCTCCTTTTTTCGCCCTCTTGGAAATGCCAGTTGCGGAAAATCTGATAGGCGTGGTTGGGCCCACCTGTTGAGGGAGTAAACATCTATACTAACCCAGACGCCTCAGATATTGGCCCGCATAGCTGGTTCTTGTCTTGATAATGATGCTTTTAATCATCTTTACTCGATAACATCGCTGATAGGTGCTGAATTTATCTAGTATTTATATATTTTATTCTACGCCTATTGTTCATGCTATCATTCATATTCATTCATTGTTTTTCGTTGAGTTTCTTGATTCTCCAGTGGTTTATCCTTACATGAGAAAGGAACAGGACAACCACTATAGAGAAAGTTAAGATGGCATGGGGGGTGTTAGATGACAATAAGCTGGCAGACGTTCCAGGGACATCTCTCTTGGGTAAAAGGAACACTGAGGGTAGGTATTGAATTCTCAACAGAATGTGAAAAGTAGTGCTAATGCAATCGTTAGAATCTGACTCACAGAACCTAAATCTGAAGACGAAGCGAGGTGTTGTTCTTGTGCCTCAACCAAGTGACAACATTAATGAGCCATACAACTGGTAAATTTTGGTACTTCATCTTTGCCGCGGGAGCCTTTGGGCTTATTTGTCTGCTAGGTCGGATGTTAAGAAAAACCTCCTTATGTGGACGTTGGCCCTGGCGTCTGGAGTTGCCGTCTCGTGAGCGCCCTCCTTGTCAACGCCAGCTTAACTTTGGCGATCTTGAATTTACTGATGTGTTTTTTGGCAATGGAATTTTAGGGTTGGGCCTATAGTTGCCCCTGGTTTTGTCGTCGCTTCTGAAAGATATAAAGTATCACTGGATCAAGTTTCGACATTTCTAGTTGGCGTTCTGATCCTGTCCACTGGAGGAGGTACCTTCTTCACCGCAGCGGCAGCAACCGTCTGGGGCAAACGTCCGGTATTCATTATATCAACGGGGGTATTACTAGTAACGTGCATATGGGGTTACTTTGCGAAGGTGAGTTTTCCCACATTCTCGTCAAGATTGTGGAGGCTTATGTTGATATTTGCTTAAAGTCCTTCCAATCGCTGTGGATCATGCGAATCGTTCAGGGCATATCAGCTGCCCCTTTAGAAACCTTGGTAACATCCACTGTATCTGATATATTCTTTGTTCACGAACGAGGCGAGAAGCTCGCCATCTGGAGTATAGCGATTGTCTCCGGTATCATACTTAGGTGAGATGGCAGTCAGGCTGTTGGCAGTTGGTACAAGCTGGGACAAATGCTGAACACCACCTTCAGCCAAGTTGTGGCTGGATATATTATTCAGAATCTCGGCTTGTTAACTCCCTTCGGCATCGTAGCATTAGTATTATGCATACTTCTGCCCGCAATATTTTTCCTAGTTCCTGAAACTGCCGACTTACTGCATAAACCTGGACAGGTTGACGAAAAGCTCAATACTGCTCACGGCGGCAAAAACGCTTCCAAGAAACCATATAGCCAGGAATTGAAAGTATTTAATGGCCGGATATCGAATAAAAGTTTCTGGGTGCTAGCAGCGAAGCCACTATCTTTGATCATGTTCCCAGCAGTCGTCTTCAGCACGTTCATCCACGGCAGCTTCCTGACATGGCTCGTGGTATTCGCCATTCTATCCACAAATATATTCTCAGGCCCTCAATATGGCCTCACACCCTCCCAAATAGGCCTGACAAACCTCCCTCTGCTTGGCGTCGCTCTTATCGGGACCCCGCTTGCCGGTGCCACTGCCGACTGGCTCGTGTGTTTCATGGCACGGCGAAATAAGGGTATCTACGAACCCGAGTTCCGCCTTCTGCTAATGATTCCCGCGACGATATTCTCCACGGTAGGATTTATAGGGTATGGGCTGAGCATTGACCGAGGCGCCCCTCTAGCTGTCCCGCTTACTTTCATGGCTCTGCACTCCCTATCCATCCCCTTCGCCACCTCGGCCAGTTTCACATACGTGCTTGACTGCCATCCGAAAGATGCTAACCAGGCATTTGTCACGATCAATTTTTCCAAGGCTGTGTTTATTTTTATTGCCAGCATGTTTGTCAATGGGTGGTACTCGGCTCAGGGACCAAGGGAGGTTTTCACTTGGATTACTGTGCTTAATTTTGCGTTTAGTGTGATGACGATCCCGATGTATGTCTATGGGAAAAGGTTTAGGAGCATTGTAAGTATTTTCCTTCAACTTATCCCTTCGGTTGTTATGGTTCTTTCCAATTCCTTCTTCGAAAATACGTATCGCTGAATTTAATTTTCCCATTCTACTCCAGATTGCCAGGAGTGCTATTCTTAACAAGCTCTGAGCGAAATGTTTACAATTAGCACACATTCGCCGATTGCTGTGTGTTGAATTGCCAGCAGATACTGGAAGTATCCGTGTTTCGGGTTTTATGCCTACCCAAGCTTTGCTACAATAGATCTTGCTCCTTTGTTGTGAGACCATTATATTCCTGAGTCTGGCAATGTGTTCATAATCAGGATCCGTGACAAAGTCTTATATTGATGTGGTGAGCTTGGCTGAGGCCTGGTTATTTCTTTGAAAATATTTCTTCTTCAGCCGAGGCTAAATAAATTCCTCGACTTGAGGTTACAAATGTCCCTTATATATATATACATAGATTGGGACACGTATTGCAGCCGGGAAGAACTATTTGGTACATTTAAACTTGGGATTCTTTTTGTTTATTCGTTTCATTCAATCATAAAATCCGCAACTAGGATCCGACTTCAACTGTCATACAAAGCGCAGGCCCTTTTTTACTTTCATACAGGCCCATCTCGTTTGCAATTCGTAAGCACACCTCCTTCCACACAATAGATACGTCAACCAGGCCCGTAGGTATCTTCCCGGGTGCGTTTGCATCATGCTCTCCAGACGCCCGCCAACCAAGTTTCCGGTCGACAATGACGACATCTCTCAAATCTTGCCCCTTGGAGGCATACAAGTCTTTCGTACGCCCCCAAAACGACTTTTTTGTTGTTGCTATCGTCTTCGCGGCGGGTTCCGGGGCGGGTGCTGGAGAACTCGCTGCATCGACAACTTCACTGGTCATTTCGCCGCTGGATGAGGGTTGATACAGTCGATGGCCACTTGCAGCAAGTTTTGCTTTCAGAGCAGAGTCCAGCTCCGCAACAACGGCTGGCTGCCGCCAGAATTCCATGGCGTTCTCTTCGCCCTGGAGCCGGATCAGCTTGACGACTTCGTTGGACGGGAAGCCGACGATTTGAGGTTCTTCGGGCGTCGTGTAGGCGTTGCTGACTGCATCTTGCAGGCTGGAGACGGATGAAGGCACAAGGACAAACGTTGTTTTGTAGAGTCCTGAGGCACCTTGCGAGAGTAAGAGGGGTTCGACGTATTTTGTGAGAATGGCGTCGACTCGTTGGGTCCGGGTGTCAGCGAGTTGAGTTGACAGAGGTAGTCGAGACTGCGATGAGCTGGGGATGTCTTTGACTGTGTCCTTGTTGTAAACTACAGAGGGGAGTGATTCCTCATATGCAGGAGCCGGGTCGTCCAGGCGGTTGTCAAAAGGGTTTGAATCCATGACGATGATGATAATGAAGGGCGGAATCGAATTAATCGCGTTCTCGTTTTCAGTTCTTTTTAGCCCGCAAAGGGATTTGATATTCAACTGTTGCTCTGCAGCGAGCTATTTCAGCTGAGTGCGAAACAAGCTCTAATTCTTTGAAAGATAGCTGAGTGAATCAACGAACCCAGATACGATGCTTCCTCGATGCGGGGTGACTATGGCAAAGTTGATTCGCCAACGGGATATATGCCTGTAGCTTGTGGCCCGAGTCCCTGCTCGTCGATGGAAAATGTCTCGTTGCTCGACAGAAGTCACTATCAACTTAACTTGGACGTCGAATAATTAAAATTCAAATATGGTGAGTCTATGTATGTATGTACAGTACAGTACATACTTCTGGGGCTGTGTTTGGTGTTGGCATGATTTGCTTCAAAAACAAAATACGAAACTGGGTTTAGGTAGCGGTTAAGATTTCAATTTCTCTTTATCTGTCCTGACCACCCCGCCCATGAGGTCGCAACACGTGTGAATCCCTCGCAGAGGGTCGTTCTAATTAAGAAGTCTAAGGCAAGTTTAAGGTGGGGAAAACTCCCAGGGCTGTCTTGCGGTCGAATGTGTTGGGGGTCCCGGGTTGATCGGCCCTTCTACCAGCAGTGCGCTGGTGGTGATGGAGCTCTTTTGCCCCAGTAGCCTACAGGTTATGAGCCCGGTTAGCGTGAGCCCCGCTGTGGTCAACATGCATGGGTTCAATCCCAGGATGGACTTAAGAATAAAAATCCCAACAATATCCCGGACATTAACAGTGCCAAGAGACACCCTAGGAGTGTGCCCTTGGAGTGAGCCCTAGAAGTGAGTCCAGAAAAAAAGGCCGCTGAGAGAAGCCACTGAGAGGAGTCCTTGAGAGGAGTAGTGCTCTGTGGTAGCTGGTCCGAGGGGGGGTGTTGGGGGTCCCGGGTTGATCGGCCCTTCTACCAGCAGTGCGCTGGTGGTGATTGAGCTCTTTTGCCCCAGTAGCCTACAGAATGGGCCTTGTTGATCATGTGGATAAGTTCTGCTCTAGTGTGGCTTGGGACAGTTGCATTATTGGAAGCATCCGTGGCATAAATCACAACAAATAATATGTATCGATATTGCGCAGATATCAACATCAGAAGCAATAATAGTATACATAAATCTCGCAAAAGAAGTTCGGGGAGGCGGAGTCAATTCAGCCCCATGCTGACCCTAGACTACTTCGGGTTTAGTCTCCGCCCTTTACAGCCCACTTCCAGACGTCACGGGATTCTCCTCCTGCCAAGCCCTGGGGGCTCCGCCTCACTCCCCTCGGGTTCGGCAACGACTTGCCCTCTTGTCCGCCCAATTACTCATGGCAAATTAGCGAAATAATCCAGCATACTACTAGTTAGGGGAACCAACCAAAACAGCTCCGCGGCTTCAGAAAACACGACATATTGCCGTTTTGGGCCCAGTGGCTTTCATGTGGATTGGTCGGCTCGCCTTTCCAGAAGCATCAGAGCAAGCCTGACTCAAACAATCACTGATTGGGGGTCATATTGAGGGGATTTCATCTTCACACATTGATTGCTAGCTGCATTGCTTGCCCTTATACGGAGTATTAGCCTCTCAACTGAGTCCCCTGAGGGACTGGTGATTGTGCCCCCAGTGGCTGATATTGTGTGCCAGGGAACTTTGACGGGCATCACTCGTGGTGAAAGTTCAAAGGTGTTCATGACATCTTGCGGAACTCAGCCTTAGCATAAAAGGGGTGGATAGTGCGCTATGATAATACATTAGGTTGTATCGATTCTTCGTGATCCATGGATCTATTGAACTCATTTCGAGATATCTCAACTCTGATGCGGCTTAAAATCTGCCTCGATGTATGTCGAGATCCCCACCAGAGTTTGACTAACGCGGTGCTAGTGAGTGCAGTGCATGTTGCATGTTGCTGCGGGACTTCCCTGATTGGTCAATTGTGATGCTCCGCTCCTGAGTCCTGCCGTAGTCAACCCCGTGGGGACAAGGCTGGTGCTGCCGAGCTCCTCAAGGTTCCGTTCTCAATCTGGATGCAGAGAAGGCTGATCTTCCTTCAATGTCGTTATGATAACTATGGCCTTCATAGTGAAGAGCTTCTCGTATTTGCTATATATATCAGCCTGGCCCCCGTTTCGAATGCTGCATTCTATTTGAATTACACCTACTTCACTTTATCCTGATTTTGTTACTGGCATCCCGAGCTCCATGCTATTTGATAGTACAATATCCATCGAGTGATAAAGAATATTCCAAGATTGACAATGTGGTATGCTTGTATTCTGGTTATTTCAGTACGATTTCTACTCATTCTTCATGCCGATTAACTCGAATTTTTCTTTTAGGTACCACGTCTCAGAGCCGAACGAGTATCTCGTTCTCACGGGAGGCGGCATTAGTGATGTGGTTATTAAGAAAACGGCGTTTGTGATGCCATGGCACAAAGTGAGTAGCTAAAGCGTATTGATATCTCCACCTTTCGTAGAAATGTCTAAGGAGCAGGCTGCTTGCCAAATGAAAACCGAGGAGCCTAACACAGCTCGACTTCTAGTGCACCCGGATTTCAATTTCTCCATTCGATTTCTCCATGAATCTCCAGGCTATGACAATCGAAAAGCTTCAGTTTGCCCTCCCAGCCGTCTTCACAATCGGCCCTGATAATAATATTGAGGCTCTCAAGAAGTATGCTCTTCTCCTATCAGGAGAAGCTGATGGGGTAAAAGCCACCAAAACGGCCACCAGAGGGAACCATGTTCAAGATATCGTCAAGGGCATCATCGAGGGCGAGACTCGCGTGATTGTCTCTGGGATGACAATGGAGGAAATTTTCAAAGAGCGACACGTCTTCAAGCAGCATGTCATTGAAAATGTCCAAACGAGCTGGATCAATTTGGTCTCAGGATGTGAGTGCCGTTGTGCTTCCATGGAACAATGTCTATGATACTTACTTCGATGGCCATAGCTACAACGCCAACGTTAAAGAACTTCAAGATACTCCTGGAAGTGAATATTTCACCTTGGTAAGTGTATAATTCTACTTGGGATACTCTTCACTAAGTGCTGACCCTCTGGCAATTTAGCTTAGCCGAAAAGCGCACGAAGGTGCACTGAATCAAGCCAAAATCGACGTCGCAGAGGCTCGAATGAGAGGTGAAATTGGTGAAGCCGAAAAACGAGGCAAAACAAAGCAAGAAATATCCAAAATCGACGCAGAAACCGCAGTTCTAGAAACCAAACGTCGAAGCGAGAAGGCACAGGCAGATGCTCAGCTTACAAATCGGCAAACGGAGCTGGACATGGGCATCCGGCTTGCGAAGATATCCGCCCAACGTCAAGCGGAAATGAAGGATGCCGAATTGCAGAAGCAGGTCGAAACCAAACGTGCAGAAACGGAATTGGAACGACTCCGGGCACTCGATGTTACTAAGAGCAAGATCGCAAGGGAGGCGGCTGAACAAAACGCTGACGCAGACCTCTACACTAAAATGAAAGACTCCGACGCTGTTATGTATAAACAGAAAATGGACGCTGATGCACACTGTGAGTACTAGCTTCATCTGAGCCTGGGGTTGCCCAACTAACCGGTGGACTCTCTCCAGACTACCGCACCTCCAAGCACGCAGAAGCCGCCTTTTTAGCGAAGACAAAAGAGGCCGAAGCTGCATTTATTGCGAAGAAAAGGGAAGCTGAAGGTATTGCTGAGATGGCAAAGGCTTACGGTGCTATGGCGGAAGTATTTGGCGGACCACAGGGCTTCTTGCAGTATCTCATGATCCAGAACAACACCTATGAAGCACTTGCCAGAGCGAATGGAGAAGCTATCAAGGGCCTTGAACCCAAGATTACAGTCTGGAACACCGGTTAGTTTATCCCCTACCCTCTCACACAACTTGTATTTTTTGTGCTAGTACAACAACTAATACCCCTGAAAGGTTCTTCTGGAGATTCATCTCAGGATTCAACGGCTCCAATCCGGAACCTCATGCAAAGTCTTCCACCCCTTTTCTCAACTATTCATGAGCAAACTGGGATCTCTCCCCCAACGTGGATGGCACAGCTTCCACACCAGAATCAACAAAACTCTACCGTACATGCCGATGAGATTAAGGCTAAGCTTAGAGCTAACGCTTCATAGCCATGCTGAATCAATAAGCGGAAACTCCGTGGTTTGACCTTTGAGTATGAATCACGGCGTGGCAGTTGTTACATGTAACCCCCTACCGCTCGACCATCCTTTTCTTCTTCATTATTTCTTTTTCTCACTATACCATACATTTCTTCCTCGCCAGGGTCCTACTTTACTCTCTTTTCTTTCAGCACTACTTGTTACGTGTTGTCCGCAGATTACCTGCTTCCTATCATACCAGGGCAAGGCCACTACTAAGTTCGTTTCCTTACGTTCATTCATCTTTTTCTTTTTTCCCCTCTCTTCTCTTTTGTTTTTCCTTCGTTTTCTTTCATGTATCTCCTTACAATACCCCTTATTGGCGTTTATATGCAAACTACAAGTTTCCGCATTTGTCTTACGTTATATGAATATCAAAAATTGATGCAAACCAGCCTAATAACAATAACAATAATGATTGATTTATATTTACTTAGCTCGCTAAGTGTTGTTATTAATCTGCTGCCAGCAGTCGCTTGCCTTGGACGGGATGAAATATACGGAATACTCATTATTTGAGAGAATTAGGGCTGACAAATAACCAGAGGGTGAAACGAATGGGATATTCGCTTTCACAATTACAAACCCTTGATTGGTACTGAGAAACATTGAATATCACTGCTGAAAGTAAACAAACCAAAGCTGTACAAATAAATATAAGCTTAATAATCTCTATTAATATCCGGTTGCCATGGTGTAGTCGGCCATCGTTTCTTTGGCGCCGGGAGGACTTTTGAAGTAAAGCCATACCAGCCTGGCTTGGAGATGTCCTCCAGGAACAAGGTTTAAGTTACTTCGGCAGTACAGGTGTGCCGAAATGGAAATCTACCCAGCCTTCCGAAGGGGGCTCGGATACTTTATATAAGAGACTGTCAATCTGCCTGCCATAAACCTTCTTCTTTTTTTTTTTTTTTTTTTTACTTTGGAAGGAATTAAATCCTTGCTGTTTCCAATCAGCTTCCATTACGTCCATCCATTCCATTGGATCTCCTCCGCTCCTGACTCCATACGCTTGGTTCAGACGGTGACTCGAAAAAAAAGCCGGTGGTTAACGGTCTACTCCTGCTAGTTATATAATCAAGATTCGGAAGCCGAACAACATACATACATACGTCAATGTGAAATCATGAGAGGCCGGGGAAAACGGAAAGCAAAATGCAATGTAAACCCGATGCCTGGATGATGCGGAGGTTGTAGCCCAGAACGTCGCGTAAGCATTTGGCATGTTGATCTAACCGTCCAGCTCGGGTTGGAGTTATTCAGATACATAGACTTGGGTTGCAAGGGCGATATCATGATACCACGCATTGCCGGGGTTGTTCTCAGCCGACCTCGGCCAGTGAAAAAAATATTGCAGATATGCTAAATCTGTGGATGATGTAAAGCTTGCTTGATTGAAGATTGCTAGCTACGTGGGAAGTTATATGGTGGGAGGCTTATTAATCTAAGACCTGCAGGTCTGACAGAATCACCATCAGGAAGGTTTTAGGAGACAGGGGATATGGTAAAGAGAGCTGAAAGATTAGGCAGGGAGTTCCAGCTGCGCTAATTGACAACGTTAGTCCTATGGTATATAAGGGAGGCTGAGTCCCCGTTTTGGCAGACCTATGAACGGCGAACCAAATAGTTCAGTCTGATATCCTCATTTCCTTATTCCCATAAAGAGGGTTGTCCCGAAGGATTTCATCAAGAGAGCGCCAGCGTGCATCGCGAGCACGAAACAGCATCGCAATGAGTGAAGAACAAAATCACCCCCTTGCTCAACTGGCAGCTTCCGCCAACCCGCTGCCAGAGTTATCTGCAGAAGACTAGAAAATTTTCAACTACTTTGCAGACAAAATGGATATCCATGTTAGTGAGCACGAGGAAAATTTCGAAAAGTCAAGATATCACTTGTCATTTTGCAGCAATATCCTGACAGCTCATGTAACATAACGACTTTCGCGAAATATGGGTGACATTATACGACGCCTGCGTTGCCAACGAGCTTCCAAAGGACATGTCTGTGGAGCAGTTCATCGAAATTGGAACAAACTTCTGCAATAACCTGCAAATCTACCATGGGGTTGAGGAGAAACTGGTGTTTCCTTACTTGGGCCAGCGTATGCCAGCGTTTAAAGTTGAAAATAACGAACTCGAGCTGCTTGTGTAGCACCAACGTATCCACGCGGGTCTGGCGAAGATGCAGGGGTATCTTTCGGCGTGCGAGGGTCCCAAGAAGGAGTTCGAACTGAAAGATTTGAAGGCGATTACGGATGGGTTTGGGGAGATCTTGTGGTTCCATATGGATGACGAGGTGGATCAACTTCGCGCGGACAAAATGCGGGCGTATTGGTCGCTCGAGGAGATAAAAGCTATGCCTATTTATGAGCTTGTAGCAGAGGAACTACTAGCTCAAATTAGTGTTACTCCCTATTAGTGCATTCGGGGTGTATATACATGAAGTATGTACTGTCCATTGTCAAGGTATACCATGGCACGCAAAAGCTTTCCCTTTGACTGTCATTCAATAAAACGCAGCCACATACAAGTTTCTGTTCCTTTGGAAATAATATAGATGCGAAGATGGGGCATTGCACATCCGGTAATGGAAACTCCATGTTGACTGTATACAGCTTCCTTCGCTATACCGCGCTGAGCAGCTGAATGTTTGAACTTTCCCTCCGCATCTTCAGAAGTTTCTTTTGGGGGAACGAGTCGAATTTCGTGACCGTTTTCTCCTACAAGGCGGGCCCCCCTGCGCTCCTTTTGGATGTGCTGAACAACGTGCTGAGCAGACACGCCGGATTGTGCAAATAGATGGTTTATCTCCTCCAATGTCATGTTGGCTGGCTCCGGGTAACAGAAGCACACAAAAGGAATGAATGCGAAATTGGCCCGCATAAATATCGAAAACACGTTCCCTTGTAGTCTGTTGAAAATAACTGGCGTGACGATATTGATGATGGTGACAAAGCTCTGTGTTACCAATATTAGCAAATCCCTACAGCAGTTGTGGAGAGTATGAGGGGGGGCACCAACCCAAAACCAGGTAGATGAAATTCCAATCGCTGTTCCTTTCTCTCTGGCATGGATGTGGAAGATCTCAAGGACATAGACCCACGCGATGCAATTGACCGACGCGCCGAGTATAAGCATATACTACCTCAGCCACGGGGATGTCCTGCGGGGATGGAACATGGACTGGCGCTATACAGTAACTTGAGGAAGAAATGCAACACCAGCCGCAGCCGTTGGCCTCTCTACCGCTGTCCCCCTACAACTCAACAATATCGAAATCATCAGGTACCCTCAAGATTGCTATCCTCAAATGGTGGAATATTGCGTCCAAAATTAAAAGAGGGGGAAAATGCGATCTCTCTGGGCAGGGGGGAATTTGTGTTCTGTAACTATCATCTGAGAGTCCGTCAACCAACGCAGCTAACTGGCTTGCATGTCATGACAAAAATGATGCTGCCCCTATCCCTCCGCAATTGAGTATCTGTGCTCGGTTAAATTGCCCAGCGCCTATCAACGCTTCTAACGTTTTAAAGCAGGCATTACTGGTATCCTTATGGCTGGGTAGAAGGAAAAGTTCCCAATAATATGCAACATCCCCACGCTACACAAACCTGCCAACAGATGGTAATACCGAGACTCGTCATCGGAGAAAGGTAGTTCAGAATATGTCGTACTTGTGACGGTGTGTCGAACCTATAACTAACGGTGACCGTGCTAAGTAAGGTCGACGACGATCATAGGCAAACATGGCGAATTTTAAATGCTGTGGAATCTAGACGGATATCCCGTTCCATCGTGTGGATCGGATGCCGGTGGGTGGGGGACATATCTTTGATGGAATAATAGCCTAAAGCAAAGGTCTTCTTGTTTCTACCACCCTCTTCCGTCCTGTGCCTAGAGAATCCTGTACCTTTTAAACTCCCTGGTAGGTACTCTTCTTTCAAACATAATGTCGAGCTCTTCATATGTTCGTCCTTTAGTTTCCGGGACATTAAAATAGGTCCATACAAAACAAATAGAAGCAAGGCCCTACGATCTGTGTTAAACGTATAAAAACACAAGCATAGTAAGCGAGAGGCCAAAAAGTTACTTACGCCAAAAAAGAACCCTAGTTTCCCTCTTATATTCCCTGCATCCGGATTTATCATATAAGGAATCACGACAGTCATGACTATGCCGAAGATAGCTTGTATAGCTGTTGAAATGGCAATAGTCTTGCTGCGAAGTTTGGTTGCGGAACATTCACAAAGAATGACGAAACATACCGGTCCAACAGAGAGGTCGTACGTGAAATTCCATACCAGCATCATGGATGCCTGAGCCCAGATGACCGCAGGACGTTCCGTATAGTTAGGCACACAGTCCAGGATGCCGATGATTAATAGAATAACCGCAAGCCCAGCTAGGCCACTACTGTAGATCACTCGGCGGCCGAAGTATGCGAGGAGAACCCAGGATAAAATGCATCCCAGAAATCCCACCCCGAGAAAACCGACCTAGAAAAGACCATGTAAACTCATCCACCTGACACTGGCGACGGAGGTCACAACTTACGCCCATATTGAATGCATCGTCAGGAGGAAGACCAGCCTCTATTTAACAAAAAGTTAGCGAATATCAGCCTTTAGGGACAATAGGCGTCGCTAACGTGTGAAAAAGTAGTTGGAATATCCAATGAGATAAATGCCGCTGAAAACTTGAATGGAATATACGCCGATAGCGATTTGGGTACGACGAAGGTTGGTTTTCTTGAAACAATCACGGAAAGAAGTCCCTGCTTCCATCTGCTGCTCAAGACGATCGGTTTCGATAATCATTGACTAAAACAAAGCCGTCATTCAGCACGGTACGCATTCTGATAAGCTCCCGCAGCTATGCTATCTTAAGGCTTACCAGGGTTGGTTTGACATCAACACTCGATGACGCGAGCCTCCGAAGTGAATTTTCGGCGTCTTGCAGTCTTCCCTTCCTTACGAGCCACCACGGACTCTCAGGGGCAGAGAATACCCCGGCAAGGATCACGGCTGGCCAGAACCACTGGGTCGCAAAGGGCGAACTATAAGCCCAGTGGCTATCTAGCCCGTGAGTCGCAGCGGAGACCCCGTTGGCGATGAACTGGCCGATAACAAAACAGAGATTCACATATGCCGTCAGAACACCACGCAGGGCAACGGGGCATACTTCCGAAGCGTAGGCGGGGGCGATAACTGCGTATGATCCTAATATCAAGCCTCCAAGAAGTTCGCCAACGATCAGGACTTTCAACGACCGTGCGAAGAATTGGATGAAGACACAGCCAGCAGTCAAGACAACGCATGCCTAAAAATTGGCAGAAAAGGTTCAGCATAGACTTACATAGATGCATGTATAGTACATGTACAGTACATGCACTGCACCAACAGCTGGGCTAAATAAGTACAAGTAGGGCTTACTGCAAAAGTTTTCTTTCGACCAAACCATTCCATCGGATATGTAGCGGCTAAGGCGCCTACAACTTGGCCGATAGGACTTCCCATGCTAAAGAACATGTTTAAAAAGGGTCGAATAAGTGTTCTGTTTTCCAAGAAAGCATACAAGCCATAGAGATTAGAGTAAAAAATTGCATCTTGTACCTGAGCCCTGACTGCCACGCAGCAGAAATTATCCACTTCCCCTTGAAGAGATAGCCAAAATCCTGCTGGAACCTGGGGACACCATATAGATTCCCTATGATCTGGGGGTCATAGCCAGTCATGATAACACCGAGGGAGAAAAAGAAAGACCACGCAGCTGCTTTAGGATAGAGCCTAAGTGCGGTGCTGATGTCTAATTCGCGTTCTGTAATAGTTGCAACTTGAGCTTCCGGTATGATCTCCGTGGCAGAGTCGCCAGCAGTGATGTTACGTTTTTGCTGCTCCGCGTCATCCTTATCGACAGTAACCATGGTGTCTGACTTGATAGTCCCCGTGCTGTTTGGACGCAGAGAAGGACGATGCGATGAAGCCAATGAAGCCAATCCAGGAGCCGCAAGTAGAGGCGTACGGCTGTCAACCGCTTCATCTGATAGATTTGCCAAAATTCACCGGAGTCAGAGAAGCAGGGACGGCGGCATGGGTTTGAAAGGGAGCAGTTATTAAGAGATATTTAGAAGCCGTTTCCCTGTTCTGTACTCATAGTCGCTGATATCTGAACCCAGCATTTTGAAACTGTGTGACTAGGTCTATCTATTCACGGATGCTTTGGGGGGAATAATGAGTAGAACGCGAGACAGCTCGTGGATGTAAATAGGGTTGCTAATAGCCGGCAGTGAATAGGAAAAGTGAAGAAACTGCCATACATCTATCTGTCTTGTACGCTGTTAGTAGTATTTAACTAATTAGCTACAGAGCTGCAGCTGCTCGACGAGATTTGAGAGTGGAGGAAGGTCGATGGTGTACCTGCTTTAACTATAATTTGGCGGTGTTTGGGGGGTTCTTAGCGGGCTGTCAGCTAGATGTTTGGTTAAAGACCACCCCCGCAGCCCCCAGAAGGAATACTGTATGTATCTTAACAATGGCATATTTAGTAATTCGAAGCTTAAATAAATACTCCATTTCACACCGTCCCATCCATCGAAGGCTAAATAAATAACTAACTATCTTCTTCCCCTCATGCTTCATTATATTATTAACTAAACGAGGTGAAACAGCGCGCAATGAGCAATGATGCAACAATAAGCATTCTTGGCGTAGTTAGAGGCCACCCGCCTTCGCTTGTCTCTACTATGTCCAAGCTCCAACCGCCGAACATCTTTCTATCTAAATATCTTCACTTCAATCTGTCTCTTCTTCTATCTACTATGTACAGACCACAGACAGACAGACTGCACCCTCGAGCTCGCTCAACCGGACATTAGCCGCCTGTGTTATATATTCCTGTCGATTTCCTTTTGCTCTTACTTATTCTCATGGGGCAGTGGCCTTTCATCCCAAACCCTCTCATGTCCATGTAGCCAACCCGCCCTGCAGCACGCCGCTATCCTTGAGTCTTTCTTTCTCATACAATGTCTGTCCCATCGTTGGTCCACCTTGCGCGAAAGGCGTGCATGAAGATTATAAAGAGTATATTGCACCCCCTTCTCTTTTTTTCCCTTCCATATTACAAAAGTTAATAATAACTGTATCTGACTGTCGCTCATAGGGATCGATGATATCGGTTTGGCCCGCTATGATCTTATCAGGCCAATCCTCCAAAAGATAGAGAACCCCGAACACCTGGTATGTGTGTCCCCGCTCCCGCCTGCATCAAACGCTCTCTTATTATATAGTTTCCAGAACATTTTTCACTAACTCGAAATCTTTTTTACCATAGCGCGAGCTTGAACTGAAATCGCCGCACCTCCTTGAGCATGATGCAGAGTTATGGATGGAGTTTATCAAGCGTGATGTTCCTGGATACGATAAACTCATCCTCCCCGAGAACCCTGAAAGCTGGTACGATGTCTACCACGAACTCCTCGAGAAAACCGCCATGGAAGTCGATAAAGATGCAGAACGCATGAAGCGTGCGCTACTTGGCCTCGATTCCAAAAAGGCTAGACATAGCTCCAAGGTGGTCGATACGCAGAAAATGCGACTGCCCAAGGAGAAACCAACCGCGATCCAGCGATACGCTTTTCTAGACAGGAAAATGGGAGGCATTGCTCCCGTGTTCGTCCCGGCCGCTCCAAAAGAAGGAGGCCGGGGAATCACCCCGTACGACCAGACCCCGCGCTGGAAGTTTGAGACCCCCAAGATACCACGGTCGGCTCCTGCGCCCAAGAAGTCCGCACTTCCCCTCGTAAAGAGGAATCACCGACTCTGCATCCCCACGCATCGTCTGAACAGCAGCGCCTCGCAGGTTGTGAATGCCCCTCGATCGCTGATCGAAGCTTACAAGCGCCCTATTGAACAAAGTATCCCGAGACCAACAACGAGAGATTTACGCTCTTCTTCTTCTACTACTCCTACCATTACTACACAATCGACAACGACGACAACAAAAACAACCAACCTCAGTCTCCGCCCCTCCCCCCGAGATCCGGGATCAAACCAATCAAAAACCCTCGTTCCCTCCTCAGCCTCGCCTACCACCCCCTCTCGCCCTTCACCCATACGGAGACATAACTCACTACCTACGAGAAGGGAGGAGCAAGCTTCTATGTTTTCCGCAACTTCGCCAACGACTACAAAGACGACGGACACCCATCAGGCCGGCGATGATAGCCATACCTCAGCGGCCAAGCCCCCCCCTCCTCCTTCTTCTCCTCCTCTACCTCGCCCCGCTGTAAGAAAACGACCGGTTGCCGAATACGTGCTCGTGAAGCCTAAGAAGAGACGGCTATTCTAGCACCTAATCATTTTTATATATCTCGACAAAACTGAGCGGCCTCACCTCATCTCACCTATCGGAGCCGCGCTTTCTTTACCATTATATCCATTTTAGAAAATCTTCGGCGCATAGGATTGGACTACTACTGGGCAGGAACCGAACGATCATACACATAAGTATGAAATAAATGACATGATGAAATACCTCTTAATGATACATACACACAAACACACCGGACACTTTACTATACCCAACATGGGCGGGCAGATAATTTTTTTTTTCCCTTTTTCTTTCCTGATCTTGGCGTATGGGCACAGTGTTTTCGGGATGGTGTGAATTTCTAAAGCATTCATCCCCTAGACATTCTAGATAGACATACATGTCTGTACACTACATAGCTAGCAGGAGCACATCTATGGGGTCTCGTCTTGAGGCCACGGGAGCTTGAAGGCTTGGTTGGCTGGCTGATTGGTTGGAGTTTTGTTTTTTTTACCTTGGGCATTGTGGGAGATTTGTTGTTGTTTTTTCCCCTTTCTTTTCTGTTTTCTTATCGTGTCCACCTTGCTAGTAATTATATATATATATATATCTATTTGCTTCAAATTTTGTTTATTTATTGGAAAGTTGATGAACATACTGCTCTGCTTTCTTTTCTGCCCTTTGGCATGTTACTTACTCTATTTTTATTTTTATTTTTATTTTTATTTTTTTGGACATTTTAAATAACGATCTTAGATACCCATAGCGCACATGGAGCCATTTACTCTTCCTTTTCAACTTGTCTTGTTTCGTCCTCTAGTTATGGCTGACTATTCACCTATATATATATACATCCGTATGTAAATAGCTATCGAAGTGATCACGTCCTATCTAGATAACATTAAAAATATGGCGTTACATGCTACGAAATGAACATACAACATTCACTAGAAAGATGAGAGAGCGAATCTGGAAATGGTCAAAGTCAGTTCTTGCTGAATTTCGCTAAGTGATTGATAAATATATATATATATATAAAAGTGAAAATGAAAATGAAAGTAGAGAAAAAAGGGAGCAGCAAAACGACATAAGAGCTTCGTAGTGGGCCATGCTATTTATCTAATATGCCGGAGTCACGGCCTGGCCAGGACAACTCGTCATATTTATCTCATACGTGTGTTTATCTGCACCACACCGGCAACAAAAAACCATAAGCTTTTTTTTTTCCCCTTTATATCTTTTCTGATCCTGTTTTTATGTATATTTCCCATGTATCTTGTATTTTGTATCTTGTCTCCATTTTAGGTATCATCCTAGGCAACAACAATAAGAAACCCCCAGAACAGATTCACACATAAGGTGTGTAATATACCAAATCTAAACCTGGCCACGCTGCAGTGTCTGTGGGTGTCCACTTTCATCTCATATCCCACAACGGCGGCCAGGAAAGAAGGAGGGGAAACAATAGAGTAGAGAGCGGTTGTTGGATTCATCAATCGACAGGGGTGATATATATATGCGTTATGTTTCGTAGCTATTCCGGCCCATAGGAGGGGAAAAGGAAAGGGGGGAGGAAGAAGACTGCACGAAGGGATTCCATGGTTTTTTTTTTTTTTTTTTTCTGTTTAAAAAGGGACAAGGAAGATATTTATAACCTGCCCCCGCGAAGAGCGAGGACTAAATGTAGTGTAGCGCCACCTTCAAGGTTGTAATCTGCCGCGGTCCTGTCGTCTGCCCTGTTTGGTTTTTAGAAGAGGGAATTAAAACATGAGTTATACTTGTAACGATTTGGGAAACAAAAATATTCTCTCAAGGGCTTGTTTTTTTTTTTTCTCTTGCCCGACCAATGAACGTTTTGTTTATCGGTCCCTCATGGTATAGGATGAAATAGTAAAACGTACATTTGTTTCCCTCCGAAAATCAATCGCTGTTGCGAAGGGGGGATGCCCTGTTTTTCCTCAACACGTTCCTTTATGCGGGATACCTGGCAGGAGGAGAAAGGAGAATGAGTTTGAACGTCAGCCGCGGTGTTTTTGATTTGGGAAGCTTGTTGCTATCTATAAGTTGACTTGGAGGTTGGGGGAGGGAGAAAGAGAGAGGTGAGGGGCGCACTTTGTAGTCTGGTTCTATGTCCAGCTCCATCTCATTGCCTGACAGCGTTCGCACTCTGAGATGGCGGGATTTGATTAGCCTTTTCCAATACTGCTTTTGATGTGGATATGATTGGTATTTGGAGTACTGGACTCACTTGATAAGCATTGTGGTGGTAGCTGTTGGTAATCGGGGCCAGGCGGGGGATGTGAGGATGCGAGGATGCGGATGTGGATGTGGGCGAGAGCGTTGTAGAGACGAGGGTTGAGCTATTATATGTTTCTATAGCTTATGGAGGAGCTGAGGATATCCCAAGGCTGGTTGGGAGGAGATGGTTGTTTTTATGCCAGGCTGCCAGGCTGCCAGGCTGCCAGATATATGTATGTTGGGGAAGTTGGGAAGTTGGGAAGTTGAAGTTGCCGAAGCAGCGTAGTTGAGGTGAGTGAGGGCACCAGGAGAGAAATGGCGGGGATAGCAACCGATAACTAAATAAATAAATATTTAACTAAATAACTACCGCAGTCTTGTTCACTTGATCCTTGATCCCGCTACACTCTACGCTCTCTTGCTCGCGGATATTGCTCTAAATAAGCAAGTGATAATAAAGACAAACCTTTCTTTACTCCCTGATGTGTATATAAAAATAATGACCTTGGTAGACACTTACTTATATATATAAATACCTAATCTTATGGCGCTTCGAGCATGTCTTATCTTCGACAGTTCTACAAATAGCTAGACACGGCTAACCCTCTTCTTTAGACTATCCAAGTCATATCAGAATACAAATACTTGTCCAAACGAACGCCGCCCGTGTCTAATTATTATAAGCCCACGGTGGGGTAGGCTACAGTTGTACAAGAGTTTTATCGTAGTATTACATACCACGGCGGCCAGGATTATCAATCAGCTAGGATTGAGTTTTGCGAAAAAGGTAAATGACAGTAGGAGAGACGGAGAATAGAACTTCACTGGTATACAAGACGTGTTGTTCAGTCATTCGTTTCCGAGATAAACACGGATTAAATGAACGGTTTGAGTGTGACTGTCTGCTCGCGCTGGTAGGATGGATTGATCATTGAGGTTGTCCGAGAATGAGAGGAGGGAGCGTTGTAGTCAAGGAAGGGTTGAGAGTTGAACCACCCTAATAAGTCAAAACAGTAGACATAATCAGTATCTAACATGCTCCGCGATAGACATCTCAAGGTGAAGGAAGATAATCACTTCAAGACTGATATTCGAACGTTGGATGTTGTTTTCTGTGTTGCGGATGTCATTTGTCAATATGGATGTCCCAAAACGGCTAGCGTTTTGCCTTGGCCCTAAGCGAAACGAAATCCCACAACCCGCTCGCTGGGCAACAAGTCTCCGCCCTCCAGACTCCGACAACCAGGACACCCAGCGACACCACCCCCAGTTCGACAGCCGGCCAATTCCAGTCAAAATGGTAAGGAGTCCTGTTTCTCTTTGATTCTCTGCCTCGTTGTCTGTCTTCTCTCCCGGATGAGATACGTGGGGTTATCGATGCGGGAAGGGGGGAAAAAGAACGCCGAGTGTGTGTGTGCGATGAGCTTTGGAGCCCACAGCGAACCGCGCGAGGGAAACGACAGCGGAATTGGAAAGATCTCATCGTTTTGGAGTTATCGACGGCGTTTTGTTCATTAAAACGCCCGTTCGGGAAATTACGGTTTAGTTTGCGTCAAGCACATGCGGAGGATCTCGCGAAACGTATCCAGAAGCTATAATCACGACCATCATCGCACAAACTTTCTGGAGCGCCTTGAGAAACGAAACGAAATTACGTCTCCCATACTACACGAATTTGGCCGTTTCTATATATTTATATATATATATATATTATTCCAAGCGACTGAAAACTCATTCAACCGGACGATGCTATGATTTACTTGCGGGCGCATGATGGTGGCGGGATTATTTATATATCGGGAGAGAAAGAAGACCAAAAAAAAAAAAACCATGGTGAAAGTGGTGCTGATGATATCTGGGCTCCGTCCCGAAATAGGTCAACATTCCCAAAACCCGCCGGACGTACTGCAAGTCCAAGGAATGCAGGAAGCACACCCAGCATAAGGTCACCCAGTATAAGGCTGGAAAGGTGAGAAAGCAAAATCTTTCCCCTCTCATTATGGAAAAGAAAGGATGGGAGGAAGAAAAAAATAAAAGAATATGTGGTGGATGTGGTTGCTGATTGCTGTATTTTTGCTTTTTTGCTTCGGTTCTCGAAAAATATAGGCCTCGCTATTCGCACAGGGAAAACGTCGTTACGACCGTAAGCAGAGCGGTTACGGTGGTCAAACGAAGCCTGTTTTCAGGAAGAAGGCAAAGACGACAAAGAAAGTTGTTCTGCGGTTGGAGTGCACAGTCTGTAAGACCAAGGCCCAGCTGGCTCTGAAACGATGCAAGCACTTCGAGTTGGGGTACGTTTAAACTCACACGCACACACAACCTTTCTCTAACGGGGGAAACATGGTTTGCTAACAATTCATTTCTTTTCCTACAGTGGTGACAAGAAGACAAAGGGAGCGGCTCTTGTTTTCTAAGCTTTTTAATCCAAATCTTATACGTTGTCCTGGGTTTCTATCCGCCTTTTTCCATTTCTCTTTCTCTTTTTTTTATATTTTTCTGTTCTCCTTTTAGCATTTGTGGGCACACACGCTCTGTAAATAGAGCGGATGGTTGAAATTCTAAAAAAATGAAAATGAAAGTCATGAACAGTCCCTGAATTTTTATTTTATTTTACACGACACACCCTTTCATTTTTTCGCTGATCGTTGTTCGTTTTCCCTTCTCCCGCTCATGACCAAAACCAGACGTAGACAGTCCGCAGGGTTGTCTAGATGCCGAACACGTCGATTGGTGAAGCACGTACCGTCTCTCGCGGCCTAGGGGGGCCTATTTCCTGATAACATATGGATACGCACGTCGACTTGGTGGCTTTATCCAAATCCATATCTCCGTCTGTCCCCAGAAATATATATATCCGACAGCTATTCCTACACCCAAAATTGTTCTTAGCTTCGCTCTCCGTCATCGCTGCGCCGTCTTCGCTCTCAGCTCTTAGCCCATTTTGATCAAGCTGGCGCCGGAAATTCTTCCTAGGACAGAAGGAGCGATGAACGGTACCTTCCCACTTCGTACATGAGGATTTTGAAGGTCAGAAGTCGCGACTCAAGGCGATATATACATTTAGAGCCGCACTTTCCTTCAAAACTTTTGACCAAAAGAAAATCTCGGAAGAGGAAAAAATAAATTACCCTGCATTCCCTATACATTTTAGGGGACATGCGTGCATGATGACGGGGATAGGGACGTGGGGGGAGGCGGAGACTCTCGGACAGGGACATCATCAGTAGTACTGACTTGAGTGAAATGACAGGTCCATAATATTATCTGACATCCAGAGGGGATTACGGCTTTGAGGGGGTTATGTTTTGTAGAAGAGTTTCTGCCGTATATATGCCATGCCAGCAGAAGCAGAGCAGAGCAGCTCGAATAGTTTTATGACTTCAACAATTTTCAAATCTCAGTGGACACTTTATTAGGTACCTAGCGCATCTGTTTGTCTATCAATAGGCAGATGGAGAATGCGTACATGAGAGAAATTATTAAACTCCCGTAATGGTTTGGAATGAGAAATGCACAACGATCCCTTTTGCATACTCATTCGTGCTCATAGGAAAACCTCTCAATAAAATAGCTATGTGAAAGAGTATCTCTCTTCTCTCTGCGGATTACACGTTCATATTATGTATGCCCCCTCTTCTCTCATCTCGAATTATACTATGTAACATCTTGTTTATAGATATCTCCCTCTTATCTCACATCTCACATCATATCATTCATTATATATAGATAGATATATACCTATTAAACCAAAAGAGGGGGAAGAGAAAGATAGTTACAAGGTCTGATTTTATTTGAACAAGGAGAAAGAAAATATACATCGAAATCGATGAAAAGGATTGTGTGTTGGACCTTGCCGTGTGTGGGGGTTGTTGGAGGTATAAAGGGGAAAAAAAAAAATCACCAGGGAAATCTACCCGGTTTTCCGTTCTATATAATGGTTAGGTTTGGTTAAACAGCCCGAGTAGTTGTGTCATTGACTGAGTCGAAAATGCAAGAATAGGAAAATGAAATACAATAAACATAAAAAAAAAGAAAGAAGCCCATATAAATAACACCATCCCTGCGTACTTTTTGCCGTTTTGTCATTCGTTTGACGCGTGATCTTTTTGCAATTTGTCAATACCCTTATTTATTATACCCATGATTGCCGAATAGTCGCTAAAGAAACATGTGTTCAAGAGAAAGCAAGAAGGAAGGTTAAGGAAATTGTGTGAAGGAGGGAAGCGTGAGAGACATGAGAAAAGATGAAGAACAAAAAAAGCCTTCTATGCAATGCGATGTGTGGGTATACAAAAGATTAAATTAAGTAGGGGGAAAAAAGAGTAAAAAGAGCCTGTGAGAAATTCGACGCTAAACTAGACAAATGGCGATTCGGAGAAAAAGGTCGTTACATGAACTTTTCTCGGCCCAATAGCATAACATAACATGGTGGGTTGTGTAAGAGATGGCAACACAACAAATCAGGGCCGACTTGGGTCGGTGACCGGGTCGGTACTATTGTGGCCCGGTGTCATTGGGGGGTGTTTACTATGTCCACCCTTGTTGTCGTCATCGTGGTCGTTGCCGTTACCATCATTACCACTGTTGTCTCCTTTGCCGCTGTCATCATTAGGAACTACAGTTATCTTTGAGTTGATCGAGGCAGACCTCATGCGTGACGTCAACGGTAATTGGTATTTGACAACACCGCGCACGATCAGCTCAAAGGGATGCTGCAAGACCCGTTCCCAACGAGCAGTCCCGCCTTCTTCGGTTTTGTTTCCTGGCTTTGCAAGCCTTACTTCACCAATTGATACGGATGGCTCGTACTTCCAAGGTGAAGAGTCGAAGGTGAGAGGAGAGTCGAAATGGAAAATGCGGCCGAGGAGCATAGTCTGTGAATCGCCAACAGGGTCTTCAGGCGGGTCCTCAAAGATAGGATCCGTACCTTTGTCAACGCCACCAGTAGTGTGTGTGCCATCGCTTGTGGATACGGTATTCCGTTTCACCGCGCTAGCTAAGCGGGCCCGCGCTCTGCTATCTTTCATCCGGGGTGCTATTATATACGGGTGAGAAGCAGACCCATGCCGGAGCCACTCAGCACCAACGTATCTACTCTTTGCAAATATATTGACATCCATATCGTTGACTGTCAGGGTCACGAGATTGGGGTTGATTGCTAGAACCTCGAGGCCAAACATAATCTCCTGTTCTGAGGCCAAGACGTTCTGGATCTTCTTGACGTGCACGTCCGCAAGCGGCTTCATCAGCCCAACCACAGCCGTAGTCGCGCCTCCAATGAGTAAAAATAGGAAAATCAGGAGTAGAACACAGAAACCGTATCGTGAAAACCACCTTCTTTGTCGTTGCTCCATATACTCCAGCTGACGAAGGCTTGCACTGTTAGGACGACGACCGTGACGGCTGCGAGTTGCACGAACAGACCCGACAAGCGGCGTTCGCTCATCATCGGCGCCCTCACCGTCGAAATCGTAACCATATGTATCGCCATTCTTTTTAGGGCTGCCCATACGATGGTTATGAGACCCGCGGTATGCTTGTTTACCCCCGTTACTAAAGTTATGTCTCGATGGACTCTGGGAAACAAGAAATGGTGACTGGTCGAGCACCGATGGGTGACTACTTCTCCCGTGCCGACCAATGTGGGAATGTCTTGTCGTATGTATATGCCCGTTGGTTCTTCCACTTCCCCTTCCACTAGATTGGTCTCCGTCTGCATCCAAGGTACCATAGCCGGCATTGGTAAACTTCATACTTCTTTTCCCAGTAATGGTGTGGTCCCTTAGGCCTAATCGTGATCGACCTCCATACTGATCGGCTTGGCTGGCCATCGACGTATTGCTGGGAGTCCTCGAATGATATCGAAGTTGGCGAGCAGGATGGGAGTCTGGAGGGTTTGAGTCGTAAACAAATGTTTCTGCAGAATCAGAAGAGTCTGCCTCATCGACTGCGCTAGCAACTTTAGCCTCAAATATATCTGCTTTGGATGAAACTATTGGCGAAGTTACAGTTAGTTTAAATGAAGAGTACTTGATACCAGACCGAGCAAGGGTTATCACAAACCTGTACCGACCGGGAGTGCTGTTGGCTTCCGAACTGGTTTCTTTTTTTCCTTTTTTGGTCGAATAGTTTCATCGCTTGCTTTCAGCCTGACGCTACCTCCAATATCCGTTCTAGCAGAGACGCGTTCGCCTGTACCACCACCAAGAGATACTTGGGGTATGGAGCTAACCGTTTCTGCCTCGATAATCATATTCCTCGCAGGGGCATCGCCAACCTTCCCTCGAGTTGTACTCAGCGAGGTAAATGAGCGCTTCGCAAGAATATCGCCCGGCCTTGCGTTGGCAGATGATATCCTTGGTTTGCTCTTATTCCCGCCGCTATCACTTCCACTTTCCACGCCAGTTTTGGCAACAAATGGCGCAGATTCATCCGCATTTTCTTCCCGTGGTAGAATTTCTGGAGACTCTGCCAGAGCACCACCTTCCTCTACTGTTTCCAAAATCGATCCCGTCCCGCTACCACCTCTGTTCAAAGCCACCCTTGCGTTTTGGCGATTATATTTATCATCAGTTTCCTCCTCTGGCGCATTCGCATGTTGGGCGATATCGACTGTGGGTGCGGGGTTTCTCTTGCTAGAGATGTTTGCTAAGGTAGTGTCATGGTCCGATCGCTTTGGCGCGTGAGGGAGATTGTTACGCGACGATAGAACCGGCGGAGGTGGTGATTTGAGTCTAGGAGATATAGGCCATTGCTGTGATGAGTCGCCATGCTTCGAAGGCATATTATTGGACTTGCTGGGACGAGGCAAGTCTGCGGACTGTTCAGTCGAAGGTGGTGGGAAATGCGGTTTGTTCACATTGGAGAGATTCCGTCGGAGTGCGGCGGCAGAGGGGGTAGGGATGCGATTCGGACTCAGCTCCTGGCTATTTTTGCGTGATCGAGAGACTGCTCTCGACGCGGTTGCGGAGTTTATCGATCGAAGGGGACGGATGGGAGAGGTCTCGCGTGAGGAAGTCACCGAGTTCGTTGAAGACACTGGGGCTGATCGTCCGGGGGAATGTCTGTGATGATAAGACATACCCACGAACGAAGTCTGAAGCCCAGATGGTGAGACGAGAGCGCCAGGTCGAGAAGAACCCTGCGCACCGGGTCCAGAACTTGTTTGTGCAGCCAATGAACCCCCACTGTGAGTTAGTGTAGACTTGTCATCGGCAGGTAGATTATTGGAAAAAGATGGATTATTTGGTGAAGCCATGACCGGAGTGACAAAGAGCCAGGAAGCAGGTTTTCGGCGGGTTCCAAGCAACTGATAGGGCGACGTATGTTGGGGCCAGCCCGCAGATTTGGTCAGAATTCTCCCAGTAAGACGTTACACAGCTCATAAAAACCAAGTTAACAGATGTAAGGTGGCTTCATGCTTTGTTAGTAAATAAACGTCGTATTGGAGGTACATGTACAGTTGAGTGGTGGGATGGAATTGTCGGATGTTCGTTGTCAGTTGTCAGTTGTTGCTGTTATTGCTGTAATGCTGCTGCACAACACAAGATCATGATTGAGAAGATATTCCAGCGAGTGTTGGACCAAAGAATAAGAGACCCAAGCAGGCTGTAAGGGAGTATCGGTTGACAATTAATTTGAAGGCCGACGATGATTATTTCGTAATTATTTCCCAAACGCTATTCCAGAAAGTTCAAAAAAAAAAAAAAAAAAAATGAATAAATAAATAAAATAAAGAAATAAAAGGCGAAGGTGAAATGCAAAAAGAGTTCAATTGTTGATCAACCAGTTGTCAAAAATTTATCTCTCTGGACTTTTTTCCTGTTGGCGTGCGCCGGACGCACCACGTTCCTGGCGTTACGGGGCACTTTAGTCAACTTTCGCTGGCGATTGTTTGTTATTTGCCTGGTTTTCTTTTTTCCGTTTCGACTCCTTCTCGGCAATCCTATTCTGTCACCTTTTTCCGAGCATCGTGGCCAATTTTGAGCCCTATGGAATTAAAAGTCACAGGCGAGACCAACTAGCCTGGCACGCCGTCGCACAGGTCGCACAGGGGAAGCGATTTAGTGGGTCAAGACCAATCGGCGCGGCCCACGTCGAAAAGCCCCAGCGCAGCCCAACGTACAACGAATACCTAGACCTCACTCAAGAGCATTGAAAAACCACGCCGGGCTAAATTCTACAGGGCGACAGCCAGTGGTCGGCTGCCAGCGACAGCAACCCCCAGTCCCCCCAAGAACCGAAATACCGCAGGTAGGCGAAAAGAGGATATCGAGAACAAGGGGTAGAATCAAAGGATATAATCAAGGGCGGAGTACGGAATACACTAGGTAGGTCTGGAGAACTTGGCTGAAGGACTGGACCGTTGAAGGCCTGCCGGGGTGAAAATATCAACGTAAACGAGCCAGGATTGGATTGGAGCGCGGGGAAGCAGGTGAGTGAGCGGGGATAGAGGAAGATCCGGGCGATGACGGCGGACAGGGAACAGAGAGGGAGGGAGATTCAACAGGATACGTGGAGAAGAAGAAGAAGAAGAAGCAGCACAGGGGGTTGGTTCTGTTACTGTGCGGGATGTGAGAGTTTTCAAGATGAGAATGACGATGAGGATGAGGATGAGTATGACAATGGGACGATGACCATGACGATTATGGTGATGGTGATTGATGATGGTGATGATGATGATGATGATGATGATGGTTGGTGGTGGTGGTGGTGGCAGCGGGTGGAAGAAGTAGAAGTTGGCAGTTGGCAGTTGGCAAGGCGGCGGAGGTTGAAAGATACCGCATTGGGCAATAGGGAAGGCTGCTGCGGTAATTTATGTCGGCGAGGTGACAATACGTGACGCGCGGTCAACCGCCGGTCCAGACCACTCTCCCCAGGGCCGTCGTCCCACCCAAATCCCGCGCCACTGAGAGGTACCTACCTCCCCCCCCAAATTACTGACCGCCTCGCAGCCTTGCCACCTTGCTGACACCGTACCAGCTACCGTATTTAATACCACTGGTCTCTTTGCGTGATACAGCTTGCTTTGATCCTATATTGGTTCCAGCCGGCGGTTGAAGGGAATCACACGCCACAGAATAATGGAATGGAATGATATCCATTCTACACACTGGAAACCCTCGTTTCTACTGGGTTATGGATGAGCTACAAAGTTTGATGCTTTGGGCATTAGACGGGTTTTGCAAGGCTCGGCGCACGAGAAATTCCCTATCTTGGTTAGCAAGTGGCACGAAGCCTGCTTTTAATATGTGTATTGAGCCGTGTATAATATAATCTGGTGCAAGACTAGACTGCGCAGGTAAAGTCCAAATCAGGTTAGTGGCATCTCATTGTGACTCTCATAGGCCAACAAGCTATAATGATATCCAATGAATATTAACTTAACTGTCACGAATATCTAGTGGGTGGATTAAAGTACCCCATTCTAGCTGGTTTATCAGGATAGTGCAATTTAATAATTACATGGTGGATATTTAAAGCCCACCTTGTACTTGGCAACTAAGCAGTTATTGTATGCGCTAGTTCTCTCCACTAATTGCTTGAACTTGAAGCCCAGAACCCATCCTGTTTTACCAAAGATAACTAACTGATTTTTGTATTTTTGTATTTTCACATCGACAGCTTTGCTCTTTGCTTTCCAGCATCTAAACAGCTGAGCCTAGGATGCTGTCAACTTTTCCAGCTCGTGCTATTGATAACCAAGCCAGTTCCGTCGCATTAATCAGGCCCAACCACAAGGAAAATGGCGATACTCGTTAAATAATGCGGGGGAATGGACAAGGGAAATCGCTCTCGACCGTTGTTCCCAGCTGGCTTCGATGGCAGTGGCTCTTTTGTTCTGGACTCATCGTAGCCTGAGGGTTCTGAACCAGAAAATGCTTGATCTGTTCAAAATTGACATTTGAATTCATAGCCATACAAGTGATATATAACTAACCCAGGTGCCATTTCTGAAAAATATCATTAACTCCCGTCGTCTAGTTGCAGTTGCCATAATCCTCGGTTCAATTCAGACGCAGGACACCTCCCCGCCCCCATATATGATCTTCGTTTCTCATTATTTACTTCCAAAGATCTATTCCCAAAATTGACTCCAAGCGCGGCGTAACACATGTGATGAGAGATGAGAATGATAATCAGAGCCATTGACCCCCGCAAACGTATGATTCTGAATCAGACGAGTTCAACAAATAATAACAACCCTGGACGTCAGTCTGTTGTTCTCTCTCTTCAAATCTCCAGCTCGCTCACATTTCTCTATTTTATTTTTTAAGACAGGAGGCCCGGCGGCGAACGAGAAGCAACCATGGTCATGTTTCCACTTTTATTTCAATTGTGGGAATGGAGTTAACATGTCATGTACATGTACAAGTACAGTACATACATGCACATTCTTTTGACAGCCCAGCCACGGGATTCGCACAGCGATGAATATATCATCTCCCTCCCTAGATATTTTGAAAACGGGGAAGAGAATAGTCAAGGCTCCCTCTCGAATGGACATCGAACTGCCTTCCTAGACTGAATTCTCGATAGGTCGTAGAGCTTTTCTGGATTCTTCCCTACTCCACGTGCTTTATCCATGACGGGCGGAAAGAAGCATATTTGGCTTATAATATATAGCCTTCTGCCTTGTCTTAAGGCTTAACCTATACCCACATCTGCGCAACCAAGGGGCTACGGTGCGCCTAACCCAGGCTGCATGGAGGTTCTTGCTAAGAACTCGGCGTTGAAGAGAGAAGTAAATATCTTCCTATGACGCGATTGATGGAGGGTTATGGGGAATGTAGTGGGGCAGGGTAGAGCTGGTTCTCTTCCGCTTTGCATATATCTTTACGTCTCCTACCTATGTCGATGTTAGTCCCTTCCCAGGGAGAAGGACGCCTATAAATGTGCCGGACGTATTTGCTTAGGGTGAGCCAGTGGCGGATGAGGAACTCTCACGGATGCAGCATCATCAGTCATCCTTTATTGAAGTCGTTCCGGTGCTCATATCCGCACTTTTCGCTGCTGCTAATTCTGGCTGTTTTTGTTTTCTTGCCCTGGTTGGCGGTTTGAAATTGTCCCCTCTCCCCGGGGGAAATGATGAAGATATACTAATTGGGAAATTGTAAGAGTGGAATGTGTGGTATTAATCTTTCATGTGTTAATTGGTTGCGTTGCGAACTCACCTATGCTTTATATATACCATCCTTGTGCTACTTGTAAAAAAAAAAAAAAAAAAAAAAAAAAAAAAAAAAAAAAAAAAAAAAAAATCAGCCAGCTACTATTAGATGAATGACTATTCCCGCCAAATAAACAAATAAATAATTGACAATGGGGCTGCACCGCTCTCCTGTTGTATAGTGTATAGAATACACTTTGAGAGCATCCATTCTCGCCTCAACCTTGCAACAAACAACCAAGACCAAGCTAAGCTATTTATCCAGGAGACGCAAACGGCAGCCTTGCTCAGTAAACCTGCCTCTCCATCTCCTACACAAACATGGGGCCAGAACTGAAAAGAGGCGGGGTGGGACGGAAAGCCATAAACCGAGCGCTGCAGTCAGTGAAGCCTAGATTGTATGGGGGAAGGGCAGATTTTCGACTTCGATCGTAAAAAAAAGGCGTAAATGTGTTTTACCACAGATGTAGATGGATGACCTACCTATCTTACAACTTGAATCCAGCACGCGGCAGAGAGAGCGAAGCAAATATAAACGTGATCGCAGTGGTATATTCGCCAAATAAATAAAACACGGCGCAGAGCCAACACTGAGGCTGTAAGGGCTCGTAAATCTCATAAACCTTTTTGACTCGGAAGCGAAGGTTTGTTTCTGAGAAACGTGGTCCGGCAACTAAATAACCGGCTCTGGAACCTGGAGTTCTTCATTCTGGACACAGACAATTCCCAGGTGACTTCATAGAAAGAGAAGAATAAAAGGATAAAAAAGATAATAAATACGACAACACCTGCGTATCCGCGGGTCGGTCCAGGTTCCCCGAGCGATCCGGGACGCCATCTCCTTCGACAGCCTCTTCGTTTGTGAAAAAGAGGAGACAAATTGAGTGGAATGGAGGGTTCTCTCTTCTCTCCAGAGAGGAAACACTGGCAGTTGGTCAAGAATGAGAGCGCCAGGGCTGTGTCGGGCGCAAGGCTGAACAAAGCACGACTCCTTTCAGGTTCTGACTGGCTCGCTGTGAGTCTGGTGAGTCTAGCTTTGAGTCTGGCTTTGAGTCCGGGGCAAGTTGTTCGCCTGTTAGCAATGCTCTAGCGGGATTCTGGAAGATGCCCCGCCGCTGCTGGTGTGCTTCGAGAATATCGCCCTGGTTCTTCTGATTGGTGTGAGGCGGCTTCGATGGCCGGCTTGGTTTTGGGGAAATAGTAATAATGTTGATGATCATGATGTTGATGTGTTACGATTCCCGGTACTTGGAAGAGGCTCAAATGAGGCTCAGTTCACCGGGCCACGACAAACGGTCTGATGCGACTGTTCAGATGAAAGAAGCATACTATCTATCTATCGATATGTCGAAACCTGGGAGCGGTACGGTACATCGCCTCGCTGGGTAGCTCCAGCAAACCGTTTTTGCGCAATTCGACGGCTGAACGTCGCAAGCCTGTCTCCATGACTCCAACGGTTTTCACCGGGTGGCAATGTCCTCATGCGTTCTCTTTGATATATCGAAGTCTGGGCGTACTTATGTACCCTCGATTACAGTTGATGAACCCCCCCCTCCCCGCCCGGGTTGCCACTCCGCATCAATCGGCAATCAGCGTCATGGACGGAGGAGACTCTAGCTGATAACGGCTGTAGTCCGGAGCCAACGAGAGGTGTCCCTCAAGAAGGTCCCGTCCTCCTGAGTGGCTGAGGCCCCTTTGGTGACGATTCTGTAGGGCGTCCTGGGGTGCATTGTTGATCTTGACCCAGTGGCCTGTCACGAGGGATTTATTATCTTGGCTTCTAATTTCTGATCCGCATTGACAGACGGCACAGTCGGGGCGGGCGGGGCGGGCGGGTTGGCCAACCGTCGTGTATCTATCCCCAGTGTGTACCGTCCACTCGCGTACCAATGGTACTGGCGATGAGCTTCAAGCCCAACAATGAATATGAATATGGAATACTGCCAGATGCGATTTATTTACAGATACCGGGCTCTGGGTTGTATCGACTTTTAACAACCCCTTGAGGAGGGAACTTCACCGGAGGGGAACAACCCTTTACCTCATTAATCAGCTAAAATAGCTGGTCTGTTCCATACAACGACGTCACCGGATGGAACCCTGGCATTATTAACATATATCAGCCTCTTCCGCGGGCTCTTGGGTGTGTATATAACCACCTGTTTTTCTGCTCTTTCTCTCATCTCTTTTCCCTTTCTCTGATCCCCCGCCTTGATTCAATTCTCTCGCTTCCCCCATATTAATCGTCAATTAATTAGTGGCTCCAAGTGCATACCACTCGATTCGCAGAATTGTTTTTTTTCCTTGCCCGAGTTGCATTCTCTCGATATCTTGCAGCAAACCACTGTATCTCCGTCTTCTCCGTTGGGCATCTATACAGTTGATTCTTTCCAACGACTGGTGAGTTGAATTTGTTTCGTTTCCTTTGCCCTTCGAATCCCAGTTCCATTTTGAATATTTCGAATTTCCCTTTTCGCGCCCGTGAGATCATCTTTGCGCCTGGTTGGTTCTCCACACATTTACAGTACCCGATGGCGCCCCAAGCGGGCGAGACAATTCCCATGGGGAAAAATGGCAAGGAATAATAAGTACTATATTATTCCTGCCTGCGCCCACCTTCATCTGCATTGTTTTTTTTTTATCCAAAACCTGCGATTTGTGTGCTTGTCTTCTCAACTTGCGCCTTACGATGCATGCAGTCCTTCTTGCTTCTGCCCCGCCTCCTCTTGGCTGCGCCTAGCCGTTGGCTGGTTGGTCGCTCAATTCTCAGCCTGATGATACACACACACTGCATATATTTACTGTCCGATCCCTCTCGCACATCCTTTTCAGCCGCTGTTGTTGTGCCGAAAAGTTTTTCCCTCCACCTTTTGCCACTTGTTTCTTCTACTCAATTATTTCCATATTCCACATGTTGATTTATTATCGGAGCTATCTGTCCAGACCATCTTCCTTTCATTTCCCTGGATCCAGCACTACCCCGCTATTCCCAGCAAACACCCCCCATAAGCTGAACTCTAGGGTCTGCTTTCATTCTGCTTGATCTGCTCTGTCTATTCTCAAGTACTCACCCTCATGAGTTATTCATACAGAGACAGTGACTGGGACGTGGTCTCTCGCCAGTCCGAACCAAGATCTTACTCGGTGAGACGTTACGTCATCCCATCCGAAAAGAAGTCGATGTATCGTCGAGACGAGCACCCGATGAGCGAGCGCGAGCTTGTTATCCGCCGGCCGCACGACCGAGATAGTCGATACGACTACGAGTATCGTAGGGAGAGAGATTACGATCGTGAGTCTACCAGCCCTAGTCGAACACCCAGTCAATCCCTTCGAGAAGAGCATCATTACCATGCACAAAATATTATTATCACCCAAGAACCCAAACCAATAATTAATAAAGATGCATACCGCCCCTCCTCCTATGGGACCTCCCGCGATGACTCAGACTACCAAATTGTGAGTCGGTCCGAGGCGGATGACAATTGGGCGATGCGGAGTGCTCGTGATCCTCGAGACGACGATTATTACTATGCTCGAAGCACCAGAGAATACGACCACGGACGGCATCACCGTGATGAGTACGAAGAACGCTATTACTACGGCGATAGCCCTCGCAGTTCAGCCTCTCGAAGAACCAGGAGTCGTCATGGCCGCGACTATAATAGTGACGATGACACGACATACTCTCACAGAAGCCGACGCCATCGCGATGAAAGCCCACATCACTACAAACGCCACCTTGCCGAAGGTGCGCTTGTTGGAGTCGGTGCTGCTGAACTGATGCGACGAAAATCCAAGAAGGATGGCGAGGAATCTAGCGGCCTGAGCCGCATCAGCATGGATGTCGGTGCAGGAGCCCTTGGCGCTGTAGCTGCTGATGTTATCCAACGGGCTAGAAGACACCATCGTAGCAGGAGCCGCAAACGCGCGGAATCACTCGATCGCGGTCGGGATCGCAGTCGGGAGCATCGGCACCGACACCGTAGACACCGGAGCCGCTCATCTTCAGATTCTCATGTCAAAACCCTCGCAGGGCTCGGACTAGGTGCAGCAGCCATTGCAGGAGCAGTTGCTCTAGCCCAGAAAAAGTCTCAGAAGAACGCAGACAAATCAAAAAATCACTCGCACGACAGACGAAGTCGCTCCCGTCACCGCCGGGGATCCGGCTCGAGCGCTGACGAAGACCGAGCCTCGCATCGCAACAAACGAACGGCAGAAGCCGGACTTGTCGGTGCAGCAGTTGCAGGCTTGATTGAGCGAGCTAGGAGCAAGTCACGATCCCGAAAAGGGGAGAAATCGCCAGGTAGGATTAAGCAGGGTCTTCCAATTGCTGCTGCTGGCCTTGGTACTGCGGCGATTGCCAACCTTTATGAAAAGCACAAGGAGAAGAAAGAAAGTGAATCCTCTGAGCGAGGACACAGACGAAGGTCCAGGTCGAAAAGTGTGGCTCGATCATCAACCTATCCAGATGCCTCCAGATCCGCCCCTCAGCTCGTCGAGTATGGCGATGATCCCATATACGGAAGTATCCCAGCGGATAACTATTATAGACGACCGCCGAGCCGACAGCCATCTCGTAATCGCAGGGCCAGCCGCAGCCGCACTCGTTACCGTGATGACGGCCCAGGAAGCGGGACCTCATTTTCTGACCGAGACAGTGGACGTGAACATCGCCACAATCATGGGAATCGTAGCAGAAGCCGTACTAGGGACCTTGCAACTGCCGGGCTCGCCGCTGCGGGTGCAGGGCTTGCTGCTCGAGAATATACGCAACGGCAGGAGAGAAAGAAAGCTGAGAAGGAGCGCAGAAGTACGTGACACATTAAATTGATATAATAGAACATTCCTATTATGTTATTATTATTACCTAGTTGTTGCTTTTTATGTATTTCGGGTTGAATTTATGAACATAACTTCTGGTCTTCCCAATGTGAGAGGAAAACAAATTATGCAATATACAAAACAAATTTTGTATAGAGGCATGCTAACAATCACACTTCAACAGCATACCCTCATGACCATGACTATTTACAATCATTTGAGGAGGAATATGAACCCTCTACATATGTAGCGTCTCCCCCGCTAAATAGTCCGTACTATCCACAAGAAAACCGATTCCCACTCCCACCTGGCTCAACCCCTATCCCACCACCCCCGCCCAACGTCCAGCCAGGACCATATAACCCGGCCGATTACCCGCCGCCTCCAGCCGCAGCCCAGCCGCCGCCAAACCATCCTTACCCTCCCCCTCCGGGAGGGGACTCATCTGCACCCAGGACCAGGGCCGACGAGAATGTGAGTGCTGTACCAACGGCGAACCCCACCCTCTCGTATGGACAGCGCCAGACCTCAGAGGGTGGGTTGAGGTCCCACGAACCCGTTCTGGAGCCACATCGCTAACGATATATTTTCCCTCCTCTCCATTTTACAGAAATAACGACCACATCACCTCGACAAATACTGGCCCCACTGCCACCACCAACCCATATAGATATCAACGACCATAATGAAACCAAGCATTCCACTTTCACCACCCAGCCCTCAATCCCGTT
Source organism: Blastomyces dermatitidis ER-3 (assembly GCF_000003525.1). Classification (NCBI taxonomy): domain Eukaryota; kingdom Fungi; phylum Ascomycota; class Eurotiomycetes; order Onygenales; family Ajellomycetaceae; genus Blastomyces; species Blastomyces dermatitidis. The sequence continues at coordinate 1,252,084 of NW_025544774.1, forward strand.
CCGGCGCCCGGCAGCTTTCTCCATCACCTCACCATCATCAGCCTCAATATCAACAGGGACATCCATCCCCCGGCCTCCCTCCCGCAAGAGATTCAGAACCAGATCATCCAGCCAACCGGCCCCACCACCACCAGCACCAGCACCACAACCACAACCACCCACCAAGTCCGTCCAATTCGATCTCCGCCCAAGATACGACACACTTCCATCCACACATAGGCGCGCAAGAACGCCCACCGGCGATCTGCGCAGCGGCTACGAGACAGACGACAGCGACTCACCATAGATGGGCTCGATCGTTCTCGAGTTCCCCGGCACGATTGGATACCGGAGCGTTCCCGGCGGCATCCACATCGAGCGAGAGATCTCAGGGACACTGAGAACTTTGAGGGAGCATCCGATTCGACCACTGAGCTTCCTGATCGGTTTGATTCGTATGGCCGCCGGCTTTTGGAATATCGAGTTTAATGGCCAGGGTAATTCTTCAATGCAATACATGGAACATGGAAGGTAAATTTGCAGACTGGACTGCTACTGTTGTCTGGTAATGACATGATGGTGAATACTATTTGCTTTCCCTTGTTTTCTCTCTGCTTCTGTCTTTGCTGTGTCCCCTTTGATTTCCGCCAATATATATAACCCATGGGTGGCTATTTGTGTTCATACGTTTTCTATCTCCTTTAATTTATATCTACGTCCCTACTTGAAGCATTTAGTTGATCTAGTCTGGTTTTATTTTTATTTTATTTTTTCGGTTACATCTCGTTTTTGCTATTATTCTATCTATCTACGCCTCATTTTCTTTGTAAATCTGTCTCGTAATGCCCCTAAATGAGTTATGAACAATTTTCCTATGATCCGATGTTTTTCTTCCTCCCTTGTCTATTTTCTCCCTCTATGGTTCTTTTTGATTCTTCATTTTCATTCCGTGATACATGACTATACCATTTTTAACGACCACCTTAGTTACCCCTTAGTTAACGATTAGCTATCTAGATTTTGAAAATAAATACGATGTTATGCGCGTAGAGACTTGCTTGTTTTTTCGAAGTTCGGGACACTTGGCTGTAACTATTATCCAAAAAGGATAACCCGCTCATTCCACCCCAGGTAATCACACTCAACAATAAGCAGTTGTTCTGGTAGGTAACTAGGCATAATATGACAAAACTCTCTTCATTTATGAACCCCCTTAAAGAAAATTTGAGAAAGAGCCTCCAAAAGGAGAAACTGAACTCAACGCCACTGTATTCCAAAATATACATGTTGCCTCCCATCCCCCATCCCCCATCCCCCACCCCCCAAACCCCCTTCCCAAAACAATGATACATAATATGTATAGTACACGGCGCAGCCTCCATCCATCCGACCCCACACCCCAAGTCCAAAACGTTTATCCTAGCAAACATTTATAACGACAAATCCGGGAAAGAAAAAAGGGAAAGAGGTGAAACGAGGTGAAACGAGGTAAAAACTATCGAATTGTTATAGAACCAATGAGAAGAAAAAAAAAGGGGGGGATATTTAATTCATCTCAAACACAATGCGAAAACCAACCCCATGCACTCTTGATGCCCTTTATACAATTCCGTACACTCGTTTCGCGATATAGAAACAGGCAACTGCGAAGACGACGAGGCCAGCAGTGACTGTAGTGTGTTGTTGGGTAGCTGTTAGCGGGTGGAGGTTTTTTGGGAACGGTGCTAAGGGGAGGAAAAAAAAGATAAAAGGAGAAGAGAGGAGGGAAAGTGGTGTGCGGGCCAACTTACTTGACCAAAACCAGTATAAATTGTCAATATCCTGTCCGGGCACTTTGACGTTCATGCCCCACATGCCGCAGATGATGTTCATGGGAAGTACAATGGTACCGAGGACGGTGAGTTTGCCGAGAACATCGGCGGTCTTTTCTTGTCGTTCGTTCATGCGGATGTTGATTTGTGCGAGATAGTTCGAGTGCGCTCGGGAGAGTAGCCTGCATGTATGTACCTGTGTTAGAGTTTTGCGCTTCGGAACAAACCCAAGAATGTAAATGTTTCGAGGGGGGTGGAAGGATGGAAGATCTCTGATGTACAAACGTTTCATAGTGGTTCAAGTTACTCGTCATAGTCACGATGTGGTCCTGAATATCGCCGAGATAGAGCCCAATTTCAGACTTGGGTGCCACCTCCCACTGCTCGTTGCACCGCTTTGCAAACCCCTTAATCACGTCCGCCTTGTTGCCCAGTAAGCGGTAGAGACTCATGACTTTCTTGCGGCATTCGCCAACGCGCCTAAGCATGTCTGAACCGGAAGGTAAAGGCTCTTCGCCAAATTCGCCGGAGTCCGCTGCTGCCCATTTCTCGTCGGAGTGTAGTTGCAAGATTGTGTCGTCTATATCATCAACCTCAGTCTCCACGGAGTGAATCAGAGGGCCAAAGACGTCGGTAATGTCATCGATAATGGCGTAAGAAATCCAGTCGGAGCTTAGAATCAAGTAATCCTTGAGCTGCCTGATTCTGCGGCGAACGTTGGCAGGATGCGGGATCATTGAGAAGTGGAAGCTGATGATCCCCTCTCGAAACACGACGACGTACATGTTGACGGGTTCCAGGTAATTTTCGCGATGGATATCCTGCTCAAACGTGCGGTAGTTGATGAAATAATAGTGTCGGAAGAGTTCAACTTTCTCACGAGCTTCTTGTACCATGATATCTTCAGCTGTTAGAGCATGGATGCCGAAAGTTTTGGAAATGACCCGCATCTCAGTGTCAGTTGGACATAGTACATCCAGCCAAAAAGTTGGACGGGGGCCATATCGTTTCTCCTTTGGGGGTTTGGTCATTGGAAGAATTCCAGAAGTTGTTGTGCCCTCCGTTGGGACGGCCGCAGCAGTATCACTTAAGTTGTGAGGATCACGTTGGTGACTTTCACCGTGATATCCATTTGTGGTGGACGTATCCATGCTAGTATCCCGATAATGGGGAGATTCGTCAGGATTATCCGATTCACCTGAAGAATCGTCCTCTAGCTCAGGAGGATCAGGAATGAAAAGGTTACGGAATGTTTGGCCAGGTTGCAAGAGCTCCGAAATTGTCTGACTGTGAATCGTGCTCTGGAACTCTTCGTTGAAATACGTGAAACGATACGGGGTGTCTTCCTCTTCCCGTACCCATCTCGCATTATGTGGCCGCAATCTTCCTCCGATAAGCACTGGTTCGTTGATTTTCTTTGCCCGTATTCCCCCACTGCGTTCCTCCTTCTCTTCACGACTCCATTCTTCTAATACCGAAAGATCTGGCCAGACCCGTCTCCGCCTCCGTCTACGCCCACTTCCAAACGCTTCTTCTAGCGGAGGACGTGGAGCGTAATCATCGTCTCCCAAATCGGACAATGCACCCGTTGGAAAGCATACGTCTTCTTCAGCAGGAAGAGTAACCGTGCGTCGTCGCTGGAGGTCTGGAGGCCTAAATGTTGGGGAAGCAGCTGACGAACCGTTCCTAGAGGCATGTCCTTCCCCATCAACGTCTATGACATGACAGGGCACACTGGCAGTGCTAGTGATACCTGGAGATGTGTGATCGAAGTCATGGCCACCAATCATCGGGTCATCATAGGCAGCATCCGGCCCCATGTGAGGACTTCCGGGCACAGATGGCGGATTGTTAACATCGTATCCTCGCCTTAAACTTTGGGCCGTGCCGATAGAGTATGGAACTGTTGAGCGGAAAGACGACGTTTCCGACGTGCCTCCTTTGGGCGAGGGAGCATTTGAGCGCTGTCCTGTACCTGCACTGGTCCCATACCGCACAAAGCTTGAGTTGTGAATAGAGCTGGGTTTTATCAACGGCGTTCGATCGTCAGCTTCCTCGGATTCCTCCCCATCTATCGCTTGTGTCGGGGAAATAGGTCCTTGTGCTCTACCCGGGGGTCGAGAGGAAAGTGGCTGTGGTTCCGGACGATAGCTCTGAGCAAGTCGACTTTCCCTCCGCGGGCGCATCATTGACTGGCGTCTATATATCAAACCCCAACATCATAGTTAATTTCACATTCCCATGTCTTTATGACCCTATCAACTGACTGGGCGTACATATATATATATAAAGCGGATGAACAATGCAGAAGTGATATAAGCACGCCCTTGCATACCTGTGATCTAACAAAGCATCGCTATCCAAACTGGTCTCACTCAAGTTGTTCGGGCCCAGCTGGCCAAGGCGGTAAATGGAAGCACGGCGCTGAGACGCTGATGCACCGGTGGGTTCAGGTCCACCCTCTCCTCGCTCGGGAGAGGCGCCAGCTCGCTCATCAGTATCAGCGGAATCAGGTCCGGCGGTGTCGAGCCGCGGGGCAAAGGATGGCCGGCGGTGCTTGCGTCTTCGATGGCCACGATGCTTCCGCTTCTTTGGTGCAGTGCTGTCAGTTGGTGGCTCTGGGACAGGCCGTGATTGCGATTGGGCAGTTCCACTCGCGTTAGGAGGCCGTGAGCTGGCTGAAGACCTATGTGCTGGTTGGGGCTGGGCCGGCGGTGGGAGAGAGATCCCATGCTCAGGTTCAGGGCTCTCGTGGCTGCTAGGATCCATGACAGAAAGAGAATCAAGGGAAGACCAAAGCTGGTATATTCATGGAGGAAACATGTCTACCGTATGCAGGTCGGACAGGACAGCAGTAACCGGTAGCATCTGTAGGCGGAGGAGGAGTGAGTGGTGGTGTTTTCTTGTTTGGTTGGTGAAGAGCTGGTTGGAAGGTCTGGAATAAAAATAAGCTCTCGGCAGTTCGTGAAGGAGGCGATTCATGGAACAGATCGTGGGATGGAACTTGGAATATGATTGAGGCACACCAAAAAGACTTTATTTCAGGCGGATTTGTCTCATTCACCTTTGTTAAGACTAAAAATAAATCTCGATTCTGTTTATTTAGCTGCAAACACTGGGGATGAGCACCGCCGTTCTGCGACCAGGAAATTTCAACGAAGAAGTCAAATATTATATAGGAATGCAATTATCATTACTTGTTTATTTTAGGAAAAAGAGGAGAACTACATCTTCTCTAAATTAACTATACATACATATAACTATACGCGTAACAAACATACAGTTATTGGTCATATCTCGTCGTCATAAATCGTCGGCACTCTATACATGAATGGAAACACTGGGGGAATAACAAAAACAAACAATCGAGGGAATCCCGAAATAAATGGCACATACATAGGAAATAAAGCATAACAGACATCAAAAAAAAGGCAAATGCTAACCCTCCCATTTTGCCTACCTGTAGCGATAGCAGCGGCTGATATGAGAAAGAGAAAGAGGAAAAAATATAAGAACACGGAAAAAGCAGCAAACGAAGCAAACGAAACACCTCTTATGTTGAAGTAGAAGTTGTCCATCCATTGCGATGATTTGTACTTCCCACATGAACTACGAGCATCATACCGAGTGTGACGCCTCAGATTACGTTGCCCGGATCCATGCTGATGGACGGAAAGCTTTGCATCGATTGGTTTCCATGGTCAATGGACATCCGGTCACCACTAAGCACTCGTACGACTTTCTTGTCCTTCCCCAGTCGTGCCACGAGTACCTGAGCCGGACACACCACTATCTCCTCATCACCGTCCCCTTCGTCACTGCACTTCTTCACTACCAGCGGGAACAGCACTATTCTCACAACCGCTTGTTGTTCTTCGAGCTCTTCATTCGACGTGGTCTCGCCGCTCCGCTCATTCATGAGCGCGGCTTTGAAGTGGACTTTGCGGGCTAATTCGCCATTGGAATTGTATTCTGGTTGTAGAGGTGGAAGCATGATGTACTCTGCCCGCTGGGTGCGCATCTCAATTGAAAGTTCCACAGCTGTTCGCATGACATTCCGCAGCGAATCAACAATTGTACTTTCTAATTCTCGGGGAGGTGGGAGTAGTTTCGAAAGAGTATGGTAGATTTCCTGGATAACAGCTTCAGTATCACTGGCCCGCTGTTCATGGAACGCATTTCGTCGAGCGAGTAGCGCTAGTGTGGTAGCCCTCCATTGCTGGACGGCGCTTGGCGGTCCGACATCACTCAGCTGCTTCTCCAAAGTCTTCAGCTTTTGTCTCTGTTCCCGATCCATACCGAAGAGATATCGCGTAAAGATGTATTCCCAAACCATGGTCATCACCACTGACATGAACACGTCTCGCCGTCGAACTCGATCGGAAAGGTAAGTATCGACGTCTGAGCCGTCAAGGATGGCGTTTTCGAACCGGGAAACAACTTTCGGGTCACGGATTGAGCTAGTGAGACGGCATAGCCTCATGTCTGAGAATTTAGAGAACCGTAGCACCCACTGCTGTACATGCTGGCAGAGCTTTTGACATTGTGCATCAAAGTAATCTTCATCTCGGTAAATAAGCACGTCATCCGCCATGGTCTCCATGATCTGTATTTGAAGTTGCTTAATCTTGTCCTGCGTATCGGCTAGTTCATCGCGTAAATGCTCGATTTCCGCGTTCTTTTCTGCCAGAACAGTGTTTATCTCGTTTTGTACAATTCCTTCCAGGCCAGAAGCCAGGTGAGCGTGTTGTTCCTGAAGCTCCCTCAAGCCTTGTTGCGATTCGAACAAGAGTTGCTTGGATTCGGCATGCTGTCCCACTTCAGCCTCATGCGAGGCGGCCAGCTGTGTATTGGTTGCTGCAAGCGCATCGCTAGTCTCAGTTAAGCGGACAACCTCCTTCTGGAACCATTCGAGCGAGTTCTTTAGTTGTTTTATCTCCAAGTCCTTATTGCGGATATCCTGGTCACGTGTTTGTAGCGCTTTCTCTGCTTGTCGTTGGGCGATAGCTTGGGATTCGAGGGATTTCTCTGCAGTTGCTTTGGCGGTGGAAAGTAAACGATTCTCTGATACGAGCTGGTCGAGGCGGGATTCGAGGTCTTGGAGGTGTTGTAAGCTGCGTCGTCTTCGAACGCTGGGTGGGCGGGTTGGCGATCGCGGGGAACCCGGTACGTCCCCCCAGCCTTCCTGTGGTTGGGCATCCATGGGTCAGTTTTATTATTATCATCTCCAAGGATGGGAAAGCAAAAGTGTAGTCACAAAAAATAGAAAAAGAGGGACAAACTGAATGACCTACGTAGACATCCTCCATGCCACGCACCGGACGCTTCCCTTTGTCGGTCACTGGGTCGTAGGAGCTGGACGAAGGAATCCCCTCCACGTCGAGATCACGGTCACGTGTTCTTGGCTGGGCTTCCTTGCTCGCCGCCCTAAGGTCGGTACTTCTTGCACTGTGGACTCGACGCAGCCCTGGATATCCCCCTGCGGAGACGATGCTTCCCGCACTGACAGACCGAGTGGTTTCCTTGTGGTGTTCAGGGATACTCAGATCATCTGTGTATGGATGGCTGGCGGATCGTCCTTTTTCGCCCCTGGGTGACCGCTCGACACGCCGCTTTTTAAGGACGTCCAAAGTGGCTGGTTGAGCGGTTGGAGGTAGCGGTGCCCTTCCGGCCAAATCACTGCCCGGATAAGATAGATTTGAAGCCGGAGTAAACGTAGGCTGTGGTAGAATGTGCTTCCGTCCAATTGCTAGTTGTGGACTTTCTGTATGTCGTGCCGCTTTCACCCCTCGGTCACGCGAACCCACATTAGAAAGATCACGGCCCCGTGCATTGCGTGGAGACTCCGTGGGAACATACTCCTTGATCGTAGCGAGCGGTGTTCGTGGAGGGGTGACTACAACATGGTGATCACCTGCAACTCCGTAGGGGCCTCCAAATATAGAGCGAGGCTGTTCCGAAGAAGGGGTTTGAGAATCAGAGACCAGATTTTGCTGCAGTGGGCGGTAACCATCCGATGGGGTAGTTGAAGGCCCGCTTAGTACACTTCTAGAGTAGTCGTGAATTATAGGAGGTTGTTGCGGTTTGTCTCGGGGAGGTTCACGAGAAACCGGGCTAGAATGCTCCACGTCAACTCGCGTCGACGAAGGAGAATGGGAAGTTGTAGAGGATTTATTCTTTAAGGCTAGATCCATAGCGGACGGCTCCCTTTTGCGGGTTTCTTTGATGGCTAGCAATTCAAGTTTGGAATACTTGTCACTCACATCGATTGAACGATCGGTACCTTCACCAGCGGCAAGGACATCCGGGATAGGATCGAGGTTTGGCCGACGTTTTATAAGATCTTCAAACGTAGGAATCGTTTCACGATCAACCGCTAGCTCAACGAAGCGTGGAAATGTAGGCTCTTTTTCCGAGATCGTCTGTTGTCCAGTAAGAGTGGTCGAGGTTCCTTGCGCAAATTGACTCGTTATCTCTTGTGCAGGAGATTCATGAGAGCCCGCTTCTTGTGAGGGTTGCCTTCTAGATACCCGTTCAAGAAATGGAAAGACGCTAGCCACCACTCCGGAACGGGGAGATTGAACTGGCTCCTCTAGCGCCCTTGACAAGGTAAACGCAGTGACAGCAGGCTGTTCTTGAACTTCCACCAGCGATGGATATAGAGCCTTGTGTTCATCCAGAGGGGCTTCTTGCTTGACATTCTGTTCCTGCTCGCGGCCTTTGCTCTTCTTTTCCTTCTTCTTGCCAACTCCCCAGAAATCATCCACGTCGTCCGCTTTTCCAGTAACAACAAATTCTGAAGTGGGTTCCCATGCTTTAGGTGTCTCTACAACTGTAGCGGAGCGTTCAATATCTGTTTCGGGCTGCACCTTACTAATGTTTGAATTCATGGGTGTCCCCTCTGTACCAAGCGTACCTTGAGGTTTATCCATAGACTTCACATTTTCGTCTTCGCCAAAGGTGGTTTTCCTTTTGCCTTCCCCTTTCTTCCCCTTTTTCTGCTTGTTGCCGCTTACGGCCAAAAATTTATTGGTTTCAGTAGCTGCTGAAGGTTCAGTGGGAGGTTGTGTGGTCTCCGGCATTTGGGTTGGATCTATACCGAGATTTCCTTCAAAGGAACGGTTGGTGTCTGTTGATTGCGGGGGTGGGGACAAAGAAGGCAACTCTCCAATGGGGTCTTGTCTTGAAAGAATTCCAGCAACGTCAATGCCATCTTGGAGAATTTCAGGGACGTCATCATCCAATGAGATAGGTGGGAGCTCATCGCTGTGGGCACTTCCCGGCCGTTGCACCTGAACTTGTTCAGAGTCGATGGGTATATGTCTGCTTGCTGGTGCCCAGGACGCATCTGTAATGTATTTTTCGCGCGTTTCCTGAGAAACGAGGCTCGCATCTTCATCAAAGTCACCGATACTATCGCCAGCCATATCCCGTGCACCTGTTGGTTGTTGCTTAAATAGTTCCTCGCGTGGTTGTGGCTCATCGCCCGAAAGAAGCAGATCGAGGGATGAAGTGTCAGGATCCTTTGACTTGGACTGCGGTTGAGGTTCATCGTCTTTCCAAGTCTTATCCCTTCCCCAATCAATTGGTGGCCAGTAATCGTCATCTTCATTTTGTGATTCCATGTTCGACGCTTCTTCTTGTGCTTCTTGTGATGGGGCCGCTGGTGTCTTCTCTTGTGATTCTTTCGCAGAGACTTTATTTTCGGTTGTATGAACCTCAATAACAGAAGATTCTGGCAAGATGAAGGCTTGTTCTTGCTGTATGCTTGGCTCTTCTTCGAATTGTTGTAGTTCTTTCTTCCTTTTCTTCTCTTTATTTGACGGGGACCTCTTTGGCGGAATATTTCCCTCAACAACGAGCTTCCGTCCTACTTTCTCCTCCCCATTGTCAACTTCTTTTTCCGTCGCAGCTTCAACATCTACTTCACTCTTTTTCCACTTAATATTCATCCCTCTTTCCTTTTTTGATTTCTTCATTGATGGTTCATCAAAGACATCATTGTGTTCCATCTCGTCCACCTCCTGAGACGTCAACTCAGTCTTTGTGGGCTCTTCAACAAGGGCAACATCTTTAGCACCGAATTGGACTTGCTTATTTTCTTCCCCGATATCTACCATTGGTGCAATCTCAGGGCAGTTGGCGATTTCCTGGGGTTCAGAAAGTGGCTTCCGATACTTGCCAGGCACATCCATCTCCTCTATCCGAGTTTCCATTGTTTGAACCTCGACCAGAGATTTTGTTGTAATGGGTGCGGTTTCCCCTAAAGCGGGTTCGGCTTCGATACCAGCAGAAGCATAATCCAGAATTTGAACGGCGTTTGTAGTTTCCTCACCCTCTGTGTCATTTGAATGATGTAGAGCCGTATCGCTATCCTTCTTCTTGCCCTTCTTTTTCTTCTTTGACATGCTGTGAGTTGGTACTTCAGATATTCCACGCTCTGCACCTTCCAGTAGTTCTGATTCAAAGGTTAGAGGTACCTGTTGTTGAATTCTTAGGCCCTTTTTGCTTTTCTTCTTGGCCTTTCTTGTTGATGTCGCACTCCAGTCCTGTTCAACCTGCTCGATCTGAGGCTTAGGGTCGATCTGCGTAGGAGGCTCTGCAACGGATTCGCGCGCTGGCCCATCCAAAATTGGAGGTTCATCTTGAATAGCGTCGGCCTTTTTATTCTTCGTTTTATCCGCCTTAGTAGTCAAGATATCCTGACCATCCCAGCTCTCAGCCTCCTGTTGCTGAGTTTTCATTTCCTGTAGTTCGGGGGTGTTCAATTCGTCACCAGCGTCAGCAAAGATATTGACAGATGGCTCAACAGAATGCGTCGTATCTTTCTCAAATGCTAGATCCTTTTTATTCTTCTTTTTACCCTTTTTAGTGCTTGTGGTGTCCCAGATATCCCAATTATCCGCCTCCTGCCGCCCAAGTGACTTTTCCTTTTGCTCAGAGGTATCCGCATCATCCGTAGTTTGGGTTAAAACATCTAAATAGCGCTCATCAACCACAATTGCTTCGCCGACAACAGGGGCTTTCACTTTATTTTTCCTTTTGCCTTTCTTCGTGGATGTGACCGCCAAGGACTCACGGCTTGCTTCTTCTCTCGCATCCTGGGGCTCAAGGGTTGTCAAGATTTCTGGAGCATCCAGAATCTCGATTGGCTGTGGAGGGTTAGTGGGGAAGATATTGTCTTCAAGGCCGCGGGACTTCTTATTTTTCTTCTTGTTCTTCTTCATTGTTGGGGTATCCCAATTAGCAGTTTCTTCGTCGATAATTTTGGCTGTCAGCTCCCGAGTCGGCTCTGATGTGGATGTGGAAGCCACTAGAGTAGGCGTAGTTTCTTGTTCATCAGGGGCGCGAGAACTATCATCTTGAGTCTCACGGTGGTGCTTGCTCTTCTTTCGCTTCCCCTTTTTAGATGATGTGACACTCAAGCTGGTGGATTCGGATTGCACGTGAGGTTCAGATCCAGGTTCAAGTTGAGGTTGAAGTTCAGGTTCAGGTTCAGGTTGCACCTCCTTGCGCTCCTCTCCATATTGAACAACCACTGACTTCTCGGATTCTGGTTTTTTGTCATCAATTTCGTCTTTCGACGGACAGATGGCATGTTCTTGATCCAATATAGAATCCAATTCTTTATCTATCACATCGGTTACTTCATCACCTGTCTCATTAAAAGCAGGTAACGATCGGGGCACCACCCGTGGCTGAAAAAACGATGCAGCTTCTACAGGGGTCGGGTGAATATGATCCTCCGTTTCTGTCACAGTTTCGGAGATAAGAGCTTCAGAAGGAAGAATTCCGTCAGCTGGAACAGAAAAGAGCGGACTTTCACCATCCTTTGTTGTTTCAGCCACTCTAGCGTTATCTCGGATGACATCACTAATTTCTGTTGTGGACGGATGATGGAAATTGGCTGGTGACCCCTGAGTCCCTTCTGTAATCGAAGTGGGATCATTGCTATCCACATGGGGTAGACGGTCTTCCTTCTGAGATGATTCTTCCCTATGAGACAATTGCTTGGAATCGGCGTCTGAAGGTTCAGAGGGCTCTCCAGTTACATCGATTTCTGCAGTTTCTGGGAGGGGTTTCGACGTAGTAGTTTCGGGAATTTCAGGTGTGGTCGGCTCTTCACTAGGAGAGAAAAAGTGTTCTTGTTCGGCTGCCTGGGTTTGGTCCTGGGCGTTGTGTGCTTCGGGTATTATCTGGTCAACAGTAGATTTGGCGAAATGTTGGAAAGGCTGCCGCTCTGGTGTCATAGTGTCTTCCTCACGTGGCTCAGTAGGGATAGGCTGTGTCTGGGATGTTGCTTGCAATGACTCGGATACTGTCGCTTCAGACATCACTTTCTTTTCTATCTGCGAATACGTATTTTCATCAGTCCAATCGGAATGCCTCGACTTTTTCTTGTTCTTTAGCTTCTTCTTAGTTTTGGAAATCTGAAATTCATTACCGTCATCGTTGGGAGGCGGTGCTTCGCGAGGAGCTGTGTCATTGCCTGTATGTGGAGCCTCGAGAGCCTGATCGTCATCGTCCGCCCATGATCCGGGGATGGAAAACATTTCCACCTTCTCTACAGCAATAGAGGGGCCATGAAAAGAGTCCACCATGAGTGTTTCGGTCTTCTCTTCTTTGGTAGGTGCACTTGAAGGTAGTTCTATAGATGTATCGGGCTCCAAGTTCACGGAAGGCTCTATTTTCTCGGAAGGGTATTCGGTAATAGGCTCAACTGGCAAAGGTGGCTGCTCCCCAGGAGGAACAGAAGGCTCGTCTGTCGTCAAATCTGAAGATTTTTGCTTTTTCTTGTCCCTCTTTGCCTTCCGCTTTGCTTTAGAGTTCTTGGGCCCCTCAATTTCCACTTCAACAGGGGGCTCCTCGTCCTTCATTTGGGATGAATCAAGTGCTGACTGGTGGCTTTCGGCATGGGGAATTTCATCCTCCCAAGTAACTGATTGCCGTTTCTTTCTGCCCTTCCCTTTCTTTGTCTTCTGCGTATCAACTGTAGGCGCAACATTTTGAAGCGGTTCTTCGCACTTAAGTGCTTCAGCAGCAGTCTCTTCCTTTGAAATGATGGTGTTCTCCGCAATTGCTGTATCTATAGCAAGTTCATCGGTAGTTTCCAATATAGGATCTTGGATAGTTCGCTCCTTTTCAGCTAAGCGTGATGCAGAACTACTCTTGCTTAGCTCTTCCGATTGTTCTAGGTGTTGAGCATTGTCCGTCATTTGCTGGACCTTACAAGGATCATCGGGTGATCCTAGCGGTGTGGCTTGCTGCATATTGTCTTGTGCCGGGGTCAATTGCTCAGGTTCGGGCTGATCCTCCGTCCTTCCCTCGCCACCTATGCCTTTTGAAGAGCCTGATTGTGGCAGCTCCTCCGCTTCCAGCGAAACCCTTTTCTTCTTATCCTTCCTTTTTTGTTTTTTCGAGACCTTTGTAGACGTGTCGATTTGTGCATCGACTCCACCTATCAGATGTGGAGAGACTTCATTGGCCGGGATGATATCTGCAACTTCCTTACCTTCCATGTCCCGTACCATTGCGGCGCTAACTTCCTCTAGAACCTGCGGTCCAGGTTCGTGTTCGTTATTATCTTGAGGTAAGGAATCGATGACCGAAGCTTGAGATTCGATAGTGGGCTCTTTGCCTGTAGCCGCTTCTGGGCTTTCGGGAACGTTAATTGTCCCAGATTCAGGCAGATCATCCTTCGGAGTCGGTTTCGAGCCTCTCTTTCCTTTCTTTCCCTTTTTCTTACCGGAGTGCCATGTGTATTCATCGGCCTTTTCAATAGGAAGCTCAGGAAGAGGATTATTTCCCGCTGGTAACACGGGGAAGACAGACTTTGGCTTTTGCGGTGCTGGGGAACTATCTCCCTTGGTATCAAGGCTCGCATCCATAGATGGTGGCTTATCAGCAGCCGGTAGCAACTCTTCCTTCAGCTGGACACTATCAATGCTATCTTCTAGTGGAGGTGTATTTCCAGGCTTAGGTTCTTGATCTGATTGCGGACCTAATTCTCTTCCTTCCTTCTCCAGATTAGAAGTGAAATCACCAGTTGACTCTCCTTGATAAGGTGGTCTCGAACCAGAGACAGATTCATCCTTAGTTAATTCCTCAAGCTCTGGATCGTCGTCATTGGGGAGCGCAATACTCGCAGGTTCAAGCTCCTTGGTCAATTGAAGAACCTGCTCATCAGCCTCGTGGTCTGGAAGAATAATACCCCCCTCCGGGCAAACTGGGGCTAAATCACAGACGTATTCGTCAATGGCCGGTTCCTCAAGTTCTGAATCCCTGCCATCTGGTAGCTCTATTTTCTCAGGATCAAATTCTTCGGTTGCCTGCACAGTTCGCTCGTCAAGGTTTTTGACTACAAAGTTAATCACCTCTTCTGGCTTTTCTGTTTGATCGGGTGGGCCAAGGCCGACCGTGGCGGGCTCCCAAAGCTCCGAATCATTGTCTTCCGGTAGAGGAATGTCAACAGGACGCAATCCCTTGGCTGATTGCTGAGTTATCTTCTCGGGGCCTTGCACTGGGGTAGGTGCGACAATCGCTGACTTTTCTTCTTGGCTAGGAGGTGGTTGAAGTTCAGGGACAGGCTCAGCCTTAGCTGGTTGAGTATCTTCCTTGGGCGGAACTTTACCAGCCTTCACCCTTTGTTTACCCTTGCCCTTTTTGCCTTTCTTCTGAGTAGAGAGCTCTGACGCGGGTTCTGCAGTCTCGGCTGGGAGTTGATGAGATAATTCTTCCGGAGCGGGGGGTTCTACAGTGATTTGCAGTTCTGGCTCTGTTGGTTCTAAAATAGGAGGCCTTTCCAGCGAACTTTCAACGGGTACCTTTTCTTGCCTTTCTCCAGTCACCTTGTCCTCTAAATGTTCGCTAGTAGATGGTTTCTTTTCAGAAGGCGTTATTTCAGTCTCATCGGGGAAAGCTGCGTTCTTGCCCTTCTTTTTGTTCTTCTTAGGCTTTTTTGATTTCTTGGCAGCTGGCTGGGAATCATTTCCTTCAGCCTTCAGTAGTCCGAAGGGAGCGGACCTGACCGAAGTACTAGGTACTGTGGACTGAAGAGCAGGCTCGGCTGGTTCTTCGTTTAGAGCAGTGGCAGCTAAATCAACAACGGGCACTGTTGGCTGAATCGCTTCCTGTGGCTGAGGCGCTTCTTCTTCCTCCAGCGTCGGGACCGTACAAACAGGGTCTTCAATTACTTCGCGGGCAGTTTCAACAGGAGACGTAATGTCCATCTTGGGCTCAGCGCTTGTAGTTTCGGGAGCAGCAGTAATCTCTTGATTATTACCAGCAGTATCTAAGGAAGGAGTTTCGGGCGTAACCTCTACTTCTGGCTGCCTCTCGTCTCTTGACACCCAACCCATGAGCAGTGCCGCTGCGCTAGCAACCAAACCCACTCCTGCGCCAGTGATTAAACCGCTAGTCAATTGAGTTCCAATGTCGGTATGAGATGTCGATGGGCGGCTATCCGGTAATGGAGGCAACGATTCTTCATCCAGCTCAGCAGACGGCGTGAAGAATTGAGGCTCAAGTTCCGAGTGGGATGTGGAAGGACGGCTCTCGGGCAACGGGGGTAGTGATTCGCTCAGATCAGGCGACGCCGTCAACGAGCGCGGTAGAGGCGGTAATTCCTTCAAATCCATATCCCAGTCCTCAGGTATCATCAACGCCCTTTCGCCTCTCATAGAATTTTCCGACGATTGCACAGATTCCAATGTAGTAGATTCTGGCAATTGCGTTTGGCTAGAAAAGGGGTCGAGAAGCAATTCCGACGGGGAATGAAACTCAGGCTTGGGCCTTTCCTTTTTAGTCTTTTGTGCTGCTGCATGGAAACTTGCCGCGGTTGGGGTTGCTTGCTGCGATCCTAGGAGATCAGGATCGTACAGGGAGGCGTCGGTGTCTATTTGCAATGAGAGAGCTCTTCTTCGCTTTGGCTTCTGGCCGAACGATTGCTGGACATGGTACTGATAATCGTGAGGAACTTCTCCAGAGAAACCTTCCGCAAGGCTATGGCGCGTCAAGTCCTCCACGGAGGAGGTCCGTGATGTCGTTTTACTAGAAGGAAGTGACGGATATGGCTCGTCCGGCTGTCTATCCAGCTTCGCAGGGGAATGCCGCTCCACTAACCACAATGGCCTAAACTCCCTGGAGGTCTTAAACTCCGTTGACCTGGGCCGTTTACCACCGCTACGAAGGTTCGATGTGGGAGATCCTGCTACGTCCCCTGGCATACTCGAGCTAGCTGAAGATGGCGGTTTGGGGGCTCCTGCAGACAGTTTCGGCCGTCGGAAATGTATAGGCACCGCAGTTGGCGAAGATGTAATGTGGGAAGGCGAGCTTGGGTCTATATGTAGCCTTGGTGCTCTTCTGTCCACGGCGACTGTCGTTGGTGATCCCGGCCTACTCCGCGACTGAGCTGTTGGTAGATCAAAAAGCCTCTCGCCAGGCATAGGAGACGTGGACCTGCTCCGCATACGAGAATGCATGAGCGCAGCAGGACCAGTACCCTTTGCCTCGTCATGCGGTTGGAGGGGGGAACCGAGTAACCCCGAAGCACCATCACGCGTCAATGGCATTTCGGGGCGCGCGCCTAAAAAAGACTGACTTTCCGTAAAATCCTTACCCTCATCACCGTCGTGATGATCATCATGTCCATTAGATCTTATGGAACGGGCATCCTAGCAACCGGGGAAAACAACCGAGATCAGCATAAATACAAAAGCAATTGTTTCGAGTAAATAACCATAAGAATTCCTAAATTAACATACAATACTCTGCCCATCTACACTCCTCCCTGACTCAACAATATCCTCATATCGATGTTTTCGATCCTTCCGCCTCTGGCGATCCGGCGATTCCAGCTCATCCTCTTCACCCTTCTCCGCGCTTTCTACACTACCACCACCACCTAAGCCATCACCGCCGCCAAACTCAACACCCTCATGCCCCCCCTTCGAAGCTCTCTTCTTTTTCCGCTTCTTCCCGGACGAAACACTTACATTGTCCAAATCATCGACGCCAGCCTCAGGCCGCACATCGCGCGCCGGCGCACGAGTCTCATCGTCAGCCAAGGAGTCGCGAGATTTAGAAGCGCCGAAAAGTCCAAAGAACCCTCCACCGCCGGTGCTGGCCCTTTTACTGCTATCCTTGCTCTTACGTCGCTCAGACTTGCCATTATCAGTCACCTTAGCAGGTGCAGACACAACAGAAGCGGATGTGGGAGCATGCTCATCGAAAGTCTCACTATCGCGCTTCGACCGACGCTTCGACTTTGACTTGGATGATGACTTGGATTTAGAAGACTTCACTGATTCTGCGTCTTCTCCTTCTATCTCCATGCTGCCCCAAGCGGTAATTGATTCGCTGCCGTCGTTGTTGCCATCATCGTGACGATGCTTTGATCCGGACTTGGACGCTGACTTGGATTTGGAAGACTCGACCGATTCTGCATCGTCCCTTTCTACTTCCATCCTGCCCCACGCGGTGATTGATTCAGTACCGTTGGCAAAATTATCACGATGATCATCATATTGGCCATCTTCCTTAACGGCACGGACGAGCCCTTCGTCGGAACCAGCAGCGGGGCCAGCGGGTGCGTCCTTGTTATCAGAATCCCGTTGTCTATTTTTCCCCTTGGAGTTCCGCTTCGATTTCTTACTGCTAGCACTAATAGTGTGAAACTCGAGCTCAGGATCAGGTTCCACAGTGTGTCTAGGCGTACGTTCAGCTTCAGCTCGCGCTTCTGTGCCCGATCCCCGCTCCAGTCCAGGCTCAATATTATTCTTGAATGCAGCGTCCTTGGTAGCTTTCTTCGCCTTTTTCTTCGATTTCTTAGACTGCTTGGGCTCGTCAAAGAAGTCCCCTGGCATCGAGTGCCGACTTTGATCCTCTGCCGTGGATTCTTCTTGACCGGTTCTGTTTGGTTTTTCCGTCTCTTCAGAGTCACCTAGTTCCCGGTCCTCATGGAGGCCGTACGAGTCAGGAACAGACGCGGAAACAGATTTGTGCGACTCGGAGACGTAGTCATTTTCCTTCAGAGATCTTCTATCGTCGTCACGATCACCGACAACAGCAGGACCAGCCTCCCGATGCCCCTCTTGACCATTGACATCACCCAAGTGGCGCGGCGATCCATCCTCAGCATCGTAAAACTCATTATCATCCATGGTATCATTACGTCTAGTTGGCTTGTCAGTGGTGGAAGTGATGTGCGAAAAATCTCCAGCTTCCGCAATAGGAGATCCCACGATCCTAGATTCCTGCTCGCGCTCCTCTGTGAACCGGTCAAGTATGGCAGCTGGCTCAAAAACGGATCTCTCCACTGATTCAGACGATTCATCCGGGTCCTGAGCTCCCTGCTTAGCCGCTTTAGCTCTCTTCCGCTTCTCCTTCTTCGAGAGTTTAGCCGGCTTCTCTTCCCTTTCCTCCGCCTCTTCAGCAACCGGCCTAATGGCAGAAGTGTCCATCTGCTTCTCACGCTGTTCTGTCAAGTCTCGCGAATCACTACTAATATCATCCGTCACCTCCTCTCCACGACCCGCCCGGGACGCCCGCTTGTTTTTCAACCCTTCATCATCAGAGGACACAACCTCCCCATCCTCGACATATCCGAATGTCTTGGCAGTATACTCAACACCACCAGCAGGACTACCACGCCCTTCCAGAATCGCCTCTGCAATTAGAGAAGTAAATACACCCTCCTCTTCTGAGCCAGGCGGCGAGTCACGTTGATGATATGTAGGATCCTCAGTGACAACAGCAGAATTGAACCCGGCGAGCGTCGCTCCAGCAGCGAGGGTTGCGGCGAACTCAAAGTCATTTCCGAAGCTACCGGGCATATGCTCGTGGCGCGGTATCTCTTCATCGACGGAGTCGTCTTCGCCTTCAGTCACCGCCTTTGGCTGTTGTCCATCGAGTTCCTTTTCGAGTGGCGAAGTAGCCCTTTCCCTGATTCCCTCCTGAGGCTGGGGTTGTGGTTGCGGTTCTGGTCGGGTAGGCTGTGTTTGCTCCGGTTCATACACAGTGTCTGCAGCTTTAACATGTTCGGATATGATATCTGCAGCATCAACCTCGCGGACGCGCTGGTCATCCATATCAATGGCAGGATCGCTCATCCGAGACGGGGATATGTCCCGCTGTGCATCCACGGGCTCCTTGGGTGGTATGGGCGGCGGCTGTTGGTCATCCACGCCAATGACAGACGGCGCAACGCTCGGTGGAGGGGTGGGTTTTATCAAATTAAGACGAGGAACTGGCCACGGGAGGTTGGCGTGAGACACCACCTCCTGTTCTGCCAACATTGCCGCCATCTCTCTCTCGAGTCGGACACTCTGCGGTTCGATGAGAACAATATTAGGACTAGGAGGGCACGAAGACTCTACGTCTGAGTGGGAATGAACAGAGTGCTCATCTCCGCTAGACCGAACATCTGGCGGGACGAAATAGTCTGCATAACTGTCATAGACAGGCGATGACCTAACACGATTGACAGCCATTCTCGCCAGGCGGATCTTCGTCGTCGGGATGTCTTTAATATCAAAGTCCGGCTCGGTCTCGACTACCCGATCCTTCTTCTGGTCGTCTGCTTCCGCTCGCCCAACAGCAGATACTACACCGTCCTTCTCCTCCTCTTCCTCTATCTCTCGCTCTCTCTCATCTACGTACCCGCGCCTCTCCTTCCTCCTCTTCTCCCGCCGTTCTTCTCTCCGTTTCCTATCATCAAACTCACTTACCAAGGATGCGATTGTCGCCGCACCAGCCACAGCCGCAAGGGGAGCAACCCACGAGGAAGAGCCAGAGTCACCAGACACATCACTTCGTCTACCAGTAGTAGCTGAGTCCTTCTCAAAAGGTTTGATATCCGTGATCCCATGCTGGCGCTCACGTTCACGTTCATGATCACGGCCCCGTTCCCATTCCACACTACGATCATCCTCCTCCCTTTCCATCCTTTCCTTCTCCGCCAGGAAGTGGAACTCCATTGCACGCCGCCTTGCTTCCCTTTCCTCTTCATACCGCAACTGCCGGCGCTCCTTATCTGCCTGCTCCTCCGTAAGATCGAACTGGACTTGAGACGTAGTACTACGTCTAGCATGCTTCAGTCTGGGACTTTCATCCCGCGTGTGAGAAATTATAGGGGAAGTGTCTCTTCTCCGCACGTCGCTAGGCCTACCCCCACTGCGCGGTGGAGAATGGTTGTTATTGTTGTCATGGTGGGGGTCCCGATCCCTTAGTGATTTCTCCACCAGTGGAGCAATTCCGTATCCAATGTGGGATTCGGTGGCAGGGACATAGCGATCGTCGGATCCACCAGAGGACCTAGGGAAAGCAGGTTGGCCTCCGCTTGGAGCGTTGTAGGTTTGAGCTAGTTCTGCCTGTGATGTATACAGTGCTTGAGATACTGGGACTATTGGCTGAGGGTGTTGGATGTGAGCTGGGCCAGGTACTTGGGCCATTAACGGTGGTATTTGAGGTTGAATGTCTGGCTGGGACGAGTAAGAGCTTTGGTTCGTCACATCATACAGCGATGGGATTTGCGTTGGTGTCGGGTAAACATGTTGCATAGACGGCAGGCTACCCACGCTGCTAGGGGTCTGATATGATGGATATCCAGCTCCAACCGCGGCCTGTTCAGCGTTCTGGCCCAAGTCCGGTCGTTGAGCACGATCCTTTGTAGGCTTTGAGCTCTTTTTCTTACTACCCCACCTCCACCCCCATTTAGAAGTGCCCGAGTCGGAGGAGAGAGATGACGCTGCTCGTCCACCGTACGCCAACGCAGAATCAACACTAGACTGGTAGGATTCATCGGATACGGATTCCCATCCATCTTCATCAACCCGCTCAGAGGCGGTAGTAGGCTTAGCCTCACGTGTGTAGATCGCATGTGGCGAGTGCGAGCTGCTAGTGGAAGAATGACCATCGTGCCTCCGTCTTCCATTGATATGGGAGGCAGTGGCGGCAAGACCCACCGCGGTCGCTCCGAGTCCAAGCAGGGCTGCATCAACCCCGCGATCGTCATTGCGCCTTTTTGATTGGGGTTTACCACGCACAGAGTGTGGTGCTTTGATATATCCTGTCCCAAAGGCCAGATCGGCGTCATCGGATGAAGACGAGAACGAACGCGCAGATGATCCCTCAGAAGAAGATGAGGAGAAGCTGAAAAATGGCTTTTTTTTCTTCTTCTTGCTTGGCATATGCTTAGAATCCACCTTCTTCGAATGCACCTTTGGTCGTTTCTCAGATGGCGCACTAAAGAAAGATGCCAGCCCAGCAAACCCTGGCTTGCTATAGTCACGAGAAATATCAATTGTAGATCCGCTCGAGGACGAATACCGGCTGCCGCGGGCTTTCTTGGGGGATCTGCTGCGGCTCCTACGTCGGGATCTAGATGATATGACAGATGTAGCACCGAGCGCTCCGGCGGTAGCCGCTGCCGTTTTCAAACCAGAATGGCTCCTCTCATGAGATCTGGATCGGGAGCGCGAGCTACGTCGACGAAGATGACTCTCACCCCCATAATGGGGCGTTTCGTAAGAACCACCACTATTCCGGCTCCGATCATCTCTTTCATGTCCCCGGTCAAGTCTTATTGGAGAGCGACTGCGATTTGAGTAATTTGTAGTTCCTTTTGATGTACGACTCTTCTTCCCTAGAGACGAAGTACTAGTACTCGTCGTAGAGCTAGCAGGTCGACCAGAGCGAATACTGTACGAATCATTAAACTCCTTGTCTCTTCCGTCAGAAAGAAGAGTCTTGGCAACATAACTAGCAAGACCATCCGCAAGCCAAGATTTCTTGTTAGATCTCTTGCGACGGCTCTCGTCACCAGATGACGACGGGTATCTAGTCAGCTTGTCCACTCTGGCATGGCTATCCCGGTACTCGTCAGAATACCTACGACGTCTAGACGGGCGATGTTTACGTGGGGCATGTTTTGATGTAGTCCCGGGTTCGAAACAATACTTGCAGATGCCGATGTATTCGGAGTATTCCTCATATTGCGCGACAGCTTCTGGGTCTTTCCAGAAATTTATAAACTTTCTGAATGGCCCATGGTGGCGTTGGTGGTAGGCTAACGAACCCGGTTGGCCTGCGTGGACCGTTGGGAAGGTTTGTTGGTGTGCGACACCTGAATGAGTGCTCGGTCTCTGTGGGAAAGCAGGCGTGTGACTTGATGCAGCGGCGTACCCAGCGGCAGCGCCCAGTGCAGCAGCACCTACCACAGGCATGGAATGATGCTTGTTGGGTTTCGGTGGACGTGCACCATTGGGCGGGGGATAATATGGTTGCTGGGGGGCGTGCGGTGCTGATTCATGGTGAGAAGAAGCCGATGGAGATGCAGGGTGGTGGGCATTGGAACTTCCAATCAGTGAGCCGATTCCATAAGTTGCTGCTGCCCCTGCTGCCACCGCAGCAGCCACTGGCGGTTTGCCTGATGCCCCTGGTTTGGACGGTTTGGATGGCTTAGGCGGTCTCTCCGGCAGATGGTGGACAGGTATGCCGGAGCCATTGCTCTGTTGCTGCTGTTGGTTAGTAACATCTGGTGGAGAATCGCCATAAAAGTCGGCTGCTTGGCCCACCTGTCCCATGGACGATGGTTCAGCGGGGGGATTTGGCGTTGACGAAGCAGCCATTAAATGCGGTTCAGCTCCAACAATGAGGGATGGAGGATTAGGCCTCACGCCAGGCTGCATCGCTACTGACTGTCCCTGGTCTCCATAATACTCCGCCGCCTCCCCAGCAGCTGCGGCAGGAGCCGGAGTTGGAACCATTGGATTCACCAGTGGCGGGCCGACAGGGAACTGCTGAGGCGGGTAAGAAGAAGGATGTGAAGTAGGTATTTGATGGGGATCTGAAGAGGGTCCGGTTACAGGCGTTGCTCCAGGAAAGGTATTATCATATTGCATAGGAAACTGTGAGAATCCAGGCTGTGAGATTTCCGCCATGAACTCTTGGTTTCCGGATGACGGTGGCATTGGCCTAGCTCGACTGCGGGAATATTCAGATGGATTATTAACAATGACTTCGGACCTTGCTCGCCGGTGCGAGTGAGGTTTATCTTCTCTTTCCCTCTCCCTCTCCCTTCGATACCTCCTATCCTCTCGATCGCCACTCCTGGAGCGCTCGTGATCAATGCTCTGCGTATTATAGCTTCTCTCGTAGTTGCGCCCATTTACAGACCTTGGGACGGGGCGATCATAATCCTCTTCGAATCTCTCTCTCGAGTCTGCCGTCACATAGCTCGACGTAGTTGATCTGGCAGCACTATCGCGACCATATCTACCAGAGGAATGGACGGATGAAGCAGGCGCATGCTGGTGGTCGTCTCCTCCTACACGGTCAATACCCCGGTCGTCACCCCGGGGAGTATGAGGAGTAGCAGTGGAAGAAGACTTGCGCCCGGAGGTTGAAGAGGATGAACGGTGGCTGTGATCATCTCTGCGACGGCGGGAAGAAGAAGAAGAAATGGTAGAAACGTCGTCAGAGTCTCTATGGCGGCGGCGGGACTTGGAGGCGGGCGGGTCAATTGCCTTTCCAAGCAGGCTGCGCAGCATTATGAGAGGGACGTGAGTATCATGTCAGCATGTGATGGGTAAGTTAAACCAATATCGCGAGTATCGTAGAGATAAGAGGTATTTGGTAGATATGGTTTAGATATTGCGATAGATGGCAGATCTTGGGGGGAAGCCAGCGGTAGTTAATAATAATTGTTTGTTTGTTGTTTACCAGCGGGCTATGAGTTAACTAGCGCAAGATCTAAGTTAACTTTAGGGCTGCCGAGGAGGAAGTCTGGTTGACGGGTGAGGGTGGCTGGGGATCCTGGGGAACGCGGGAAGTCAACCACGGAATATACAAGAAGAGTGTGTCGTAACGGCCATAGATTCATCAGGGCGGGGAAAACGATACATATACACAAGAAAGGGAAATGAAGATGGAAATGAAGAGTTGTAGATGGGGAGAGATGGGGAGATGGAGGAGAGAAGATGAAGGTTTGGTGGTGGTTGGTCTTTGGGTGGCGACTTTGGAGAGGGATAACGTGACAAGGCTGTGGCTGGCTGGGAATGGGAATGGGAATAACATCACAACGTACGTGTGTATATTAATTAAATTTAAAATAATATTACAATAAATAATATTACAAATAGGTTGGTTATACGCATAGGAATATGGATATAAAACTGAAAATAAGGAGTATAGGCAGAATAGTGCAGCCGTTGATCACAGAGTATAAGGTGCCCCTGAACAATGCTCTGTAGATATACATCCTGATATACGGAGTAGAAAACAAATAAAATACATATATTAAAGTGGCTCATACAAGGACCGACCCGCCCAAGAGCTGTAACTTTCCTCCATCTATCCCTATTTATTATTGGAAAAGCTGCTATCTAATAGGCACTTTGCTAGAATGCCATGTCCCCGGTACCAGTAGCATTATCTACCTCCCAGTACCTCTTCGCTTCTCTTACCTCCCCTCTCTCCGACTGATAAAATACATGAAACATTGTATGTATGTACCTCCTTCTCGTCTGACGGAAAAAGGTACCAACAGCTCAACGCTGTATACCGTCCATCGCAGCAGCGGCAGCAGTATCACCGACCTCGTCACTACCTCCTCCTCCTCCACCAACAATATCATACGCTGTATCTCACCGTACCAACTCTGGCCTCGTTCCCGTGAAATTGTTACCTTGAATCCACTCCTTGGCGCCCTGGTATGCAAAGGCAAATTGCCCACACATGCTCGCGTTCGCCATGACGACGGCATGGCTTGAGGGCCCCAGTTGCCAGCTGTTCCTGTCTACGCTCTGGCTGTTGTAGTCTTGCCACCAGAGATCAATCGTCTGGGTGTTGCGGAGTGTGAATAGATAAGCGTAGCTGTTTAGAGACCATACGGATGCGCCACCGTGGCCATCTGTGTTAGGGAAGACGGAGCCATCACTCCACCTGTCATCTTCTTCGAAGGCAATGGAGCTCTGAGCGGGGACAGTGTACCGTTTACTGCCAATATTGCCCCTCTGCCAGTCTGTGGGATTACCCCGTGAGTAGATATTTTGGATCACGTTCGACTTATCCAAGTAGAATAGCCACCACTATTGGCAAGATTAGCACGATTAGCAAGTCGACATCAGACAGCGAGCCGCGGCGAAGGCATGGTCCGCATAACCATAACTGACAGTTATAATGCCGTTGGAATCAGTATATGTGCTTGCGATCGGAGTATGCAGCATCGCATCGTCGAGTGGGAGAGTTCCTGCCACACGCGTTCTGGGCTCGAAGTGATATAGCGCAGGCTGGCATTGCCAATTTTGGTGGTATAGAAAAATATCTCCACCACTCCGAGGGTCCATGGCGGCTAATCTGGTCCCCTTGAGAACGCCATCCTTGTTAGGCGGAGATCGGTTGATCTGCGCCGGCAGGCTCTTTAGGTCTGTCAAGAAAGAGAAACGCAAAAAAAAAAAAAAAAAAAAACATAATTAGTTGAAGTTTCTTTTGGGGGATCGTGGATGCAACCGATTATCCACCGCGTTCTCCAACGTTTTCTATCTTGCCAACCAGCCGCCGGAAGTTGTGGTCCTTCCGGCGGTTCGTTTACCAGCGCTTGCTTCTCATGCGAACTTAGAGTCAGTCCTCGAGTCCACTTCGAGGCTTGGGTATGCTGTCGATGCGTCAGTTTGCAAATTTTCAACACCACACCCGCAAACTCCGATCTCAGACTCATCTTCACTTGGAGGTTGTGGTGGTTGGTTGTCTTGTAATTGCACCCTGAGAATTCGTGTGAGCCTCTGGTATGTATCTTCCCTTCCAATCGACAGATCGTCAGACTACATACATACATATGGGTATATATGTGTATGCATTTCAAAATCCTTGAAATGCTCCCAAATCCATCAAGGTTCTCCTGAAACAGGGAGAGAAAAAAAAAAAAAAAAAAAAATCCTCCTAGTATCAGACATATCATCCAGGAACTATTCGCTTTGGCTAACACTATCTGATCAAGCTTGCAGCCGAAAGGGTGAGGTTTGATGACAGAGTCCCAGGACTCTTATCCTGTTCAAGCTTTTTTTTTTTTTTCATTTATCCCGTGTCTGCCCCATCGTCGTCCTAATGGTAAGCGATGCTGGCAAATTTAGTTACATCCAGGGATTTCTGGGACTACTCTCGAGGAATAAGCGGCATGAGAATAATCCGCTGGCTCTAAATCCTGGCTCTACTGACGGCTCTCACCAGCTATCATCTGCTTTGACACCACCAATCACCGGGATTTGGGGGATGAAGATGGACGAGACGAAGCCAGATGCAACCGCCGAGGAGTTGAAAATCGAATAATCGATTTCATTGATCGCCTGCCTAAGTGCCTCTACGCGGCGTAGTTACCGTACAGCAGGCGGCTTGGACGGCTGCCAGCATGGGCTTTGATAACGTTAGACTCCTGGCGCTAATTTACTCTCCAATTCATTCCCCCCCGCCTGTGCTATTCTTATATCCATCCAAGCAACTCCGTTAAAACAGCTGTCTGTTGATGGTTACTTACTATGTTGTCATCCTGTAGGTGGTTCTACAATGTGTGTATATTATCATTGTCATTCTTCGCTCTGAGCTGTGGTGAGTTCCTCCAGCACCGGACCGCCGTAATCCTTTTTTGGGCTCGGAAATGGGAGCGAAATATTCAAGCAAGATAACCACTAATATATCTCTCTCAAGTCTCAAATAGCGAAGCCATTGCTGGAGGCGTCGACCTACGAATCCTACCCCTGGGAGACTCAATCACCTACGGACAAGGCAGCAGCGATGGCAATGGATATCGCTTACCACTCTACAACCTCCTTCTCTCCGGCGGGAACAAGGTAGAATACATCGGCCGTGAAAAGCACGGTTCCATGAGCAACAACCGCCATGAGGGTCACAAGGGATTCCCCATCGGCCCCGTCGGCGACACCGGAAAGCCCAACTACGCCCAGCGCCCCAGCATCGTCCTCCTCCTCGCCGGCACGAACGACGTAGTCTTCAAAATCAATCTGAAAGACGCGCCAACGGTGCTCGGGCGCGTCGTCGACGATATTGTCGCGGCCTGTCCGGACGCCGTCGTGTTGGTTGCGACCATTCCACCCATGCTAGACGCAAATCGCGAAGCGCGCAAAGTTGCGTTTAATGCCGCGTTGCCCGCTGTCATAGCGCAACGGAACAGGGCTGGGAAACATGTGCTCCTCGTCGATCTGGCGAGGGTTACCGCTCAACATATTAATGCTACTGATGGTATTCATCCGACTGATGACGGGTATAGGTCGATTGCGGATGCTTGGCATGAGGGTATCGTGGCCGCTGATCAAAGGGGTTGGATCAAAGCGCCCATCGCAAGGCCGGCGGATGGGGAGGGTGATAGACTAAAACCTAACCCGGAAGCTACACCTATTAAGGCTGGGTCCTCTGCTGGGTTCTGGACTTCGTATTGGATGTTTGCGGCGCTGGTTGTGATGTCCGTAGGTGGTTTTGTTGTTTTCAGAGTGCTTTATTCAGGTCGGTGGAATCGGAGGCATTTTTGGCCGTAACCTTGGGTATCGAGTGCGTCGGTGCCTGTCTCTCTATCCCTCTTTCGCAGTTTGGATATGGTCGTCTAGGGGGCTCTATGCTGACTGCATAGAACGTTATCACAGGGTTTTCAAAGAAAAGCCTGTTGAATCAGTTATGTTTATTACCGATATTAGATTACCTAGGTGTATAAAAATTAATGGTACGAAGGGTAGAGCAGAAAGTTTTTCACGGGGAGAGCAAGCAATTGGAGACGCATTAATACTTGCCTTTTTAACCCATATCATAGGCGTGCAAGTAGCTGACTCGTTCAGGGGATACTCAAGGGATACGATTAAAATCCGGATCCAGTCCTTCGATATTATTGCTCCTAAAATAATTATCAAAACATGCATTTACGTAAAGGAACTGATATATAAAAAGGAAGCAAAAGACATCTTGATCCCTGCAAACACACTCATACATGGGAAACCCCTGACAATATCCTTGTTGACACACACACACACACACTCAACAACCATTACACTCCTACCTCATACTCGGCGGCCTCATTAACCTCTCACACTTATCCCGCATCCGATTCTGGAACCAATACGGAAACACTCGTAGAGTTCTAGCAAAAAACCCCGTCGAACCGGGCAGCATGATATGCCCACTCGACCCCGTCAACACCTGCTGCACCAACGCCTCCGCAACCGTCTCCGGCTCCAGCAGGGGATTAAAAAACGTATTCTCCGCATTCAGATCGCGCGACAGATACGTCCTCGCAAAGCCCTGCGACACAAGCACCGTCCGCACCTTCGGCGCATTATACCGCGTCACCAGCTCCGTCGTCAACCCTTCATGGAACGCCACCGCCGCACTCTTCGTCGCCGAATAGTCCACCATGTTCGCGCTAACCACATACCCGGCCTGCGACGCAACGGTGACCACCATCCCGTGGTTGCGCTCGATCATCTTGGGCAGGAACTCGCGCGCCAGCCAGTAGTGCGAGAGCGTGTTGACGTCGAAGAGCTTGCGCGTGCTGTCCTCCGTGCCGTCCAGGATCGTCAGGCCCGAGGCGATGCCGGCGTTGTTGATGAGGATGGTCGGCTCGCCGAGCGCGGCGCGCACCTCCGCGGCGGCTGCCGCGACGGCTTCGACGGACGCGATGTTACACTGGAAATACCGCACGTTGGCGGGCGGGTGGTATTTCAGCGGCTGGATGTCCAGCACGGCCACTTTGACGCCGCGCGCGGCGAGGAGGACGGCCACCCGTCGCCCGATCCCGTCACTGCCACCGGTCACGATGGCGATTTCTTGTTTCCAGTTGTACGTGTCTGACGTGCCATGGTTGAGGGCGTATCGGTTTATCAAGCCATTGAGGCTGCGGACGAGGCCGATCGCTAGGAGGTACTTGAGAGCTCTGAGACCCTGTGGCCGGGTTGCGGCAACTGCTCTGCCCTTGGCTGTGTATTGGGAGAGGAGGTAAAGAGGGAGCGTGAGAGATGGGGCCAGGGCGGTACTTTTGATGAGGTGGCCTACGACATCGGCTGTGAAGCCTGTTATTTTACGGATGATATTTGTTAGCGGTCAATTGGATTTTATGAGGGGTTGCATCTCAAGCCCCTTTGTCCTTACCTTCACGGGATGGCCAACGGCGAGATGCCATTGTTAGTTTGAAGGGGTGCAGTTGATACAAGGATAACTAATAAAAGGCCACAGGATTCTACGAAACGAATAATCGAATAAAAAAAAATAAGTTCTCGAAACGAAAGTAAAATATCAAAGAAAATAATATCAGCGAATATTTCACTGTTTTATCATATCCTAGTGCAATACCATAGATCCGAGGGACAAGCAAAGAACCTGGGCATGTGAACTAACTACAGCGTAACTATTTGTTTAGCGTATTGTGGAGAAGAAACCTTGGAAGCTAACTAACAAACTTATTAACCGCTTCCCCGCTGTCGACTGTCGGCAGAGGTGGCCCAGAAACATCCACCGTCCACGGCATTCTTGTATTCCTCCTCTCTGTAGGCGAGTGCATACTGTAGTAGACACGACAGTTGCCGTGCACGTCGTGAAGAGTAAATCTGTATTCTGTACGGAGTACATGCATGGAAACCCAGACTCCTGGTCCTCATTACCCAGTACCCAGCATTCCATCCCTGCGGCACACCAACGCCGACACCAACAGCCTGCAGACAAACCCTGTACGGAGTAGTACGGGGTATAGCGAGTCCCAAAGCCCCAATTAGAAAGAAGCGTTCTGCAGTTGGTGCCTCGGTTAATTCTCGCCAATAATTTTTCAATCATAATAAGGGCCTGTTCGGTGCGTCCGTGTGTACTCGTTCTTTTTGTACGGATCTCCACTTTTTTTAAAAAGTACAGCCCCAATATCATGACTGTTCAGTGGACAGAGTGTCTGTACTAATAGTACAGCTGCTTTTTACAAAGTACAGATGAAAAAGGCCAGGTGTTTAGTAGATTGAGCAGCTGTACTTGGATCTTTTATCAAGATCTTATGAATAAGTTATATTTAACTTCAATGATGTGTGATGGTGTAGAATAGTGCTTTTAGAGACAATATAGTGTAGAATAGTGTTCATAGTGAAGACAGTTAACTAATATTGATTAGAAAGAAGCTTATAAAAACACATTCTTTTTGAACAGACTCTGAACTTCATTTAAAAAGAACATGTTTTATAAGCTCCTTCTTTCTCTATTCTACAGAAGAATATTATCAGTAAAGATTATCAGCATAAAAAATAGTCAACAGCAGAATGATGACAAGATGAATAAGCAGATTCTACAAATCATGATTCAACAGTATATCAGTTCTTGTCAATAACTGCTCATTAAAATAGTCATGATGAATCTGATGATGAGAATCTCTTTGATATTGCAGAAAAGAATATTATATGAAAGATCTTTCAACAGTGCTCTGTATACTACTCAGCTGCTGAATTCAAATACTCACTCTAATTGTATTAAGAATATCACACATCTTTATCAAGAAACATTCATTCAATTCATTATTCTTCTTAAAAAGCATATAACTATTCCTGAATTCAGTGTTACAGATGTGATGAAGATGAAAGAGAAAGTAATGATATTTCTCTATATTATTGCACAAGAATCTTCATATCAAGATACTGTGAAAAGGTTTGAGTATTCACTTGATACAGTTTTAAAGTAAGAATTAGCTTCTTATATAATTATAATATGTGTCACGCTCCCGGCCGCGCCAAGGCCCCGTTGCGGTTCCACACGGCCCATCGCTTCCATGCGGATGATTCCATCCCGTCTGAACTGGTTTCCAATCACTCTATGACATCATTCGGATATATCATAGGAAGATCTGATTGATGGATATGAGAACCCCGCTTCTATACAAGATCAGCAGATTACTCTTCCTTGGCAATGAGGCGCTGCTGAGGTATCACTCCAGCTATTCTCACTCATGGAATGAGAGAAGAGTATTCACTCATTATCTATATAGAATAGCTAGATGCTGACTTCTTATCAAAGAAGCCAGTAATTTGTTTTTCTTCTACTGAAATATATACAAGAGTTACTGTATACCTCATACAATCTTCTTAGTATACTAAGTATCATATCTGTGATATCCTCACAATAATCTTGTAGCCTATGAGCTCACTATTCAAGCAAGATAGTCAAGCTCACTCATACAGCTTCTCAAACAACTACTTCTATATAACACTGCTGACTAGTCACTGCTTCAGTTCTATCACATTACAATTTGAATTACTTCTTCTGATTATACATTTGAATCAGTTGAGCTCTAATAGACTGATATGATCTCATGTACTCACACTGAGACTGATCTGACCTCACTCTCTGAGGGAAACACTACATCATTTTCTAGAGTGTGTACACCTCTATCTCAGCAGAAATTCAAGATTTCTGAACTCACTGCATATTTTGACATGAGCTCTTCAATCACTCTGTCATTATCACAGCCTCTACATACCTACATCTATTATAAAGATAGAGAGATTAAGATCAGAGATTTATCAAGATATAAGAGAAATATCTTGTCTGAATTTCACAGCTTTATCTGTACTCTTGAACAGAAATTCTGCCTTAATCTGAGCCAGTATAATACTCATAAGATATAAGTAATATATACTGTCAACCTTCTTGAAGGCATCTCTGTGACTACTTAAGCTATTAAGAAGAGAGAGCTTGAGTGTATCAATACTATCATGACTTGAGAAGAATTCAAGAACTTTCTATTGAATTAAATTAAAGATCACTGTAACTGCAGCTTCACAGTAATACAGCAGTTTAACTTATTACATTAATAAGATAATGAAAATTCTTCTGATTTCAATGCAAGATTTGAAGAATATTGAGAGAAACTGATTAATGATTTGAATTAATTAAAAACACAGCTTTATCTCACAAAGCTGACTCACAAGATATGAACAATAATATTATAATATCAGAGTTCATCAATTAATTGCACTGAGCTTGTCAATCTGACTTCTCAGATCTATTTGAATAATTAATTCTCTGAGAAAAAGATTAACAAGATCTCTTCTAAGCAATCAATGACAGAATCTAAATAGTATCATGATAACTTCAGTGTAGAGAAAGTAAAGAAGAATTTTAAGTATTCTGATTCTTCACTCACTGTGAAGAAATATTAAAAAAGATTTGATAAAGATCTTTATTTCAACTGCAAAGCTAGTGATCACTATATCAGTGATTGCAAGAAGCTGAAGAAGAGAAGAAACTGAGAAGACATCTTCTCAAAGTCAACTTCTCTTCTGACAAACATATTCATGAAAGATAAAGAAGAGAAAGAAAAGAATTGATAATTCTCATATCTTCAAGTTTATGTTACAATCATAATACATACTTCAAATGAGAAGATATCAGTGAGATGTCTACTCAACTCTGAGATAGATATCAACTTCATATTCTATTTCTTTTCTTTGATAAAGAGTTGAAAGAAGATAGATCTGTCAGATTATATGAAATTTACAGATGAAATGAAATATCACTGTTTTAGCATAATTTAAGCAAAGTATGTGATCACAGACTCAGAAGAAATCTTTAAGAAAAGCAGTCTGCTTCTTCACACAGTCAATATCATAGATGAGAACATCATTCTAGATCTCTTATAATTGAGAGAAAATAATTCTCTCATTGACTGAGTCACTCAGACATGACAGTATCATCTCACTGATGAAGAGACAGTGATAGAGAAATCTGAAGAGTTTCATTAAAAGAATCTTGAGAAAAAGATTGAGTCAATATACTGTATAGCAGATGATTGAGACTTAGAAACAGATGAAGAAGTTATTATTCTCACTGTAAGATTAGCAGCAGTATTCATCATTGAAGATGAATGTATATAACATCTCTTTACAGATTTTAAGAATGTCTTTTTGAAAAGAGAAGCAGTGAAGTTTTCTAATATCAAGATATAATATAAGATTTATCTTAAAGACAGTGTAACAGTGCTGTACAGATCTCTTTATAACTTGTCTATAAAGAAGTTGAATATTCTGCATAAATATCTTGAAGAAGTATAATCAAAGAACTGAATATATTCATCAAAGAGTTCAGCAGAAGCATCTATACTCTTTATGTTCAAGAAGAATGATAGACTATGTCTATGCATAGACTACAGAGATCTTAATAAGATGATAGTTAAGAATTGCTATTCACTACTATTGATTAATAAGATGATTAATTGATTATCTGAAGTAAAGATGTTCTTAAAAATTGATATACAGAATATCTATCATAGAATCAGAGTTAACAAAGATGATATTTGAAAAACAGTCTTTTGTATTAAGTACAGTAATTTTAAATATCTTGTTTTATCTTTTAGTCTTTGTAACACTTCAGTCATCTTTCAGATCTATATAAATGAGACACTGTGAGGCCTTGTCAATGTCTTCTGCATAGTATACTTGAATGACATTCTAATCTTCTCAAAAATGAAGAAAGAACATGATATTCATGTTTGAGAAGTGTTAAGTTGCTTGAGACAGTATCAACTTTATATAAACACTGAAAAATGCTTGTTCTACATGCAGGAGATTGATTTCTTAGATTATGTTATTAAGATGAATGACATTTCAATGAACAGAAGTCAGGTCTCTATTATTGAGAACTGGTCAGCACTGTGAACATATTACAAGATGCAGATGTTTCTAGAATTTACAAATTTCTATAGATGATTTATCTATACATATTCACAGATTACTGTTCTTCTTACAGATCTGTTGAAGAGAAGTGTGAAAGACAGGAAAATAAGACTGTTTATTCTCACTTAAGACACTGTGCAGGCATTTACAGAATTGAAACAAGCTTTCACAGATATCATAATACTGAATCACTTTAATTCTGACTTATTCAGTCAGTGTGAGACTGATATATCTGAGAATGAGATCTGTGAAATCTTTTCACAGTTGACACTGAAGATCTTTCAATGTTAAAAGAATTAGAGAATAATCATCTCTGAGAAAACAGGCAATGAATTGTCTGTAAGAGAAGGCTTTTTCATGAAGTCTATAAGACACTGTGAATAAAGATCAGTGATCTTCTTCTTCAAGAAGTTATCACTCATACAGAGAAGGTATGATATTTATAATTAGAAGATATTAGTAATTATTGAATTCTTTAAAATCTGATAACATTATCTTCAGAATAGTAAGTACTCAGTGTAAGTTCTCACTAATCATGCAAATCTGTATTACTTCTTGATAATAAAGAGCTTGACAGAATATCAAGTCAGATGAGCAGAGCTGCTTTCAGAGTATAATTTCTATATCTGATATCATTCAGATCAGCTTAATCTCACTGACACACTATCTAGACAGTCTGATTATAATATTATTGATACAGAGAAGAATTCTATAAAAGAATCTCTATCATCACTGCAGAAGAAGCTGGCTGTAGAGAGTTGAGATTCTCTAAAACTCAGAAACAGCACTGAAGAGACAGCTGTGCAACTCAGTATAGAAGATGAAAGAGAATCTGAGTCTCTGTAGAGAACTGATACTGAAGATCATGAGCTTCTCATATCATATCTTACAATTATTGAATTGATAAAGAATAAAACAGTCTATAATCTTTTAATCTGACTACTTTTGAAATTTATTAATAAGTTATAGAAGAGGAATGTCTCTACTGCAGCTTGAATTCAGAAGTTGAAGAAGAAAGAATCTGATTTGAACTTGAAAGAGACAGACTCTGAGCAGAACAGTGCTGCTGAGAAATCAAGTCACTGATAACTAGAAGAATATGAACTTCTACTGCTGAATAGTTCAGTCTTCATTTCTTGTAGTAGAGCAGTGTGTCAGAAGTTATTGAGAATTCATTATAATAATTTCCATGCAGAGTACTTCAGATTAGAGAAGACTAAGAAGCTTCTAAAATATAAATATACTTGAGACAAGCTTCAGACAGATGTCAAAGAGTATATTAAGACTTACAATATCTGTCAAAGAATAAAGATTCTGTGATATAAGTAATACAGTGAGTTAACATCACTGCCTGTTTCAAAGAGCTTATAACAGAATCTATTGATGAATTTCATAGTTGATCTGCTGAAGTTAACAAGAGTCAAAGAATATGACTCAATTTTAATCATTGTTAACTACTTTACAAAGATGATCAGATATATCTCTATTTATAAAAAGATTAAAGTCTCTGAATTAACTAACCTGTTTTTAGATATCATCATTCATGATTACAGTGCTCTGAAATTGTTAATAACAGATTAAGAATCTCTCTTCATTAGCAAGTACTGATCAGCTTTTTACTATTATCTTATAATAAGACATCTTCTCAGTACTGCTTTTCATTCACAGACTGATGATCAGACTGAACATCAGAATCAGACACTAGAACAGCATCTTTAAGCATTCTATTCATATTATTAGAATGATTGACTCAAACATCTTCTGATTACTGAATTTATATATAATAATGTAAAGAATACAATCTTAAAGATATCTTCTTTCTATACTTATTATAAATATAATTCTTTATTACTCAGTGATGTCACAGACAATATTTTAAAGAGAGAAATAGACAGTCAGAATATCAGACAGATATAGAGAACAGAGTATCTCTCAGTACTAGAAGTAAAAGTGAGATTGAAACTTTTGAATAAAATTTATGAGAAGATGATGAAAAGTATTCATCATACTTAGAAGCAGTAGATAAAATACTATAATTAAAAACATCTTTCAATGAAGTTCTTGATAGAGAATCAAGTACTACTTTCAGCAAAGAATATCAAGATAATAAGACTATGTAAGAAGCTCAGTGAGCAGTGACTAGAATCTTTCTCAGTAATAAGAGTGATGAGTAAGCAGATATATGAGTTGAAATTACTCACAGAATTAAAATCAATTCATTCTGTTTTTCATATTTTCTATTTGAAGCTCTATAAGTAACACTCTGAGACAGAGTTATCTCAGTTAAATGATATTAAGATTGAGAGTGATACTGAATATCTTATAAAGAAAATATTGAATAAGTGAACATATTATAACAAGCTTCAATACCTTGTTAAATAAGAAGATTATTCATTATCAGAGAATTCATGAAAACTGCTTAAGCATTTAAAAAATGCTGAGAAAGAGATTACAATCTATGAGACAGTTAATAGAGACTGCTCTGTTATATATCAGAGATGTTAAGTAAGAAATGCTGCTTGAGACTTCTTATTTTTCTTAAAGAATTTTTTAGAGATAATCTCACAGTGATAAGTCAGTGTCTTATAGACTCTGTAGCACTCTTCTTCTATTTTCTCTCAAAGGGTTTTTAGAAGTTTAATGAGACTATACAAGTGTAACATTTCTGAAGTGATTAAAAGAAAAGAGATATTTGAAATTAATAAAAAGATTAATATTACTGATCTGCAGACTGCTGCTATTTTAATGAGACTGCAGCTCACTGAAAAAGTAAAAAGAGGGATCAGAGTCTACTCATCAATAATCATATCTTCATCAAACTCATTCTTCACTGTTGAAGTCTCTGATACTGATATCTTTGTCTGCTGAGAAGTTAGCACTGTGACACTGCAGAAGAGTAGAAGAAATGCATGAAATATCAACTTATCAACTTATAAAGCATTTCAGTTATCTGCTTTAATTAAAGTGAGATTCTCTTTAATCAGTGATTAATCTCTGTGATATTTTCAACAGCAGTGTTGACTGATCTCTTCTTAAGATCAGTCATTCTGAGGTGTTTTTTCATCTCAGAGACTCATGCTTTCACCTTCTTTTATAGATGAGCAAGAAGAACCTCCTCAGTCTTGATAGAATCTATTAATACTTGAAGCTCTGAGACTCTCACTCTGTACTGCTTGAGCATCTAGGCTTCTTATCAGAGTCAATATAACATCTTTCTGTGAGATAATACTTACAGAGAGGCAGAAGTCATTGTTACAGATGTAACAGAAATAATGAGAGTGAGAGAAGAGACAGATGTATAAAATCTCCTTCTTCTTCAGCTGCTTAGTGCAGCACAGACAAGTGGTGATACTGGCCAGAGGCTGCACTGGAGCCTTCTCACAGGGAGAAGATGAAGGAACCGCGGGACCCTGCAGACCCAACTCAGCAGCATTCTGAGCAGGGCTCAGGCATGCGGGAGGGGAACTACAGATTGAGCTCCTCAGAGCCACTGTTCCTGGAACCAAGCTCTCCCTGGGTTTCTCTCTGAATGACCACACGGGGTCATATGCCACTGTATTGGTGGGGGGGGGGGGCAGCGTCGCAATGGCGGTGGGGGGGGCAGGGGAAGGACTGGACACGGACGAACCGACTGGCAGAAGGGATGACACCCCACTGCAGGGCACAGCGACTACCACCGCGGCCGCAAGAGAAGTAGGAGGAGGAGGAGGAGGTGTGGCAATGGGAGTGGTGCTCCCGCGGCTCAGTGATGCCGCTGTCTCTGCCTTCAATCTGGCTTTCTTGGCAGCCACAGAGGCCGCTGCCACACCATGAAGATATTTACTCACTAGAAAACATCAGAATAAGTCCTTGATTGTTCTTCAAGAACAATACTCCCATGCACTCACTGTTGCAATTGAGGGGAAGAGAAGAAAAATGTTTTATAAGAGAGAGAATCTTTTTGAAAAATCCTGTCACTACTGTCAGCTTTGCTCCTAAAACATATCACTTTTGCAGGGAATTTCATACATAGAATAGAATATGATGAGAGATCTGTAAGTCACTTATTAACTATGTTTTCTTCATCTCAAATTGATATATAAGAAACTCACTTATCACACATTTGATTTGAACAAAGATGGAAAAAGGAAGATCTATGCAGTCAGCAGAACAACTCATCTATTTCTTTATATCATATACAGCACACACACTGTTAATCAGTTGACAACTGTTGCTATACAACAAAGATAATTCCTAATTCAGTAATCTTGAGAACATAGAAACTATACTCTTAAGAAGAAGAGTATTATCACACTCTCAGTCATATCAAGACTCTGTTACAGTTTCACACAGCTCATCACTTTCATACAGATGATTTCATCCTGTCTGAACCAGTTTTCAATCACTCTATGACATCATTCAGATATATCATAGAAAGATCTGATTGATGAATATAAGAACCCTGTTTCTATACAAGATTAGCAGATTACTCTTTCTTAGTAATGAGGTGCTGCTGAGGTATCACTTCAGCTATTCTTGCTTATGAAATGAGAGGAGAGTATTCACTCATTATCTATATAGAATAGCTAGATGCTGACTTCTCATCAAAGAAGTCAGCAATTCATTTTTCTTCTACTGAAATATATATGAGAGTTACTGTGTGCTTCATACAATCTTCTTAGTATACTAAGTATCATATCTGTGATATCCTTGCAATAACCTTGTAGTCTATGAGCTCACTATTCAAGCAAGATAGTCAAGCTCACTTATACAGCTTCTCAAACAACTACTTCTACATGATGCCACTAACTAGTCACTGCTTCAGTTCCGCCACATTACAATATGACTTTTATTATTTTAAAAATACTCACTTATTTTATATAGAGTATTTCATGAGATATTGAAAGCACTCTGTATGCTTTACAGTCAGCTTGTACAATTGTCAAAACCTTCTATGAAATATAGTAAAGACTTACTCAGCAGTAATTCTAAGCAGTGATTATTCTTTAGAGATTGTATTAAAGTATTAGATGATACTTATCTTTTAATATTCATTTCTTCTAATCAGTAATCTGACTGATGAAATTGAAAAGAATGAATCTCACAGAACATTCTGACAGTATATGATTTTAAGATGAACTTTGTATATATATACTCAGAAATGAAAGGTTCTGCTCATGATATATGTATTTTTAATCTGGCTTAAGAGTATGATAACTTTTCAGTGAAGAAGCTCTGCTACTTTCTTACAGATGCTGATTATTCAAAAAGAGTCTTTATAATATTGATTTCTTATTCTGATGTGTGATATCATCTCAAGAAGTTTGAAAAGACAGATAAATAATCTGCTAATAAGAAGGAATTATTCAATCTTTAACATGTCAGTTTGTAAAGTGTAATTGAGTGAGTTTTCAGAGTATTTAAATAATGATTTTAAATATACAATCAAGAAAGAGATGAATTCTTCATTATTACTTAAATCAATCTTGTTTTTACATTGACAGTACTTTATAACTTCATAAATAAGTATGAAGACCTAGATGATATTAATCTGAAGAATTTGAATGATGAAATAAAGCCAGAACAGTTAAATATAATGAATGAAAGAGAGAATAATGATGAGATGATTAGAAGAAGAGATCAGATTGTAGAGAAAATGTGAGAGTTCTATAAGAGATATATTGAAAATATGAAAGATTAATCAGTAAGTCACATACAATTGATGCATGAATCAAGATTGCTTACATATATCTTAACAAAAATAGTTGAATTTTACACATAATTTCACTTTTAAAAATATGAAATGATAATATATTGATGTATTCACTGTATATAATATCATATTATAATTTATGAGTCAATAAAATGCTCTAAATCACCTAATCATCTCATACAAAAAGTTGTGATGTTTTAAAACACATGTTTATAAGTGTAATTCATCATTATTGTAATATTGAGTAAAATTCAGCCATGTTCTTGATTATTTTGAAAGAAATAAGATATAAAAAGAATAATTTAAAAGTATTATTACTACTGCTCTTATCACTACTCTCATTACTACTCTCATCACTACTTTTCTCATCATTTCTTCTACTATTCTCACTGTGACTGTGATATCTCATTTAATATCTGTATAATATAATCTTACTGAACACTGATTAAGCTATATTTCAAACCTAGATACAGCTGAGCTTCTTGAATGTTGAGAAAACAGTGTGAAATTATAGCATATTATTGATAAGAAATCTTACTGTTAATCTTTCAATCTTCTGATAGTAGATTCTGCATCTCACTTATAAATAGCTTAGTAACTTACTCAGTTTCTCTTTTAACTTCAATCTGCATATTAATCTGACTGAGACTGTTTACAGCTGCAGTCAGATTTTGAATATTCTCATCAATATTCTCTGATTTTAAGTGTTTTTTCACATGATTGATACTTCTGAAGACTGACAGGTTTATTACAGAAGATGATGAACTTTCTTCAGTTTCTGAATTCATCACAGAAGATTCTCTCATTTCAGATATCATTGCATGATATTCAATTACAAACTGATCAGTGATAAGCCTGTTATCAAGTAATTCTTCAGTAAGTTCTTAAAATTCAGAGTCATATTCTCAAAAGATTTCAAGATTAGAATGTTTGAAGAAATACTCATTCATAATCTCTTTATTATTGATATAGGTTTCATGCCTGTGATCATATATTCAGTCAGATATCTGATTTTTATGTCTTATTCAAAGTATTTAAATTCATTTAATCTTTCTTCACTGATTATCATATACTTCTTTGATTATTGTCTGGCCTGTTGACTGCTTGACAGCCTGTGTGACAAGGTTCCAACTCACAGGTTTGAAGTTGTCATTGTCAGTATTCAATCCTTTCTTTTTCATCTTCAAGAGTTCAGTAAGCAGGGCCTTTTTCATCATGAGACTTCATGATATTCTGGGATATCTGATTTGAGAAGCAAGTGTTCACTTTCAAGAGATAGTAGATGTTTGATAAGAGAGTGTTTCAGAGTATATTTGAGAGAATGTTTGAGAGAATAATAATAATTGAGAATCTGACTATTGACTCAGTGAGATTGAAATTGTAGAGATTTGAGTATTATCATTCTTCACATTCAGATATTATATTGAGATATCATACTGTGATATTCTTATTCACTGCTTTCATGAATTCTAGCTAATAAAGACAGTTAAATATAGACAAATCAACCATAGATTTAAGAGAATATGATTTCAATGCGGACGCGTTGATGAATGTGAAATTAAAAAAAAAGCCAGTGTGGAGTGATCTCAATTATGGAATAGTGTGGTGGCACAACACCGGCTTGCTACTAAATAATTGGTAAATACACTATTTTTAATGAGATCCACTATTGCGTTCAAAAAGTACGGACGCACCGAACAGGCCCTAATAATAAAGGGTGACCAAATAAGGCTTGCAAGAAGCATGACCCAAGTGTGTGTCCACTAGTTATTGTATTCAAGTCTATACAGGGGTAAAATAAAAAAAAAAAAGGAAAAAACTCCCTCACCGGGCTATTCAAAACCAATTTTGTCGTCTTGACTCCGTTTGCCCGGGGCTCATTGTCGCCGTTTGGAATATAACACAATCGTTGGATCCAATGGACCAAGAAGAATCAAATAAACCAAAAGGCTAAATGCGCGTAAAACTCAAACCCAAGAGGTTCGCGTTCAAGTATATGTAAAATAATATATAAGATCACAACGACCGCCCAATGGACAGGAATATATCCATATATATGATGAAATGATAGATGAGGGAAATATGGAGATGAACAAGTCCCCCTCGAGTCCAAGGAAGATCCAAAAAAACAAACAGCCGACGAAAAACTAAAACCAAAATTTAAAACCAAATTCAAAACCACACCACCCTGAGGACAAAGAAATAGGCCAGTAGATAATAACGAGAGCGGTGTAGAGTTAAAGGCAACAATGAAAAGAAAAAAAGGGTTGAACACTATCACATCGCCAAACTTGTGACCCAGAAGGGTCTCGTGAATCGGAAAAAAGAAAAAAAGAAAAAAAAACAGGAAGTGGATATCCCGCAGTATTTGAAAGAAAAAAAGAAAAAGAGCAGAACAGGAAGCTAAACCAAACAGAAAACATGTACATACGTAGCTCTTGAAAGAGAAAAATAGAAAGATCTTTTGAACATCAATAAAACAAAATAGACTGAGAAAAGGGGAGAGCGCATAGGCAAAAGAGAAATATATAGACTAAATCAGCAACGTCAACCCGAAGGGAAAAAAGAATTCATGGCGAAATGAAAAAAAAATTAAGTTAAAAAAATATGACTAAGTATGGAGAATATAGATGGGAGAATATGTATAGCGAAAATAGAAGGAAGAGAGAAAAGCACCCACCACAAGAACCGCCAATAATAGAAATGGCGATGGTGACTTCGGTCACCCCTCAACGGACGAAAAACTTGTGGTCGGAGTATCAAATATTTTTCGCCGAATTAACGTCAGTATTTCGGCATCTTTACTAAGGGTCGGGGAAATATGCCGGCTTTGTAATAGAAAGTTGATTGTGCGGTCTAGCAATGCTCGGAGAGTTTCTCTGTCCACGAGCTGTGACAGGGGTGACATGTAGGTTGCCGATAAAACGAGCATATTTCCATATTGCCTAATTTTTTCCGTCAGGATTTTTGCTAAAATGTATTTGAAATAACTCGGAGTGTGCTATTTTGAACTTACGCGTGTGCCGTTCCAAAGATATTAGTGACAACCGGTCGTCCCGCGACGCCATCAAATGCTATCGTACTCTGTATTGCCGCGTCAATACACGCCTGGCAAGCCTTACGGATTTTCGAATCAAGCGTTTTGATAGACAGGTGTTGGTTCTCGGAGTGCACCACTGGCCTGCTGGGGGGGCCCATATCACTCGTGAGCCGCTCCATACCGTGTGGAAGATGAGCTGGGTTAGCCGACAGCGGCGACGCTTGTGACTGTGAACTGGACACAGTTGAAGCGCTGGGTGATGGGACGGAATTGGCAGTCCCTGGAAGAGATTTGGCCATGGGGTGCAGGGCATGGTGGAGTAAGGGTCGATGGATAATATAGCGAGCGCCGTAGTATTTCGCCCGCATTCGCGCGATGATAATATTGTCAGAAGGGGGGTCGGTTTCCTCCCATCGCATGTTGTCTGGTAGTCCAGTTCTCCATGCTTCGAGATTACAGCTTAGGGCTTCTTGTACTTTGGTCGACCAAGATACTTTTCGTCCCCTAGATTCAGGTGCTGTGAACACGTTATTACGTTAGTCTTCGCTCGTCATTCACTTTGCGAATTACGAAACATCGGCTGTAAAGCTAGAGTACATACTCTCAGCTTTGTATAACTCCGTGTGGACTCGATTCAAAACTTTCCGCAAGTGAATTTGCGCAACATAGTAAATCATGGTAAGAGGATCGGGGGTCTGTAGTTCATTTGTACTTATGAAGAGACCAGCTTCGGTATAAACCCGATCTTCGAAGCGGCTTATCCCGCTAGCCGGAAGATCCAGTTCGGCGAGAATGTCACTATAAAATATATGAGCTTCAAGTAAATAGAATCGAGGAACCGTTCATGGCTGTACCTTTCAAGCTGTAGACACGTCCAAAAGGCAAAGTTGATTAGCTCTTTCTGGCGCGTTCCCTTCGGTATACGATCAAATGTGCGGCTAATAGACACAGGTCAGTCCATCCATCTATACTTGGGGTATTCTATAAATGAAAAGATGGTGGCTTACGGTCGGAGAAGAATTTGACAAGCCCGAGCAGCTTCGCATATCCAAGCATGGCTTGAAAAGGGGCGCGCGACTTGCCCAGTATACAGGGCCGCGAGCAAGCAAGCTTGCGTGTGTTTCAGACCACCACCACCTAGCACATCACCTAGAATATCTGACGCCAACGCAAAATATGCTAGGCCAGGAATGATATCCAAGTTTCGCAACGGCGGGTCAGATTGATCCGTTGAGTTCCAGGAATCTGTAGAATGATGTGCTGCAGCAGAAAATCTTCGGTGATGTCCCGTTGACAATGGAAAAAACTCTTCATTTGGAGGATGGAATGCTGACAGTTTCCCGGAATCGGATAGGGTCGGGGAAGTTGTGGTAATTTGTTGATATTGTAAAGGGGATTGTGCGTTGTTGCTCCGGTTCAATGGCCCAGGTATAACTGTTTTAACGTCACATATTGAGCCCAGAGCCAACACAAGAAGGACAACAGCGTTATCCAAAGACTTGTGGATTACAGTGCTGAGAGCTCCAGTGTTTTCAGGAATCGATTCTGGGGTTACTTCAAAGGCCACTTCGGCGGATCGTTTTCTTTTACCTTTGGGTATTGCAGCTACTCTCTCGTTATGGCTTTGTGGTATTTGAGGTGAGAATGAGAAAGCGGGTTTGCGAGGGCTGTAATTGTTAACAAAATTGCAAACCATCTGGTGCAATGCCGATGCATCAAGGAATGGGTGGAGAGCGTGCATGTTAT
The DNA here is from genome assembly GCF_000003525.1 of Blastomyces dermatitidis ER-3. Classification (NCBI taxonomy): domain Eukaryota; kingdom Fungi; phylum Ascomycota; class Eurotiomycetes; order Onygenales; family Ajellomycetaceae; genus Blastomyces; species Blastomyces dermatitidis. Next base: position 1,296,046 of record NW_025544774.1, read on the forward strand.
CTAGATAACTCTGATAGTATCTTTGAATAGTGTCCGCTTCGAGATTCAAGGTACCGTAGGGAGTTAATCCACCTGGATGCGGTTGCATGGAGAATCTATTGGTGTCAAATCCAGAAGGAAATCCAAAACCCGAGCCCCATACATTTGCACTGGCTAAAGATGCAATAGTAGGGTCTTGCTCTAGGGTTGTATGTGAAGTAACTGGGCTCTCCGCAAAAGTGTCATCGCCCTCTCCAATACCATACAACCTGAGGGGACCACGATTTTCTTCCAGCTGCATCACATAATCGGCATCGATCCTCTCAGGGAGCAGCTTTTGAATAGATGGCCATAATAGTAGCTTATGGGCAGCAGTCGTATGTTCAATTGGTATTGACAGCTCGCCAACATCAGAACCGTGCAGTTCTTTCATGTAACCCTCGGAAACCCGAGTTTCGTCGCTGTCTAGACGCTCAACCGGGGTTTGTTTTTCTGGTGATTTGAGATTTGCTGCGATAAAATTCGCATTTGCCTCCACCTTCGCGAGGGACGGCGTCAGATGGCTCTGTTTTCTTGGGCGAGTAGAACCAGCCATAGCATCTATTTGCGACTTGACCCCAGCTAAAAGAGCCTTCATCTCATTTAGTCGTGTCATCAAGTCTTCTCTTGCAGCCTTTTCTGACTCCTCCTGTCGGTCTATTCTTTCTATGATGATCTGAGTCGACCTCTCTTGCCTTTGCAAACAGTTTCACGTCAGGCTCCTATAAACCTTTGTTTGGGATGATTGAGACAACTATATAAAACTTACTTCTGAGGAGGAACATCCTTGTAGACGCACGGAACATTATTTTCTTTGCAATGACTACAAGCCGGTCGACCTTCATCGCATTTCGCTTTCCGTGAGCGGCATTGGTCGCAAGCCTAGACCACCGTCAGATGGCTCTAATCAAACAGGGGCAAAATGGGTATTTTACCTGCTGAGCTCGCGTCGTCCTTCGTTGACGGTTCGCTAGAGGCATTCCAGCTTGAGCAAGAAAGTAACTACTCGTATCATACAATCCTGGGGTAGGAGGTACATGTCCTCCAGAGGTGTACGGTTGTGAGGCAGGTATTGGTTGCATTGGATCACCATGGGTGTACATCGGTATTCCTTGAGTTTCGCCGTTGAGATGGCGCGCATCCGGAGGGTATCCCATCCGTGGCTGTTGGAAATTGCTAGGTCCAGGTCCAGCTTGTTGCGGTGGTGCTTGCGGGTGCTGCGCCTGCTCTTGGGAGCCGTTCATGGGCCGATACGAGCCAGTGGGTGGATGGGACTCAGTGGGAGCCTGGGGAGGAGGAGCTGAGATACTACCTGGTCGTCCATACGACATTTCGGGAGGTGCATGTGGGTTGGTACGTGCCGAAGCCATGTACACAGGTGGTGCACGCGGGGTCTCACCATGATGTTCCGGGTTGGGGCCGTCATAAGTATTATATGGGCGCCACCCGGGTTCATAATGGCCCCGAGGAGGGGCGGGCAACCGATGACCAGGTTGGGACGCCGGTAAAACGTGCGCTTTGGACTTGTCCTCTGTTGCCATTTCCATCATTTCAATCGGCTTACCAAGCCCCAGACCATCTACTGGCCTTCAATAATCAATTTCTAGCAGAGTAAAATATCCAGCATCAGACACACAAAACACGCAAAACTGGCAGCATGGCGATTTTACAGAGCCGTTCCCGGTTTGAGAGCGAGATGGAGGGGTCTAGAGAATCTCAAGGACGGTAGAATATATCCTAGATTTGGTTCTTTTGCCGCTAACAAGAAATATTTGCTGTCACGGTACATGGGCCGATATAATCCAATCTGCTTGCTGCGAAGTACAACTAAATTGTAAGGGAAAAAAAAAAGGGAGAGAGATCAGTTTCTTACATCTAACCGGCGGAAGAGGAGAGAAGGGAAACAAGCGTTTATAAAGGAAACCGAGATTCTATCATTACCTGCAACAGCCTGACAACAAAGCGCTGAGGAGCCCAGCAGTTCGGGGACGTCACAATTCGCTTTCGCTTTTCGAATCCTTGGTTGTGGCTCGGGAAGTTAAAATGCTTGCACTGGTCCCGCTTAGTTTCCCGCAGGAACCGGCTGGTTCAACAAACGGTGCTGCAGAGCTGGATAGCAAGTACTAGAGATTGCGTCGATATGGAATACTATGCGCAGAGGGGTTGGACGGTAGAAATGGGGAGGGTTGAAGCGGAGGGGGAGATGTGTGTTCCCGACCGAGGTGGTGGAGGTGGAGGTGGAGGTGGTGGTGGTGGTGGGCGGATACTGTTGTAGGCAGGACAGGCAGGGCGAAGAGACCAGCGAATAAATGCCAGGCCAGGAAAAACCTAGCACGGTCCAAGGAACAAAAGGTAGTAGTAGTAGTATAGTAATATATATCTAATAATGAGAACAATGACAGACCGACCAGGACAGCAGCTGGGATATCCTCACTTTTTCTTCCCACCACAACACAAGCACTTTCAAGCGCTGGGATATAAAGTGGGCTGGAGGGAATTGAAGCCAGGAGGAATTGAGAGCAAAGGAGAAGTTGAAGCTTCAAGGAGAAACAGGCTGTAAATACAAGGGCAGTATGGTAAACAGTACAGTATAGTACAGCAATGTAAAGTACATGTACATATACAGTACAGCTGGCAGCCCAAAGTGATATATATATCAATTATATATCAATTATATGCCCAATTGCCAATTGACCGGTGCAGTACAGTATATATATATTACCAGCTGCCTGGTTGTCACTGTAATACATTTACAGCCTGCCCGCCGCCCTTGTTCATCCATCGCCTGTCAATAATAATAATAATAATAATAAGATCAAATGGCCGTCTGTCATTTGATCTGTATTTTCTTTTTCTCCTGTTATTGCTTTTTCTGCTGCCTTTTTTTTCATGATTTCTGCTCCACCCTTGTGCTGGAGTTTTGCCTTTTTTTTCCTGTAACTACTTTTTGTTTTGTCTGTTCGCATCCCAGCTCTCTGTCATAATTAACCAGATTGTCGGGAGCCTTTTTCCGCGTCTTTATCTATCCACTACCCCTTTCTTTTCTTTTCTTTTCTTTTTTTTTTTTTGTTACTCCCCTTTTGCCCCTGTGGGCCTGTCAACGAAAGTTGGAACTCGATCTTTCAGAGGCCTACGCCAGATTTGCGCGAGATTCGATGGTTTTCAAGTTCCCAAATGTTCACCAATTCCTAGCACCATTTCCACCCCAGCATCGTGCGCCAAACTCCACTTTGGTGACGAGTTCTCCAGGGCCCGCTTTAGGCGCAGTGTCCGTCATTCATGGTGAACTCTACTAAAATGCTGTCGGGGCCCTGGTTACGATAGCTTTCCCTTAGGGGCGCTGCTTGTCCACAGCGGTGGAGATGGTATTGGTACATAGTTCTTCTATACAGTACATACCATACCGGTATACGCGTTTTGGTATACGCGATTACATGCGTGCAAGATCAATATTAATTAATAATACTCCGTACACAAACACAAACACAACAACCGCCGTTGGATCGGATAGACCAAGCTTGTCAGGTCTGCTTTGACCATTGTGCTTTTGATATATATTATTGGCGGGCAGACACCACCAACTTCAAGCCTTTCTTTTTGCCTTCGCCCTGGAACCATCGAAAGAGTTCCAAGGTTCCTGCGGCCGTACACTCCACCTCCCTCGTATCGTCAAGCGTGGTGATGTGATTGCCCATACTACTAGTGCTATCAGCTTCTCAACCGTTTTCCGCAGCAAAACTAGGGATTTTCCTTCAACATCAGCAGTTGATTATTGGGGAATCCACCCTTGTTCGCAATCGCGGCGAAGCGCAGAGAGATAAACTTGGGCAACCAGCTGGGAAATAAACCCTCTGTTTTGGGAAATACCACCACGACCAGATGGCTGATACAAGTCTCCCGCACGAGTTTCTCTATGAGCAGAACCTTAGTATGGCTTCATTCTAACATACCATACCGCGTGGAGACAGGCGCAAAAGGAGAGGATCAGGAAACTCTGTATTGCTCTAGCTATCCACCTAGGCTAGCAGCCGCCAAGATGATGATGAACAATAGTTAGCAGCCTCTCCACTCTGCATGAAAGACGCTAACTAGTAGACCCCAGCCCAGCAGACAAGTGGGGGAATCGAGCCCAAGGGAGGGAGGCGGTCTGCGCCGTGTACTGCGGTCTAACATTGTACCCCTATATTTTCGTTAGTGGCTCCCTAAAATTATAGAGCTCTGCTAACCAAAATACTGGGTGGTCATTTACTTCTAACCCGCACTCTATTATTCAAATATTTCAATAGAAAACATAAGTGAGATATATTATTAAAAACCATTCTATATTCTCAGTTTTCTGAGCTTCAAAATGTTATTTTTGAATCATTCAGAATCTGTATGAATTGACATCCATCAAAATCTCAATGACCCCTCAGTATTTTGGTTAGCAGAGCCCTATAATTTTAGGGAGCCACTAACGAAAATATAGGGGTAGACCATAGCAGCTTCTAAGGTTCCCGCCTCATGGACTACTGAGCAACGTTACCGAGCAGATGGGGGAATCCCTCCGTCGAAGACTTGACGATCTTAAGGATACAATTATTGACTAGCTTGAAAGCGATGGCTAAATAGTAAACAGCCGAAGAATCCCAGAAAGGACCCCTCAGCGTCGCTGGGAGGGAAACGACCAGGCCGCGAAATCCCCCGGCCGGTGACTTCGAGATGCCAGCCACAAGCGACAAAATCACTGTTGATAATCTCTATCATGTCGGGTTACTGGAGCTAACTTTTCGTTCGGGGCAGGGAATTTCAGCCACTCAGCGAGGGGCAACCAACTAGCTGGTTGCTCTCTCGTTTTTTGAGCGTACGCACAATATGCTGCTTCAACTACGGAGTACTGGCCATTTATTTCCCGTAGCAAGTCGTCATCGATCATTGCTCAAGTGCGGCTTGGGTGCAAGGAAGAATCCTGCAGTTGGCTTGCTCAAAATGAGTATCTCTTTTCCTTTTACAACTGCTCTCTCACTTGCCGAACGCTCCCGAGTCACGAACTGGTGAATGAACGGTATCTCAAAGGCGCATTTCCTCTTAACTTGATAAGACGCGCGTGATATGTAATATCACTCCCCAAGTGATTTTTATGATTTTTATACGAATTGCTTTTTCTCCCATTGGCTTGAACGCTTTTTTCACTAGTCAATGTGGACGAATAATATTCAGTCCTTCAACCCTCGCCTTGACATTTTCCAAGATTCTCGCCTCATCCTTTCCGACCAACAGGGAGCGGAAAGCCGTCGGGACTCACCTTGCTTGCACCTTGCTATGAACTAAGTTAGCTCCTGCTGGGATACTTATCCTGGGAGACACCATTTCATACTTTCTTGTTGGTGCCTCCTTAACCCCTCCCCGCGCAAAGTCCACTGGTGGACACATGAGATAGACAGAGATTCAGAAATTGAAAAGTCTTGCGAATGCCTGCCAAAATCTCACACCGAGAGGACCGGCTCACCCCCCTTTTCACTCACCCCCTCGATAAATGCGGGGTGCAGAATACGACGGAACTGATCGCAGTGATCCACAGATCAGAGGACTCGGGGTTCGGAAGGCGACGTCGCCAGAGGCTGAGGTGGGAAGCAAGATCAACGGTGATCAACTTTCCCATAAAAAACGGTTTTGCGACTCAGACGAAGAGGGATTTCGCGCAAACGGCTCTCGTATGATGTGTCTGTCTGACACTTTATCATTTTAAGCGGGGAAAACGCGGCTGACATCCCTCCTCCAAAAACTCTAATCCAGTCTGGACAGTTTTACTTACTTTTATTACATGAGAAATCGAGGTCTTATGGACCCACGATGAAATCAGAATAAGCCTTAGTCGTGACGCTGGCGACAAACTGGCCGGATCCCGCAACCCAGGCTATCGGGTATGGAGCCTTTTTGGTTTCATTTTGTGTTCTGAGATGGTCCATATCGAGCTCCGTCGGGTCAGATCATAGCGGATGCATGGCTGGAACATTTTTTATTTTGGCTTTTGGCGTTTTTTGGTTTCTGGCAAGGGAACCGCTCAGGAAGCGAGGGCAACACAAGCATGGGCTTACCCTTTTGATAAGGATGTGGAAACTGTTGAGTGCGAAAGAAGAGCAATAATGTCTCTTCCGGGTCATGGCGACTCCCGCATAGAAGGAAGGAAGCGTAGCCTCACTATGCAGGGAAATGCAAGTCACCGTCCTGCAATTTGTTTATTTATTCTTGTTCTGTGCGCTGTTTGTGAGATGAGGAACTTAGTTTTCGGAGAGGAAAATGACTTTTTGCTTGCTTGGTACTTTCTTTGCTATTTCTATCATGATCGTGAAGCGAATCAATCAACCTTCCAAACCTCTTGTCACGCAGATGGTGGATGCATTTTTCTTAATATATCTATCTATCTATATATAAAAGTATAAAAATCAAATTGGTAATAAGCACAGCTGACAGTTCAAATTTAGGTAACCTACGTCCGTGAACAATTGATATCGCATGCATTCTCTTGCTGTCTCAACATACATATATATATATGTACCCCTTTCATAAGGGGCATGAAACTATTACACGAAAAAGAACATCCTGTACGCGATACCGTGTCACAATACGGTATTGTATTCCACGTTTCAATACAAGCCACCGCCAGTCCCTTCCCCACGTGTTTCTGCTGAGTATCCCTGGATTTCCCAAAGTGGCTTTTTCAACTTGCTCAAGCTTCAGACAACCAGCTTGCCCGTGCAGATCTGTTAGAATGCACGGGGAAGATATTATTAATCCGATATATGGGGATGTCAAGTCTTGCTTGCTACTGTACCTACAACGTTTCTTTCATCGTCGACATCACCTTTTCATCTGGGCAAATGATAAAAGACCGTTCCTTGCTAACCAGCCCATCTGGTTGCCAGCTATTGATGATGAGATATGATAGAAAAAACGGAACAGGTTGCTCTTCACGAGTATACGCAGCGTATTATTTCCCGAGAAACTCCGCCTGATCCAAGACGCTTGGGTTCTCCAATAACGACGGCGTCTGTCTGAGGGGTAAGCAAATCCGGCTCAGTCGTCGCATTAATGTCCAGTGGTTGGCCAGACAAGAGGCACCAAGACAGTGCAATCGAGCTTTGCATCCCTGCCAAGTTCAACAGCCCACAATTGTGGACCTCGAAGCGGTGGGAGGGGGAGCGTTGGCAGATCGCTGAGGGAGAAAAAAAATACCGCTATTTTGGCATCAGGGAAAATGCTCTCTTCAGTGTTGGGCTAGAGAACAATATGTGCCCCTTTTCCCAACGTCGAGGGAGCGGGAAACAAAATACGAATTGGGGGAGCATATGGAATGAGATGGAAATAAAATGTCTATACAGCCCACGTTCCATGTTCCTGGGAAGATCGTGGTCTTGAAGACCTCCGCCCTTTTTTCCCCTAGCAACAGAAAGCCATGCTCGCTCGTGCTTACGCTCTGCCTGGGTTCAATGGTAGTTAGGTGGGGGTTTATCTACGATGGGGGAGGGGTGAACAGCCTCCCTCATCCCCGTCTTGGGCCTCAGCTCCTAAAATAAAAATCTCTCGCTTCTTGCGCCCTCTCTTGCATCATCACCAATTCCCTAGTGGCAGCCGGTGGGTGCCACACTGCCAGACAGGGGGGGGGGGAGGGGAATACCACCGCCCTGGTCGCGGGTTCGGGGAAGGCAGGCAGCCGTTCCGCTGTTCACCCCCGTTCCGTTCGCCGCCTGCAGGCTCGTTTCAACTTCCAAGCAAATAAATCCAACAACCCCCGAAAGGCGAAGGAAGCGCCTTTTCCGAATCCCCACTCTTTCGTCTTGTGATGGATGTCTCCTATTCTAGCTCCACATAGGGTTAACTGGGCAGACGCCAATTGGGGCTAAACAGCAGAGAGTCAACAGACTGTGGTCTTCTTGTGATTATTGATAGGGGCGCATTCTTGTCGACCTTGCCCCTGACAGGGGATGGGATGGCATGTGGCTCTCCGTTCACCACGTTCCAATCGACCACTTCTACAACTTCAGCTCTCTTTCGTCGTAGATATCAAAAATAGTGGAGAGATCGGAGGGTGGAAAAAATACAAAACGAAAAAAATAAAAAATAAAAAATAAAAAGGCAACGCTACAGCGTAAATCAATAGAGATCACCAGCAGATCGTTCCCCGGCTCCTTCTCTGCTCTTTCTCTCGATCATCAAGAACTTCCTGCCATAGTTACCTTTGCCCGTCGTCCCCCCACTTGGCTTTTAGAGGGGTCGTGGTGGCTTGCTTGAGTATTCCTGTCTTGCTTTCAGCTTCTTCGGTAAGTCTTGAGGAAGGAAGAACAACATCAAAACAGGAGTGAGAATCAGGTGAAATGTATGATTTGTAAAGTTTGACTGGTTATTATTACTGCTCCAGGATGTCGCCCCATAACATAACCCTTTTGCTGACTCCTTCCTTAGCCCCTCCAATTGACACCAAGGGGGGATACATTTTGCTTTGTCCATCCCAATCGATTTCTCGATTTCTCGATTTCTCGCTTCTCGCTTCTTAATGCGTTCGTTCGTATCAAAGTATCAAGCGATTTTCAACCCTAGAACTCGGCATGCTATGCTCCCGAGCAGCTGGGCAGGGTATTCTTGTTTCCTGGCCATGGACCACCAATCAGCTGCTGCTACCAGACCTCCTCCCTTTCCCAAAGCCATGGTATGGTAGCTTTCTAGGTTAACCTTAATACAATGAATGCTTCCTGGTTCCTTTGAATAGTTATTTATGTATTTCGTATTACAGCGTATATCTCTCGTTAACTTATTATTACTCATTGTTATTTTTCATTCCCCTAGAATAAACCGCTCTGCTATTATTATTTAATATTAATATTATTATTCCTTTCGTGTCTTGTTTTGAACAAAAATCATGGGGCTGAAGCTTCTTTCGCTGCAGGCATCGTTTTGGACAGCAGCCCAAAAGTGATACGTTGGGCATCAGTCCAACCTGCCCAAGCCCGTTGCGATGAAAATAGGTCTGTGGATGCTGTGACTTGGGAGGATCCCGATAAATGTAAATATCCATCAAAAGTAACTATATGAGTACAAATAACAAAGAACTACCGGATGGGCAGAATCGAAGTTTTATACTCGGGTTGCTCACCTATCGCAGGGGTAAGGGATGAAGCATCTATCGCAATCAGAAGCGGTGGCTAGAGGGGCATTTATGACCGCATCTTTTCAAAATAACCAACCAGACAGTTACCCCAGAAAAGCATCAAGGTCTCTCATTATTATTGAAAAAAATGATATCCTGAGACCCCATCCGATGCCAATGTTTGCTTTTCAATAACTAAGTGGAATGCTGAGTCCTCTGTAAATCTGTAAATCTGTAAATCTGTAGATCCAACCCCTCCCAGGTTGACCAGAGAGAAGGAAGTGAGATAATAGCCTGCCTGGCATTGGCTTCGGGCAGGCTGTGATGTTTACTCGACATCCTCGCCGGTGCCTTGTGTGCCTTGGTCCCCCTTGTGTTGGACCAAACAATAATGGGCCATACCATACCGCCGTCCACTCAGGTCACAATTGGCGGCGGGGAAAAAGGGTTTTGAGGGGAACGACGGACTGAGGGCGAAATTGGAAATATGACCAGTTGCGTGTGGAGTATACAGCTTTCTCTGGCGACAGATTTATGAGTTCTTTCGAGGGAGGTATTTAAGGACCTTATCCACCTGGTTTTTTTCCAATCACAAACATCTTCATCATTTTTCAGATGAGAGGTCTGATTGCCCCCTGATTTTCAAGAATGGGTTAAAACACCATTTGAGACCTGGACCACTTAGCTTTCAGCCCGCAAACTTTGATGGCGACCTGCTCGCACACGCCTCGCATTGGCTGGATGGATGGATGGATGGATGGATGGCTTTTGCTGAATGGCGCACAGGGTAGCCAGGCTGGTTATTATTTAATATTATTCTTCAGGCCAGTCCTGTCTTCAGGTGGCAGGCGATGATGGGCTTGAGAGATATTATTTGATTGGAAAATAGTCGCCTGCCTTGCCCCCCGCCAGTTATAACATGTTTCAACTCGAAATAGAGATCGGTGAGCTCTCGGGGAGGCGTTGAGGGAGGGAGGAACAAAGATGATGGGGGGCCCTTTTCAGCCACCAAAATGGGATTGATTTTGATCCCTTGATTGATTTAATCCGTTACGAGGAACGGGAAATAATACGCAGTAAATGTCTGGAACCTCCAGTTAAGATATTCATTCAATAATGGAGTGGACACCGATGTATTATTATTATTGTTAGAATGTGCTGTCACCCTCATTGTTTAGAAACATTTTCCAAGGATGAAATAGTTCCCCAAGAGTGAGATATGATTGGAAGGTAGTTAAACTCATCGACCATTATTGAAAGAAATCAAAGGCTTCTTCAAAACCTCCCGAGATTAAAGAAACGTACCGAGTACACTAATAATTAAGGCCCCTACATCCTAGTTCTACGGAAGAATGAGAACGGGATTGAAACATCCATGAGGAGCTTGACGAAATCCCCAGGCAATTTCAAGATTTCCCCCCTATTCATCCATATTCTCGGTTCCCTTTCAGGTGCACAGTTGAAAAGAACAGGCGCCATGGCTGGCTGCCCAGATCGTGGCTCTTTTCTATTTCTTAAGTAGCTTTCCAGATATCAGTTACAAGCCAGTGACTGTAACTACTGGAGGATTGAGGTGTCATTCTGGACAATCGGCACCCACCCGGTGGCATAACTACAACAAAACTGCTATCAGCTAGTGCCCGAAACTTTTTGGACCTCCTACTTGTTAATAGGGGGTGGTGGAGATAGGATTCAAATCCAAGATTGGCTGGAAGTTCATGGTAGATATTCCCTCATCGTTTTGACAAACGTTCGTTACATATTGCTCCTAGTTGGCGCAAGTTAGAGGTATTTGATTGTCTGTTCTTCTTCCCCCGCGGACCGGGCGGCACTTCGCATTCATGGCGTTACATGGAGATTTTTAGCAGGCATTCTGGCCCCTCAGCTATTACGCGTCTACAAGAATATGAAGCAGAAATTCCCGGCTTCCGGCCAATGTTGTACGCTTGCTGTAGGCTAACATTCATTCCGTGGCCAACCTTTTGGAGAAATGGGAATGACAGACATCACCGGTCAAGAAGACAACGATAGCGAAAAGCTGACCTGGCGTTGTCCGATGGGGTATGTCGACCACCAGAGCGCTTCTACTATTTCCATGGTATATGCTCGCTCTTTCAGGCCCTCAGACGGGGCAATTGCTCACCGTCGTGCCATGGGGCAACCCAATATAGAACTGGGCAAACGATCCGCGTTCGCGAGGGAGGACTATCATCAAGTTTCCCATGGCGGCGTTCAAGACAGACTTTTCTGCGTATCTGCAGGCAAGTCGGTTTTGTGGATAAACATCCATTACTCCCATACCGCATCGCTGTTGACATCAATCATTTTTTTTTAAAAACCCCATGGATTTGCGACCACTACTATGAGCTCCGTCGCAAGTCTCTGCCCGTCCATGCGTCTGGACATAAATGAAAACAAAAAGAGAGCCTCAAGGCCGAACATAGAAGATAAGGGGGAAGGCTCACCCAGCGCAAATTTCGCGTGAATTATCTCTTCTGCTCCCTTCTCTGATCTCCTTGTCAGCAGAATAGTGGGTTCCTTTTGATGTCATGGCCATTGCCTCCCTGATCCGCGGGACAGAATGCAATCTCCCTCATATGATAAGCCTCCGTGAGGCCATTCATCAATGACCCAGGGCGCCCGCTCCAGGATCTTATATGAGATGCCGGATCGATCAAGTCAGATGGCGCCGTATGGCCCCTGCAGAACAACTCCCGCAAATAAACACGTCGACTTGCTGGACCATCGTCTCTAGCTTATCTTTTTATTCCTCTTGTTTTCATAATAACTTCTTCTTCTTGCACAGACTGCCTGGAGGTAGTACGCGGCATGTGTATACTTCGGCGCCAGCCCTGCATTTTTAGCTAGTTAGCTATGCGAACCCGGAGCAAAGCAGTGGTTGGAAACTGTGGTGGAATGCTTGAATAGAGCTGCCGTCGCATACGCTTCCAGGACATGGCAACTCCGCAATATTCGCAGCATATTAAGTGGCTCTTCGGTGTGAAGGTAGATGGCAAGTTGCAGGAGGGGTATTACTCGATCGCAGTTGTAGACGAGTGGCAGTTTGGATGCATGGACCTGGAAGCGCCGTGGGCGAATGAGCAGGTCTGTATATGACAGTTTTGATAAGTCAGCGGCTCGGATGTCGACCGGTCCGACGAAGTTCGCAGCCCTGATACAGCATCACTATATAAAGGATCTGACCCTCAGCAGCCATCGTGTTGGATATGAAAATGTGTTTGTTGTATCGACACACTAGATTGCTTCTAGCATATACAAGCGGTAATTCGAGTTTACCCGGGTGAATTAGAGCCGAACATATGAGATGCAAGTTGATTCGTTATACTACACTATGTGTCGCAAAACCAATGCAAATTGTTAATATGTAGATGGGATAAAATATAACTGCAGTCGTAAACATTGGGAGGAAACGAATAAACTCGATGAAAAGAACCAAAGGGATTAAAGTCAATAAAAACACAGGCAGACGTCTAGATGTCAGTACAAACAAGTTGCAGGAGGGGAAAGGAGAATATAGAAGGAAATAATAAATTAGAAGCGAGCAAGACTAAAAAATGAAAAACGAAACAGCAAAAGTCCTGATAAACTAGTTCCCATACCGGTCTTATTTTCTTTTTTTGTCATTAATCGTAAGATATTTTCGGCAGGTCGGTCGGTACCCCCCTTTGCTCCCAAAATATGCTTCTGTGATAGTATATATATACCCGTATGAAATACCAGTTACGATCGTAGACCAAAGTGTATACACGCCAGATAGCTTTGCCCGGTTCAAGGATTATTTCTACATAACATAGAAAAAGACAAAAGTGAGCCCGTTCCGATGGTATCATTATCCTCTTGATAAAACCCGAGAAGGGTTGTGGTTGACTTTTCATTTCCCTGCTCATCTCATAAGCCAAGAGAAAAGGGCCCAAAGGCCCTCCAAACTTTCTAACCTATCACCGGGGTTAAAAATGTCAAACCATCTGGTTCGACGCATCCGAAGAACGCTCCACGGGTTATCGCTGATGTCTTTTGATGGGTCGGACAAGCTGCCTTCACTGCTTGTCAGCCATTCGAGGTAGGTGGAGTGGACGCGGAGGTGGACGATTGAAAAGTGGTGGTTGATCGAGGATACCATGAAGATCTAATTATCGTCAGTTGGGACAGCCCATATGTGTGACGGTGCGCGCTATAGAAATGGCAGAATTAGGGGAGGAATAAAGCGAAGACTAACATCGTCAAAAGGAGAATCTTTGTCTTTCCCGATCTGTTTATATATCATCTTCTTGTCCCACAGACTCGGACCAGGTTGCAAGATTTTCCATCTCTCGGAAATGCTCAGCTTTTTTGAACCGCTGGACCCATGTCGCCTAAACGGAAGTGAGGATCTATCATATTTAGATCTTTTACTTGCTGATGGGGTGTCCGCATCAGAAATAGTTTTCTTGGATTTATCGGTGTTTTCTTTATCGGCTTCTGGGCCGGGGTTATCTGCTCCGCCCCATCGCGGCGTAGTGGTCCACCATTTTCCATCTCCAGGTCGCGTTTCAACTGTGCCTTCTCTAGCTCGCTCTTGTGCCAACAAAAGCATGGCAGAAGTCTCGCGTAAAAGGTCGCATATCTCCATATACCTGTTCCCAGCTGGATCGTTCTCGTCATGGAATAATGTTTCACTTCTGCATTGCACAAAAACCATGGGACCCTCAAGTATCCCCTTTCTTGCAACTTGTCTATCCTGGGGCGATCGGGCAACGACAAAATTTTGGCGGACCGGGAAAAGCATCCCTTTAACCTGAAGGCGAGGAGGGATGTTTGGAATGCTGGCTTGACATCCAAATGCCCATGCAACCATTTCCATCAAGCCACGGAGGGTTTCCTCACGTACATCATCTGGGCATTCACGACCTGTTCCAATCCTTCGGCCACGATACATTGTTTTTGTGCCTGGGGTTTGAGATGCTTCATTACCGCTGTCCTCGGCCTGAGATCCGACTCCGGAGCTCTCTTCGCTGTCCTGAACGGCACCACTCTGCTTTTCAGCGTTTGGGGGGTCATCGAGCTGCATTTTACCCGAGGCCTCATTCTCCTCCCCGGGGGTATCATCCGTCACAGGGCGTTCAAAGTATTGATCTAAACTGGTGTCCCAATATTGGGATACTTGGTCAAGACCGGCCCAAAATTTTCTGCTCTGGGTGAGCTTAATCTTCTCACGGCGGGGTCGAGGAGGTAGCCGTGAAACTGCTCGAACGGCAGCATCGTTATCATAGAGGATTTCCTCCCTTAGAAGGTCATATCTCTCCTTGTTTGGAAACGGGGAACCGTTGCTCATTAGAACCGGAACGGGCATCTCGTCCGTTCCTTGCCCTCCTGTTGCTGTGGGTTGACCTGTCCATTGGTAGGGAGGGAGGGTTTTTAAGACCCCTGACGGAATGATTTCTGAGATAGGGACATTGGACTCGGTAGTAAGATTCAAAGCTTCCAGGTGTGCGGGTGAAACATCTTGAGGTTTTTTAATAGCACATAGCAGCTTGTGGAAGTCATCGCGGCCTCCCCCATTAAGTGGCTTGGACTTTGATTCGGGAGAGTAGTTAGGGAAATCAAGAGGTGTTGGCAAAGCCGGAGGGTTTCTCTCCTTTTCTGGGTCAATACTGATTGACGGTACCGCTGGTCGGTTGTTAGTTTTGAAATACACACAAAATTATATAGGTTCGCACGCATTCAGGAGTTGGCTAAGTAAAAGATGATAACAGAAGAAATAAATAGGTGCATGGGATGAGGGGGATGGCATGTATAAAACGATCGTGGTAAATAACCCATATGCCATGGAAACGATGAAAATACACTATTTTGTGCATGGGTTTTCACAATTTCAGTAGACTGATGCCAGCATCGCGCAGGCTTTGGCTGCTCTTCCCCCCTTCGAAATTGATAATTCGGCAAAGAGAACGAATTACGGAGGAACGTCCTCCGCCAGATCGACGATGCAGCACACCAGAAATGGAATAGAACCCCGGAACGGTTATAGGAATGTTTGTTTTGTGAATCGTGTTTTGTGTTTTGTGTTGAATGTACTCCGCATGGAAACGTGGGAGCCATGGCGAACAAGAGAATAGGCATAGAGAATCAGGAAATTAGAATCTTACATAGGTTGCCTCCCCAAGAAAACATGGTGGCAGGTTATCGCTGTTGGAGTCGTCCTCGGGTTGGCGATACAATGTTCTGCGGACACTCGACTTAAAGTAGAATTTATACGTCCTTTCCAGCCACGAATAATTTAATATGGCCCGTCTGCTTATGAGGGGAAGGTAACTATAGTTGTAGCAGCAGGAAATCCCATATGAACGATGATCTGGGCGATGAATTCGGGGCGTACAAGAAGCTGGTGGCAACCGTTGTTGTTGAGGGGAGGTTGTGGTCTCCGGGCGCTTTTGGAACAAGTAGCTATCCGGTTGATAAAGGATGGTGAGGGGGGCGAATTATAATTATCCACCAAGTTCATGCAGTTGTGAGTAGGTTCTCCTCGATTAACGGATAGATTTATTGAGAATACTGCTACGACGGCTTTCCTCGTGGTTTTCTTCCGATCATGTTGTTTTTCCCTCGTTCGCAGTGCTTTGTGGGTGCGCTGGCAAAACCGACTGCCGTTGGATTGCGAGGCCTGCAGCTACTGCGAGTTGTCGCCAGGATGACTGCAAATTAGACCAGTCAACACAGCAGAGCGGAGAAGCTAGAGTGGCATTTCACCCCGGAAGTGCGGGTAATAAGCCTGTTTGGTCAAGGTGCATCACAAGCAGGGAAAATGGCCTATAGTGTTAGGCACAAAATCAACGGTCGAATTAGCTAAGGCACCAAGATGCTTGTATCCAATCATTAGGCGGCAGAGGAATTCGGGACGAGGACGGATGCTTGAGATTCAAGGGCAGGGCAAATACACCTTTGGGTGTGAACAATGGGAAAAGTCTACAATATGTGGGAAACAATGTGTACAGTGCAGAGACGAAAATGGCTAACAATACCAGGTACCTAGACACACTGAAGAGGAAGCTACTATGTACGGAGTACTGTACATGTAGTTAATGGAAATTAAGCCCGCTTTGGGATCGAAATTTCGGAATTCTTTGTTTGTTCATCAGTTAGGCAGACTTAAAGAGTGACAATGCCGGAGAGCAATCGAGGGCGTAACTTATAAGGAATAGCCATCTTTTAGCATTTAATGCCCTTTATCAGTCTGTAGAATTTCTATTTTGGACACATAATAAGGCGCACAAAATAGAGGAACTGGAATACAACGAGCCAACTTATATCAAAGCCAGCAACAATAAGTCAGGCCCAATCCTTACCGTGAATTGATGCACCCGCGCTTCCGCAGGAAGGCAAGTGGACCATTCCACTATTTCGTAAGTTCATAGGGTGAATATACTTAGTAGGCATGGAAATGTGTCTATTTTTAAGGAATATAGAATGGTACCCCGCTAGGAAGAAGTTCAACTTTCCTCATCTGGGTTCGTCGAGTTCTCAAATTTCCCACAAGAGGTTTGCTATCCATGGATGTACATGTACATGTACAACACGCAGCTCCCTGATTCAAGGAGGTGGTTTGGTTCGAACGCCAAGTCGAAGTTCAAGTGAGCCCTACAAAACAAGGTTAACGATGAATGTAGACAGTGAGAACGGGATCCCAACGGCGGGGTATGTTTAACTGAGCGGGGCAAAAGCCACCACGGATAAAAAGTGTGAGCTCTCTTGTTCCGACCTCTGCTTGCCTCGACCCCTTTTGATAAATTGATACAGGGACATAGTTACATGTACATTCCCTATGTACTCTACTTATGGGCATGTGTGTCAAGTATTTATTTCCCTTTCCAACATTCACCACCCCGTCTAGGATCTGCTCCGGGATTTCCTTTTCAAGCCAGCCTGGCACCACGCTATTCCTTTCCAGGGCCTCATGCCCGAACAGGAAACTGCCTAAATCAACCTCACATCGCTTGAGCCTCAGTCCGGTTTCATCTTCATCGTCAGCACACTGCCACATCTTCAAGCTCTCATCTACTTCTTCTCCGCTGCTCTGCTGTTCTCACTGACCGGATACTTCTCCTGTTGTCGGGCCCCCGGGCCTTCAGTCTTTCTTCTGTCACAATCCGGCTTAGTGATAAATAAAGTTAATGAAAGCTGTTTCAAAAGATTGAGATCCCCTTATTTCTTCTTCACAACATGGCTTGGATCCTCCATTGTCTCATCTTTTCACTAGCTCTTCCTCTAGGCTCTAGGTAATCTCGTTATATGCTAGGGCCTAGGGAGATATAGAGAAAGAGAACCCTTAGTATGAGCTATGCTTAAAGGGCCAAGAGTACACTCTATTTTGAAGCCATTTAATATTCAGTACCGTCTCTTACATGGTTATTCTGGCCTATCGAAACATGAACGTTGCTAAATCCAGCTTACACTCCGTTTCCTGCCTAGTGTATTCATAAATCCCCTATCACATGCACTTCTGCTACACGGGGTAAGAAAGACATCGTGCCTTCGATGTGCGTCGAGTAGCATGTCTTCTGTCATTCTGGGATTTTCCCTCTTCTCCTGCCTCAAGAGCTTCACCTTGTTCACTACATTAATTCTGAATCCTGTTCATCGCTTCGCCATCAATGATGTAACTTTTGTCTGTGCACCAGGGACGGCGGGGATGGATACGGCTGCTGTTCCAGCAATGCTTGCATGTTGTCATTCTGAAACTGAGATATTGATCTGGAGTCCCCATTCATCAGAGTTGGTGGGTGAACTTGACAATCCTCCGTCTTTCATGCTGACATATTTCAAATGATTGGGTTATACGTTCCCAGTCTCCTTTCACGACTCGTTCCACTATGATTCGTCCACGGTATCTATCTATTTTGGCCTCCTCCGTGCCCGGAGACTTCTTACTTACCTTATTCGACATTTTCCATATGTCTTAACATTTGCATCTTTTACTTTGTCTTCGGCTCTCTCTAATCTCATTTTATCCGATCCCAGGCCAGAGCGGTTCTGTGAGAGTCTTCGTGCAACCATTTCTTACGGGTATGTTCGAAACCTCGTTCTTCCTCTTCACTTCAATTACTACCTTAGTCATCCAGCCATTTCGTCCCAAACTCCTTTCACCTCTAGAGTTTGAATCGGCGCTGGTGAGATAGTGGTATGGATAGTTTTGTTGGGGCCCGGGACATTGCAGTCGGCAATTTGGCATTTCGCAATGTCACAATGTCGAAGTCGACAACGACCTTCAATGGTCGAGAGCACCCTATAGTCAGAAGTGCCCATCATGGTACCACTAGTGCTGCGACGACGATTACAATCTCGTCAGTTTCCCGAATCGCTTCTATATTATCCAGAAGCGCTTCTGTTTTGCCCACGGCCCATAACTTCAGTTCTCGAGGCAATCCTATAACAAGCATACTCCTATCCTCTCATCAACTGAATGCTGGGATCGCTGTCACCCCTTCTCAATCTAATCCTTCACCAACGAACCCTGCTCTCTCTTCTTCCTCACAGGGAGCAACTCAGATATGGACAACACCCACCCTGACTGGAGTAAATATGCCTGCGCACAGCAATATAGAGCTCCCCGAAGCTCAATCCTCTTGAAATGGGAGTCATTATCGGGGGATCTGTCAGCGTCACGACCATAATTCTCATTGCAATTGCAGTTTTTGTGGTGTTGCGATGGCGGAGACGAAAACAATGCGCTATGGAACGGACGGCTAGATTGAGCTCCGAAAAGAAGCGTAAAATTGGCAAATCATCTCGCATATCCTCTAGGCCCGCTCGATCATCTAAGTATCCAATGAGTGGAATACACTCACATATGCGCAGCGTCTCAACTCACTTTGAGCAACACAATGTAATTCCCCATCCAACTTCCCCTTTTAGCGCAAAGAAAAACCACACTATTAGGCTCCTTGGAAAGGCGAGTCTACCTAGTCACTCAAGCCAACTCCGGGACGATGCATGGCATTGTATTCCGTCCCCGAACATCCCGGGATCAGTCATTGGGAACTCCCGCCGTATAGCGCCAATGGATTTCTCGGACCCCTTCCTTGACCCGCCTCGAGATTTAGACCCGGAAATTTCTTTGCGGCGCCCTACAACTCCTCCCTACTCCTTTCATTAAAATCCGTCAAACACAGCCAGGCGACCTATGAGCATTTCTTTGATGCTAGACAATAATGGCGGAATCCAAAATCTTATTCCTAATCAACCTCTCCTATACCACTAGGTATTTGTTTCAGGCACCCGGATGTCAGAGCCCCTTTCCCTCCTCAACGAAACGATTCAACGGCATCCCAAATAGAGAGCAACTCTGCAAGCAGCGACAGCGTTATCGTGCCCCCCGGGAGAACGAGCGAAGCCTCCTCTGGCATCTTCCAGGCTTCAGCATCAGATATTTCCTACAGGCGAACTAACCGTTCCCCACAAAAGAGCAGACTCGATACTCGAAGAAGTGATCCTTTCGACCTTGAAAGGCCTAACTCCAGCCCTGCAGACGATGCTCCTACTCCTGAACTCCCGGACACTTGGAATCCGCGGTTGTTGTTGCCCCGTTGCGTTCCTCACGATTGATTTCATAATGGGATATTCGAGCACAAGTATTGTATTAAAGTTGAACTTTCGAATATATTATGGGAGGATTTGTATATTGAATTTTTGTCACGGGAAACGTTCTCCCCATGTCATATCAGTTACGGTCAGCCGGGAATGCCTGCGCTGAGGATTCCATGTCGTAGAGTGTACTGGTGTCGGACTTGGCACGTTTAATGTTTGTGTAAATGTAATTAATCCGTTCTAGCGCGAAAGGAGAATGGGAGACGGAATAGTAGTAGCGGCATAGGTTAATTCCATATACGATTGAATGTGGTTTATAAAGATAGGATTCTTAATTGGCGGTTTTTGAGGGATATTCCCTCAGTATAAGAGGATAGGGAGCAATAATGAATGTCTCACATTGATGTTTTTCATTGATAGGCATAGACAAGGACCATGGAAAGGATACACGGCAAGGAACAACTCGAGAGAAGACATCGTTTTTCTTTTTGGGAGAGTATTTATTATTGTATTCCTTTAAATCATGTCGATCGTTTTGCTCGTTTTCTTTTACATCTTTTTTGTGCCTTTGCCTATTCACTTTCATGCGAGTGATTGTCGTCCAAATCTAATTTTGCCTTATTTTCCTTTTCTTCTTCCTCATCCGATAGATCAAGGATACACAAGATAGGTTCCAAAATGTAGGAAGCTAGGGAAGGAAAATGAGGACGAAAGGCCGGAGGATTGTCATAATATTTTGCTTGCTAGTGTTGCAACAAGATCAAAAAGGAAAAAAAAAGGGGGGGGAAATAAGGAAAATGACATAAAATTAACAAAGACCCATTTGTTATTTGTTTGTTCTCTCACGCAATCATCTAACAAGGAAAATATAAACACCTCCCTAGTAGTGGGCCCATGAAAAAGAAAAACACAAACAAGGCATTTACTCCTGTCCCTCCTCACCCTCTGCCACGAGAGCGTTTCTCTTGGCAATGATACGCTCTTGTCGTCGCTCGCGGGCAGCCCGGACCTTGGCACGTTTGGCATCCATCTCTTCCTTGATCGTACGCTCGCGGGCCATCTCAGCCTTGGCCTTGTGAATCTATTGTGTTGCGAGGAATTATTAGCTTTGAACTATCGAGCAGATTATGGCTTGTAGGTCGCTAGAAGTATAAATGATGGCTGCTCTTCATATTTCTTCTTTTTTAGTTGCTCAAAGCAAGAGCAAAGGGCGTAGATAAAAATATTTGTATGTAAATGGGGTATGGGTATGCTTACATGCTCAACCAGAGCACGCTTGTGCTTGAAGGTGTTACCCTTGCTCAACTGGTACAGCTCGTGGTAAAGGTGCTTGTCGATTTTGCCAGCAGCGCGATACTTGGCAAGCAGACGGCGGAGAATTCGGAGACGGCGCATCCACAGGACTTGGCTATAAGGTTGAAGAAAAAATGACTGGTAAGCAACATAATCCAAACACATTTCAGGTTATAATCCCTCTTTTCATGTTTGCCAAAACTTCCACCCAATATATCAAAAATAGTCCATCTGACTCTCGCGAAACGCCGGAATACATCAAATCTCCAACCACAAAATTACATCCCTCAATCCCATCAAGCAAGAATTCGACATACCTTGGCATTCTCGCGTCCTTGGTACCCTTTCTCTTACCGAAACCCCGGTGTCGTCCGATTTTTCTGGCCTCTGCAAGCTCTCGGGCTCTGGAACGCGAGTGCATGGTCACGGGCTTGTGGATGATGAGGCCATCGCTCAAAAGCTTGCGGATGGTCTGGCGGGAGTTGGCGGTGGAGATCTCGTTGACCTCATTGGGGTCAAGCCAGATCTTGCGTTGGCCGCAGCCGACCACGGAGGCCGCCAGGCGCTTCTGGGTACGAAGGTTGACCCTGCCATTTTCCAAGAAACGATGGTTTTTCTGTCAGTGAGAATTCTCTTCGCTGGATTTGGGGATTTTATGCGCGCTGTAAGGAAGGGGAGAGGAGAGCCCCCGGGATACAGATTCTTTTGTGTTCAAATCTGCGAGTGTAGGCTGAACGCTAGACGGCTAGAGGGCTGGGGAAATTCGAGATAGATGGTATAGGAATGGTGGCTGGTGATGCAGGAGGAACTTACATCTTGATGTCGGCTATTATCGATGGTCGGTCGTTGACGGATTGGATATTCGAATTCTACAATCAATATCGACGACGACGACAGGTTTGGGTTGGGGATGGGGGGAAATGGGCGATTAGCTAAGCAGCGGCTGCTAAGCGAGAAAAAAGTCCACACTTAGGGCTTGCGCGCGCTAGACCGGATCGGGACAGCGCCTGGACCCAGTGGGGACCAGATTTGAGGAACAATTTGTATCTAGACGTTGGCATATTTCAGCTCTGTAAGCTCTAGATGACGGTATTGTTTTACATACAGCCCTATTATTGGTGTAAAATTTGTCTGTAGATGTGATTGCGATGATGAATGTATGTTAAGAGTGAGAGAAGATCATGTGATGAGATTCATCCATTATATCGCCAAGCCATTTTTGTACTTGTGTCCAGGATCCGTTGTGAATGATAAATAAAAAATATACGATCCACCACTGCGTCACAATCAGCATCAGTCCTCGCTTGTCGACTCGTCCAAGTCGATTTTACCCACACTCCAAACTTCCTTCTCGTCTTCAAGCTCGTCGCTGGAAAGGCCCAAGCCCCCTTGGCCGCCTTCCGCTTCTCGCCTCTCCCGTGCTTGATTGGCAAGTCTTAGAGCAACGCGCTTGAAGTAATCTTGCAAGCTCCGTTTCGTACCGGTGGGCAACTCTGCTCCAGGGCCATTCATATACTTTTCGAATACAGTGCTTTCGGATTCAACCACTGAAAACAGCGCCAGGAATGCTGCCTCCGCTGCCAGTTTAACAGGGATCACAACATCCCGCACACTGGCAAAGATGGGAGGCGCAAGGAGAGGGAGATGAGGACGAAGGAGTTCCGGATGCAGACGGCTGACAGTTCGAACAATGACCAAAGCTATCCGGCGAGTGTCGGTGGGCCCACCAGGTTTGATTGCAGGCGCGAGAGCTTCTACCAATGGTTTATCCGTTTCGAAGTTACGGGTTATGTCCTCTGATAGAAGATACTTGCCTGCTGCGAGCACGCTGTTGTCTGATATGAATGTCTGTATAGTAAATATTAGCGTCCAATTCTTCGATCAAAAGCTCTTGTGTAGCACTTACGTCTTTATTTGAAATGCCATTGCATATGACGGATGCAGTCTCAGAATGAAAGTTTTCCACGAGCAATGCTGCAGATTCCACCAGAAGTGCATTGAGGTTTAGAACCGAGGAATGAGTTAGGTGAGGCGAGAGAACACGGCTCCTAGAAATATACGGTTAGCTTCTGAAGGCGATAGAATTCAAATTTGTAAGGATATGAATCATATTTTACTTTATTAGTGGAACGACAGTAGTAGCTGGAAGAGTTTTGACAAGAGCGCCGAGAAGTCGAGCGTTTGTAATATTCATCGTATCTACGGCGGGTCAGCACTGAGGACTTGATCGGAAGACGGGTTCATGGAAACATACCATCTCGGCCATTGGACTCATCGTCAATAAGAGTAAGGATTGTTTGTCTAGATGTGTCGCTCATATTTTTACCCGCTTTGCTTACCACTTCATACAGCGCTCTAAGCATGGCATTTCTGACACCCGAATCGGAGGTTTTGGAGCCAGCAACAAGTTCTGGACCACTATATTAGCAAGTCATGTCACGGAGCGGACTAAGATAAAAAGCTTACCTGCTATGAGTGGGTCAACTCGAGGCGTCAATGTGATCAGTATGCCTAAGCCTTTGCTAGCTCTCTTCCGTAATACATCGCTCGAAGTATCTGCTAGCCCTCTGGCGAATGTCCGCTGTAGTTGTGGTAAGAAGGGCTTCACAAATAGAGGAATTTTTTCAAGAAGCTTGTTCAAAGCCAAGAAAACAGCGCCTAAAGACACATTGTTAGCATACAGTCGCAAACCGACCAGGTTGTCGAGATAACGTACACTTGATCTCTACAGACCGCTCCGAGACAACTCTGATCAATGGACCAGTTATTTGAGTGACATAGGGTCTTAATGCTTCCGCACTTGTCCGGTCAATGATATCAGCAATCGCAAGCGCAGATTGTACACGCTGATCCACATTTCCATTGAGAAGGCCTTGAAGGAATATGGGGAATATCGCTCCAATTCCTTTCGGCAAGCAAAATCCTGGAAGGTCAGATCCTGGAACACCAACTTGCCGCAGAACTTGGCGCGTGGGAATGACCAAAACTTCCATTTCCTCTTTTCGTATGTGTGTAGTAAGCTGTGTTAAGGCTTCCCATGCCGCCTTTACCACATCCCTATCGTGATCATCAAATGAGATAAGTAAAACACGAATTAAATCGGGATGGTAACGCGAAATGTCGACGTCCGCATGGGAGAAAAATCTTCCTAAGCGAGTGGCTGCATTTGCTCGTTTGCGATGGTCCTCATGCTTCACTAAGGTTAACATCACACTCATCGAAGCATTCAGTCCGTCATATTCATCCACAGACTCCAGAATAGTATCGAAAGCTTCTTCAACTTCCTTCTTGAGTTCATCGTCGCTGGTATTGACGATAGTATCCATAAAGGCATTTAATATTGCAGGCAACCTCCGAGTCATCGAAGAACTTGCTACCTCAGCCAATGATGCCAGAGCCCTTGCATTGAATCCGGAGATAGGTAAAGTAAGTAATGTTGGAATGAGATTCGGGAGGATTATGTTGGCTCTCGTAGTTTCCGTCAACAATGTTAGGAGAGCAGATAGTGCTTGTTGTGCATCAGCCTCACTTCTAAGAAGGTGAAGCAAATCAGGTAGAACTTGGTCGACTGCTCGCTTATCTAGTACTTGCTGCAGGGCATCAAACGCTTCGGCAGCAGCTTCTCGGACCGCCTCATCATGATCCACCAGAGCAGTTCGCACAATAGATATGAGAATCTTTTCATAATCTTCAAGTGACTCGGCTGTGGCAGAAACGACGAGCTCTCGTAATGCAATGCAAATACCTTGCCTCGAGTCTACGTCCGTAGATGCAACAAGGCCTGCCTCCAGAGATGGTAACAGTGTTGACAAGACCCCTTCTCCAGCTTTCTTGATTAGTTCGCCTAGAGCATTCCCGGCGATAACCTTCTGTTCCATATTGGGGCTTGCAAGCCGACGAATGATGAGCTGAGACAGGGTAGGTACAAGTTCTCTCAGGGTTCGCGGGGTTGCGACTAGTGCTTTCCAAACCGCGATTGCTGCACTTCTGACCAAACCAGACGTATCGCAACGGCAAATGTATAGAGAAGAAAGAACCTTGTTTCGCTTATCCTCTCCCAATACTTCAAGAAGGGACTGGCCAGCTTGAACAGCCTTGTCATCTTCCTCATCTTCCTCTCCCTTGTTTTGAATGCCAGTGAGATTGAACAGCAGGTCGCCAACCAACTCGACTGAACTCAGCCTAATGCGGTAGTTATCGTCAGCCAAGCCTCTCTCGAGTTCTGGCAGTAAAAGGTCAATGGATTTCGTCGCGAAATTTTTAACGAGTAACCGTCCGGCACGAAGAGAAGTCTCGCGGATTGCTTCAACATCATCTGCCAAGCCAGCAAGAATAGGGGGAATAATTTTGTTAAGATAAGAGGCAAAACTATTTCCAAAGCAGGCAGGAAGGAAAACGAAGAGTGACATAAACCCTTCTCTGACTGACGCCTTAGCACTGGATACATTTTGTAATATAGTAGGCAGCGTTTCTTCGAGGCGAGAAGTACCCAATCCTGCAAGTACCTCAGATAGCGCCTGAGCGGAACCTAGCCGATCACCGGCCCCGGTGTCGGATTTGAGCGTGGTCATAAGACTTGGTATCAGGTCAGGGAGAGCGTCTTCGCCGAGTTTTTCGATGAGGGAGCCAAGTGCTTTGGATGCCGTTGCACGAGTCGTGGGGACGGGGTCAACGATGGCAAGTTTCAACCCAGCGACCAATATTGGCAAATGCGATATAAGATCTTTACGTTCTGTGAGATGGGCCAGACTGCCAATAATCTGAGCTGCTTTCTTTTTGGTAGTTGACCGGTCACCAAGGCCGCGTTCGAGGATCCGCACAACTAGCGCAAGGGATGGCGCATCCAAGTAATGTATGAACGACACCCTTATCAACGCGTCCAAGGCTTCATCGGTGTATTTCGTAGGGTCACTAAGAGCTTTCAGCAGAACACCAACCAGACTCTTCACCTCAGGATTGCTGATCACTTCTCCAAACCGCTGAAGACTGCGGTTCGCGGAATTGCGAACCTCTTTGTGGCTGTCATTTAGGACAATCGTGAGAGGAGGAATGATGTCTGGGAGACTAATAGCGAGTTGCTGAGGGTCAAGGTACGCCATGGCTCCCAAAAGGTCGCACGCTCCCTTTTTGCTGCGCCACTGCTGATCGTCAAGGCCGTCTAAGAGGGTTGGGAGGATTTGCTTGACGCCATAAGAGCTCAAATTTGAAAAGCATGTTTTAGCAGCATCTAAGCAAGCATTGCGAACGTCGATGCTGGGGTCACCAAAACTGCCCAACAGCTGTGGAACAATTTGGATCACATATGGCTCGAAAATTGCCCCAAGGATCAACGAGAAGAGCTCGAAAGCCATAATAGCCCCTTGTCTTTGATTCGGGTCCTTCTTGTTCTCTAAAGCATCCGTGAGGTGGGCCATGATGCGATATTCTCGGAATGCTGATATGCCCTTTCCGGCAACTATGCCAGCCAAACCATAAGCTGCACCACGTCTTGCTGCGTATTGCTTCGAATGCAGAAGTTGGTCAAGCATATCCCGGATATAGGTACCCGTTTCTGTACTTGAGAGTCTGACGACGGGTGGAAGGCACTCAGCGACTGCGAATTGAACCGTTTCGGACGGGGTAGACAGCGCGGCAAGGAGCTTCCCGATAACTATATCAACCCGCTTGTCTCCTGACCTCAGATGGCGAGCTAGGGAGCCGTATAAAACTATCACAGCCTCGTTGAGCCAATCGGATTGCTCACTCGCTTTATCTGAGGTTTCCAATGTCTTTTCAAATAGCTGCATCAATTGCTCGACCTTTTCGCCGCCTCTCAAAGTAATAACAGTGCTACCACTTTCCGCCATCTGTCGTCTCACGAAAGCACTCTTGTCTATCAGTGGGCCCTCATCGATCAAGAATCGGAGTAATGTGACGATTTCGTCTTTTTGATAGCCCTTCGCCATCGCCCCAAAAGCCAGTGCAATCCCACTACGAGGCTCCCATTTATCTTGCCCGTCGATTTTCTTGGGCATACCGTAGGCATCTTTTTCAGGTGCTTTGGGTCTCACTTCTTCCCTGTATTTCGATTGTAGCTTTTCCAAAATATCAGTAAACACCGCTGGGCTAACTTCACAGGCATGGGCAAGTGCTCGGGCTGCTGCTCCTCGAAGTTGCGAGTCCTTGCTATCGAGATATTTTACCAGGAGATTTGCCGAATTTTCATCAACATCGAGAGCATTCTGCTCCCAAATGACTTCCGCCGTTTCTCTATTCTCTGCCAAATTATCATGGCAACCCAACCAGATGTACTCGGAGAAGTCAAGGTCCGTGAGATCCAACTCCGATAGGATAGCCTGGAGAACCGAGGTACGAACTGATATCTCAGGGACTATCGAAGCCTTAAGAATAACTTCAAGTTCTTCTTGTTCGATGTTCTGTGCTATACACCTGCAAAGGTCAAATAGGGTGTCTCGAATAATTTTATAGTGTTGGGTATATATCTGCATAGAGGATATTAAACTCTGCAAGGTGCGAATGCGAGGGAGTCTATTGTCGGAGACTATAAAGCTTGTAAGTCAACTGATTCTTAACCAATGGATATCTATGAAAACCTACATGAATTTGTGTGAAAAGACAGGAACTCTAGAGCTAGGAGAACTTGCTCTCCCTTGCTCTCTTTAGACTCTTCAATTCCATCCCTCTCGAGTATAATGAAAATCAAGGGGAGGATATATGATAGGGTAGCAACATCAAAAGGCCGCTGCTCGGAGCCCAAACGAAGGCGATATAAAATTCTTGCCACAAGTTCTGTAGAGACTTGTCAGTTAAATATCTAAAATCAACCGTTAGTGGAAACCTACCGCCTAGAGGCTCGTCTTCCAATGCTGGGTCTAAGTAGGTTCTCCCGAGTGCTCGCAGCGTAGCTATTCCGACAAAGGGTCGCATTAACCCAAGTCTAGAGGAGATTCGATTTGAACACGCGACGTATGCCGATGCAACAGCATCCCCGACCAAGGCGCCAGCCCCAGCCTTCGCAAGATCCGTAACGCACCCAACAGCTGGGTTTATCCAGGCCTCGACATCAGTTGGGGGGCCTCGAGCAAGACTTTCAACAATCCCGACACCTCTCTTGATTATTTCTTCTTCCGCTTGAACATTCTTTCGAATTTCAGCTTCTCTAGTCAACTGAGAATTAACTTTGGCTTGTTCATCGGCAGTCAACTTCTTCGCTTGCTGGCCTCTTTTCTGAGCAACTTGGGCGCGCAGCTCTTCCTCCCATTTCAGCGTATCCGAATCCTTGCCCTTACCTATGACAGGTTTAGATTTCGTACTAAGAACATCCACAAACATTGTTCCTTCAGGGGTTCGGGCAATAGCAAGGTCGGTTGACTCGAATTTCAATACTCGCTTCGGATTCAAATCTTCATGGAGCTGTTTAACAAGGCGAGGAATAATGGTATCGGGAGCCACAAAAGCCAAGTCAGCCGCAGCGTCCCACGCCGCAGGTCTTCCCTTGGTTATCTGGCTTCGAATTGGGTCCTATCAAAATAGGAGTCAAACACAATGTCACTCACACCCTGAGATAAATTCTTGAGGCGACTTACATCAATAGCTCTTAGGATTTGTGACATGCACTCTTCATATTTTTCACGGACCAATTCCCCCGGATCTATGCCGGTTTTCAAGACCACATCAATCCATTGTGTCCCTGGTATCAACTGTGGGCGGCAGATAACAAGTAATTCAACGAGTTGGGTTTTGAGAACCTCTTTGGATATGTTGTCGTCAGGGTTTTGTTCAGAGGGCGCAAGGTTAATGGCTTTGATTACAAGGTGAATTTTTTCATTTCCGGTCCCCGCACTCAACGCAGCGGAGTCTTTATTCGCAGTATCCAAAGCGTGAAGCCACCCCCACAATGCAGTTATCATTGTCGTCCCAACAAGGGCCGGATTTCCACAGTAGCATTGTTTGAGGGCACTCACTCCATGTTCTCGAACTTTTGGTGGTGTACTAGATGAACAAATCACATAAATGAACGCCTGTCCCCATGAGTCTCTGATCTCAGGATCTCCAGCGTGAAATGCTTTCGATCTAGAAACGGTAGACAATGCACGTATTATCCATATGAAGTCTTCAGTTGAAGTCAGTTTCGTGTAGATTTTAGGATTGAGAAGGAAAGACGGCTTAGGCGATATGGACAATGCTTGTCGCGCAATGTTATCGTATGCCAGTAGCAGCTCCCCTTCGTTATCTTTTCTATTTTCGAGTCTACTTGATAAAGCAGTGAGGACGAAAGATATTGTAATAGCCCCGATCTGAACCGAAGGTAATGGGTTAGCGGCTATGTCATCAGAAGACTCCAGAAGCCTAGCAACAACTGGACGTAAGAAATCCATTGTTAGGCTAGAGCCAAACAGTTGCTCAACATCCATATCCCACAAGAGTTGCCCAATGTTGACCAGCCATAATTTGCGGAGGGCGATTCGTTTTTCACCGCATCCTTTTGTTATGGCAGATAATATTTCCTTTCCAATTGGTGCTGCGATTCGAATGAGGTAGGCGAAATGACAGCAAAAGGCTTTAATCTCGATCTCCAAGGCGATTTCACTGGCTTCGCGGGACAAGACTACCACCAGGCCTCCTAGTACCAGTTGCGAAACGTGGGTGGAAGGCGGAATAGCCGAAAGTACTTGGACTTGAAGGCCACGCTGTTCAGCGTTGGTAATTTTCTGCGTCTTGAGGGGAGCCATCACTTCTTCTACTACTTTCAACAGCCATTGTTCAGCCTTACATCTAGAAACTAGGCTTTCAAAAGCTTTGACAGCACCATTTCTGATGATTGGATTTGTGATCTTAATATTTGTAAGGAGTGGCTTGCAGAAACGAGTGAAGAAAATTTCCGATATATCGACTTCAAAGCGTATTGAGGACGCTAAGGAAGGTATAAGCCCGCCTAAAACTATTTCGGGGGCTCTAAGAATTGCTTTTTCCAGGGATGGCCAGATATTAACCTGAAGGTCTTTAGCAGTAACGAACGATATAAAGAAATCGTGTAATCCTCCTACAATATGGGAGGGCAGAACTGTCCGCGATCCAATAATCTCCTTGGCATAGTATTGCAGTATGGCAGTCTTCAAATCCTCCAGGATCGGTTTTCTATTAGGAATCCGGTCGCTGACTCCAGCTACAATCCCTAGAAAAGGAGCATTTCTTGAACCCGAGACAGCCTCACTCGTCAAAAGAGGAATTGCCCGCCGTAGGATCTCCTCGCCATTTCCCTCCGGAGAAATAACGGCTCGCAATGCTCGTCTAGTCACAATAATTGCCGAGTGCTTCACACTTCCTTTGGTTTTAGCGCGCAAGCAAATTTCAACGACCTTGGCATCTGCGGATAAAATCTCCAATATGCTCTGCGTGAAGTCTGGCACCTCGCTTAGGAGTTGTAGCAGCAGTGAACACCACTCCGCTAAAACAAAAGCATTCGTCGCAGCTATTGTGGATTTGGAACATTCTTTCTTTAACTCCTGTATGAAATATTGTAGGTCGGGGTTTGCGGTTGGAATTCGAAATAGGGAGCGGAGACATTTCTGCACGGCTTGACGAGAGGCGCGGTCAACATAGAAAGGATACGTCCTGAATAAAAGCTTCACAATTGATCGGAAGAGGTTCTGTGAGATTTGTAACCCTTCACACAAAGTCAGTCAGGATATTGTAGCATAATGTGATAGACTGGGCGTTGTTACCAGACAGTTTCTCGTGTAGCTCATGGAGTCCATGACAGCGACGAGCAGTCGAGCCGGAGAGCACCACTCTCTCCAAACTCTCCAGTGAGCCTTCGCTCACGTTGTTCCACTCAATTTCATCCATATCGCGTGGCTCTCGCGCATTTCGGGACTTTAGGCATCGATATGGAGGTTATTTGCGCGCAATATGGATCTCCGGTCGTTTCGTTGTTTTGCTAGTTTCGGAGAAAATGCGGCGAGAGTTTTTCTGTGGGGAGGAGGGGATGCGGCGAAGTCAGCAGTTTGATCACACTTTAAATATTTATTTCTCCAACAGATTTAGATAATTTCTTATTTAACCCACCTCCGCCAACAACGAGGGCATGAACAGCACGTCATTGCATATTCGGGTGTAGGTTACTCTGCTATATATGAAGCCTTATTAGTTTAATTTCTGTTTCCTTTGTTAATTCTCTTTATTATTTCTGCAGTTTTTATATCCCACTGTGCTCTGATATATAAATATATGTCATAGAGAAAATATTTATCCCGTCATGGCCCCTAGCAGGAAGAAGAAGAAGCCTGCTTCAAATCCAGCCAGAGGGTTTACAACAGTCTCAGTACCATCAAAGGTAAAGGCGACTGAATCTTCAGCATCACTATCATCGGCCAATGCGCCAACGCAGCCTCAGGGGGAGTTACAACGCTCAACTGAGTCGCCATCAACCGCTTCCGTCGGAGTCCAACCGCAGCCTGAGCTTCAGCAGCTATCCCCAGATGAGCTTCAAAAGCACCTTGAGGATGCTGAGCTACAGCTACTGGTTGAAAAGTATGGCGTCAAGTGCAAGAACGATTCCACTCGCCAGGTGCTCAAGCTAGAGACCGAGAAACGTATCTTGCGGACCCAGGCTTCACATCTAAATGTTGCGGACTGGTTATCTCCTGAAATTCTCAATGAAATCATGGAAAAAGAGAAACTGGAGATAAAGAAGTCCAGTGAGCAAACTTCGAGACCCGAAATGGAGGAGGCCCAGATACATACAGAAGGAGAGGAACTCTCTATAAAACTTTGGACGCTTCGACAATCTTTAAAAGGTTTGGGCTTTGCGCAGCAGAACATTGATGCAGCGCTAAAAGCCACTCTGCAACTTTATTTCAATGATCCAACAGCTAGTAAGGACATTGTATGGGGCTTAGACCTGGCTTTAGAATGGCTTGGGATGAATTGCGATGAGAAGGAGTTGCCTGTCTACGACAAACCAAGTTCCAAGTCCTCGAAAATTGCTACCGAAGATGCTACCTTTGAAAAGAGTGAGCTCATTCATTTCACCGTGTTTGCAACGCGTATGCTAAACATCCATAGGCAACACATTCCCAACTCCGTCTACCACTGGCTATAATACTCCAAGTGATGCTCGCTCACAACCACGGGAAACTCAAATCAAATCATCCCTGAGCCTGTCCAGCGCTAGTTCTGATGAGTCTGATAGTGACCCAGACTCTCTTGTTCCCAAATATATTGAACTCCGAACGCAGCTCTACATGCAACAGCCAGATTTGTTTAACCAGACGAATAAGCGACAAAGAAAAGGAGTTTTACCAGTGACATTGGCTAATGATCAGGCTTCATCCAACATCGCCAAGCTCAAGAAAAAACTCGCAAAAATTGAAAACGACGTATTATTCGATCGCGATGAGGCCGAGAATATATGGCAGAGTAAGCTCTCCGAGCTAAGGGAACATACTGCAAAATTCCTCCAAAATGCAGCCACTCGAGAATCGCAGCCTGAAACGCCGCCTATTGAGTTAAAAGACACCCAAGTTCAAGACTCCTCTGACGTATTGATAGAAACCATTTTGTCTGATTCAAATGAAAATGATGATATGTTAGGTGGTTTGTTTGCTGCTGATTTGGAAGGCCCTTCGGCAGCGGTTTCGAACACAGAGGCAGAGGGAAACACAGTAGTACGAAGTAGGGATTTTGGCAAGCCAACGGGCATGACCCCGCGACGGGTTCTCGAAGAAGGTTGCCGGGCAAGGTTTGAGAGTCGCCTCTTCTCTACAGTTGTTCGCAGCTAACTTTTGCCTTACAAAGGGACTCTGGGTGTAAAATATCTTACAAAGCAATTTCCTCTACTGCCTTTTCCCACCGAAAAGAGATCGAAATTAAATGGTCAAAAGCACAAGATATCCCACCTCAGGTACCGTTGAGTGACATATCGTACAAAGGAGATTCACATTTGGTATGCGCGGCAATGACTTCATTGTCGACTCCCACCCCCTTAGAGGCTGAGTCGTATATTTCGATGGTGGCTCTTTTCGCAATATTTTCTCATTCTCAGAAAGAGAGTAAAATTTACATGAAGTTGCCTGCTGTGTGGCGAGAACTATGGGATGAATTTGCTCATGTCAAGAAAGAGTATGACGACGAAGTTGATAAAGGAATTCTGAAGGACATTCAAAGGTTAGTCCAAGAGAAAATGTCAACGCTGGAGGAAGACGTTGTTCTTTTGGAGAACTTCAGGAAACGGAACAGCGGAGTCAATTCTCCTGCTCCACGGGGAGATAGCTGGTCGAAAAAAATCACCAAGACGCATGAGCAGCTCCAAGATCTTTGGGTACAAAGATCTTCAACATCTTCTTTTGCGTCCATGGAGTTTTCCAGAAAGTCGTTGCCCATATGGCAGTTCAAGGACCACATTCTAGACACTCTTGCAGCCAATCAAGCAATAATTATCTGCAGTGAAACAGGGAGCGGGAAAAGTACCCAAGTACCTTCATTTATACTGGAGAAGGAGCTGCTATCAGGTCATGATTGCAAAATTTATGTCACGGAGCCGCGGCGTATTTCAGCAATGTCATTGGCTAAAAGAGTGAGCGAGGAGCTTGGAGAAGATAAAAATGCTGTAGGAACAAGTCGTTCCCTAGTTGGATATGCTATCAGATTGGAAAGTAAAATCTCCAGCTCAACACGACTAATATTTGCGTACGTATATCATGCAGCCATTTCCTAATATTCCTTCGCTAACAAATTCTCCAGCACAACAGGTGTTGTGGTTAGGATGTTAGAGCGGCCTAAGGATTTCCAGGATATTACACATCTAGTATTGGATGAGGTGCACGAACGTACAATCGACAGTGATTTCCTTCTAATTATCCTCCGTAGGTTGATGCAGGAAAGGCCAGATCTAAAACTTGTGTTGATGTCAGCTACCGTTGACGCTACGCGATTTTCAAAGTATCTCCATGGTGCCCCTATCTTGGACATTCCCGGTCGGACATTTCCTGTCGAAGTTAAATATCTAGAGGACGCAATCGAGGTTACAAAACATCGTCCAAATAGTGATGGGCTTTCTGCGCTCACAGATGACAGCGACGATTCGCATGACGAGGCACTTGAGAAGCCTATTGAAGACTTAGCATCTTCATTGGCAGGATACAGCAGACAAACCCGAGAAACTGTAACTGGATTTGATGAATACCGCCTAGACTATAAACTCATAGTCAGCCTCCTCTCGGCAATTGCAACCAAAAAGGAGTTTAAGCAATATAGCAAAGCCATACTAGTTTTCATGCCGGGAATGGCAGAGATACGACGGCTCAATGACGAAATCCTATCCGAGTCGTTATTCAACAAAGGTGACTGGATTATACACGCGCTACACTCTTCAATTGCTAGTGAGGATCAAGAAAAGGCTTTTCTTATCCCCCCTATAGGTATGAGGAAGATTGTGATAGCGACAAATATCGCAGAAACAGGTGGGACAATTCTTCCAGTTTATCTCTTCGTCACTCTACTAATGTTTACCAGGTATTACAATCCCTGATATTACGGCCGTTATCGATACGGGCAAAGAAAAAGTTATGCGGTTCGTCATAATCATTATTCCTAACCAATAAATTACCGCAAGACTAACAATGAAGTAGGTTCGATGAGAGGAGGCAGCTATCCAAATTAGTTGAATCGTTCATAGCGCGCGCCAACGCAAAGCAGCGGCGGGGGCGTGCCGGCCGAGTGCAGAGCGGACTTTGTTTCCATCTGTTCACGAAATTTCGACATGACCAATTGGTTCGTTTCAATTATGCCCCTATGCCAACCCATAAAGTAAACCGCCCACATATTGACAATTACGAACAGCTTTCAGAACAACAAACTCCTGAAATACTCCGGCTTTCATTACAAGATCTTGTCCTTCGGGTGAAAATATGTAATTTGGGAGAAGTTGAACAGACTCTTTCGGAAGCCATCGACCCACCCTCATCCAAAAATATTCGCCGGGCTATCGAAGCTCTTAAAGAGGTCAAGGCATTGACAAATGCGGAAAATCTTACGCCGCTCGGCAGACAACTTGCGAAGCTGCCTTTAGACGTCTTCTTAGGGAAGCTGATTATATACGGCGCATTTTTCAAATGTTTGGACAGCGCTGTCAGCATCGCCGCGATTCTTTCATCTAAATCTCCATTCATTACTGCGGTTGGCTCTAGCACGCAAAGAGAACTTGCTAAACTAGTGTTTAAACGAGGTATTACGCATTTTGACACTAATTTTCTATCTTTTCATGTACTAATCCTTGAGGCAGGAAACTCCGACCTTCTGACTGTTTACAATGCGTATTTAGCCTGGAAACGGCATAGAAGTACCCCAGGAATGAGCGAATATGCATTCTGCAGAAAAAATTATCTAAGCCCGCAAACATTGCTCAATATCGAAGATGTGAAAATGCAGCTCTTGGTATCAATTGTTGACGCAGGACTGCTCAGCCTTGACCGCGCAGAGCAAGAATCTCTTGCCAGGTTTGCACCATTTCCCCCCTGGTTCTCTGAGTAATTCCTCACCTCTAACATCAAGTAAAACGCAGATCCCGCTTTACCGGCCGCCAACGCCAATTCTTTACTGTGCCCAAACGGGTAGATATCAATAGCGAAAACGACATAATCATAAACTCGGTCATCGCGTGGAGCTTTTATCCCAAACTACTTATCCGCGAGGGGAAAGGCTGGAGGAATGTTGCTAATAATCAACCCGTGTCTCTCCATCCAACATCAGTGAACAAGAGGCCAGACCCCACGGTGAAATGGCTTTCATTCTATCACATTATGCAGGCTCGCAGTCGATACCTGAATGCCCACGAAACTAGCCCGGTGGAAGATTTTGCGGTTGCATTGCTCTGTGGCGACGTCGAGTTCAAGGTAACTAATCTGTTCCCGCTGGTTCCCAGCAGCGCATACTTCTTCCTTCCTGTGTTCTTCTTCATAAATTTATGCTAGTTCTTTACCACTCGGAGCCTTTGCTAACACAGAGCAAAACCAGTTATACGCCGGCATAATCTCCATAGATGGTTCCCGCATTCGATTCTCCGTTAAGGATTGGAAATCAATGCTCGCCCTCAAAGCACTCACCACTGGAATAAGAAATGTGCTATCGTTCACCATCCGTAATCCGCGCAAAGAATTAACGCCCAGCCAACAAGGTTGGATTGATTTATGGCAGCAGGTGTTTTCAGAGGCAAGGGAAAGAGAGCTTCGAAGGAGTGGCTAGAAGTTAGAGAGAGTCAGTCTCGTTTGTCTTGCTTTTTCTTTTTTTTATTACTTTTTTTAATGAAGTACAAGGAAAATCCTTCGAGGATGCCTCTTCGATCGAGCACGAAACAAGTTGTGTATGTTGAGTGGGAGTACCACACTTACTGGGATATCTACATTTTCTCTCTTATTTAGATGGTGGCTAACCCTGGAGGGAGGGTTGGATACTTATTTGGTTTATTATATTGCAGGTCATTCGGCTACAAAGTTAGAACTACCGCGGTTTTCATCCATTCCCTGAATAGATGCCATGCGAATGAGTATATTCTAGACGTCTATCATAACTATCTATTTCCATACAAGAGTAACCAAAGCAAATTCCAGTACTCATAAACATAATGTACGTGTCTGGAATCACCGGGTTTCGTTGAAGCACGTAACATTAAGATAGGAGAGACATAATACAATGAATCACACGTAACGGGCATGGGAAAATGAAAAAAATAAACCCTCTAAAACCCCTTCCTATTGCTATGATTCTCGTTGAAACATACTCATGACGCTTCTTTGTTTATCCGGCGCCATGTGCAAAGTTGCAAATCGAGCCTCCGGGAGTCGGCATCCGACTTTGATGCTTTCCAGAACCCTATATTCGAGCAGGAACTAGTCAGCACCCTTTAGAATCGAAACGCCTTTAATGACGAAGTTGTACTTGAAATGAAAATTAAACCCTCCAGACGAATATGCGCGCATTTATATCGGGGCAGGGTTGCGGAATACAAACCATTCAACGCCAACAAACTTCACCCCCTTTCCACCGACTCGTTGTATTTCACGCTGCAGTTTCGTCGCCGCAAGTCCCCCGCCAGCACCATTGCCGTTTCGATTATTATTTGGTCTGCCGAGAATAACATGAGTGGCAGTCCGTCGAGCGAGGGCAAAAGTGACGTTCGCACCGTTTGAAACGAGGAGCTGTTTGAGTTTATGATCCGAGATGAGAGGATACGTGGAGCCGTTGACATAAATGGTCAAATTTGAAAATATTCCCTTGGCTGTAGGTTTGGAAGATGCTGGCCGTGAAGTCGTATGGATATTGGATTGAATGGGCTTGGGAGCCGAACTGGAAATGCCTGTTTCCGATTCCCTTGTTGCTGGCGTGCGAGTTTCGGCAGGCTCATCTCCCCTCTTTGGGTTATCACTAGTATAAGATGTATTGTGAACTTGGTCTTGACAGACCGCGGGGTGATCCTTATCCCCTTCGCTTTCCGAATCATCAAGAACAAATGCCCCATTTCCTTTGATAATCCCGCAATGAATCTCGTCATTCACATCGATTTGCTTCGCTTCGGTCCTCCCTCCTAAATCTAGCCGCCTTTTCTTAACGCCACCCATAAAACTCCTAATGTCTCCAATCCGTTCTTCTCTCCGTCTGACATCCTCATACTGCTCTGAAGATACCCATTCCCAATCGCCTTCCCTATTATTTCCACAACCGCCGCGACCTGTTTTATCACCAAATTGCTTTCCAAGTTTCTCTGACAATACCTGCTGCCATCCGGAAGTCCTGCTATTAGAGCTTTCAGCTCGTTGATGTCCGGTCGATACAGAATTCCAAGGATCAAAAGGTCCAAGAGTGGTGGTCGAGGGAGTCGTTAAGACATCACGGATAGAGGATGGTAGAGGGCGCTTATTGCGGGACATAGCCTCTTTTGGGCTTGCTTTGAGACCTAGCAGCTCATATCATGGAGGACGAAGTAAGCGTCCGCGTTATTCCTGTGGCGATGGGAGTTCCGTTATATCTGCAACAGGTATATAGTACTATCCACAGCGGTATCAAGTTTGCCTAAATATCCCACGCCAGCAAAAAGTCTATCTTCAGCCATTTTTGGGGCGATTGTTATCATTTATCCTAAAGGAGTTTAGCTGATTGACGCTTCCCGCGACTCGGGATGAGGTGCAGATCACGTGGATCGCGAACATCCGCGCGCGCCTTGAACTAGCGCTGATATTGATATCGAGGCTCTCATTTTCAACGATCAAACCAGTAAGAAAAGTCTAAGACATCGGTACCGTCGCCAAGCCGTTTGCGTATATGTGCGTTGTACCTGCTTTATGTTTTATCGGGCTGCAGAGTTTTTACATTTTGGGGCCAGTGCTGTTCGATGTTGATATGGTCGAGTTTGCCTCGTTCTGAAACCTTGTACACTGCAAGACACCTATCACTTCGACCAAT
This sequence comes from Blastomyces dermatitidis ER-3, assembly GCF_000003525.1. Classification (NCBI taxonomy): domain Eukaryota; kingdom Fungi; phylum Ascomycota; class Eurotiomycetes; order Onygenales; family Ajellomycetaceae; genus Blastomyces; species Blastomyces dermatitidis. The sequence continues at coordinate 1,334,519 of NW_025544774.1, forward strand.
GTCACAGTCCAACAATTTTGCAGTGGGAGATGTCTGATAGCTCATATTTGATGCCCCTGTGTTTACTTTGGTGAACGGACAAATATATCTGCTTAGTTGGGGCCGGAGTCGTGTTAAAGATTGAAAGGAATCCGGGGCTATGGCTGTCGAATTACACCCGATACCACGTCGATTGAAACTGCTGCGGGCTCAGCGCCTATATTGGCCCGAGAACTCATTACTAGATTCCAACCACTCTGAGTTCCTTGCTCTGCCACATCGTTGCCTCGAAAGTTCTTTCCCTGCGTCTCAGCAGACCATGGCACTGACAGCGACTTAAACTGCTTCATGTACTCAGGTACCAGATGTACTCCTACGGGTTGTTGATAATTCACGCGAAGCAAGAGACAATCCGTTCCATTTTAATGTACATGTACATGTACATGTACACGATCAGTGATAGGCTACCGTACCCTTAACGTGATAAAGTTCCGTTTTCAAGTACGAAGCAGTTAGGAAGGATACTGTCCTCGAGATACTGGCCACGAACTGAATATGCTGCTGCTAAAAATAACAAGAACATTTCACATATATCCAGAGTGCATATCATGATGAGCCTTTGTTGTTAATGAGGAGGACCTTCTACATGATCTATCGTCCGGCGATTTGCAACCCTTGCATGCTCTTCTGGATAAAAATGTAGATTACCAACGAACGGAATATTGTGTCCTGGCCATCAAATCTTTGGCCGCTGAGTTTGCTCTTGTGCCAAATAGCTTTCGGTTGCTGGTTTCCCGATTCTATTTTCTTGTTTTGAAAGTCGTCGGTCAAAATTTCCTCGTCAGCAGCAGTCTTGTTCCCATGGTATCATCTGGTACATACATGCATGCACCGCAAATCCATGCAGTAACGGACAATCAATACATGAATGAACCGTGGAAAACCATACCTTTGACCCGCCATAGGAAGCTTTAACAAACATCTACTATCTCCCATTCGGAATTGATCCCCTTCCCACAGGCAAGAAAATCAATAAACGGAACAATAATGCAGCACAGGTGGCGTTTTCTGTCCTAGAGAAACCGGGAAAAGGCCACACTAATTCCCTTCCCTCCCTTCTTTATGGGGATGCTTCGCCCTTTATCTTCAATAAGAGGGACGGGCTACGTGGCACCTGTGAGATGGGGCCATTTTACCCATTCTACCAATTAGCCGCGCTGTGTATGTGGCTCCAATGGACGAGCCAACCGGCAAAAAGAACTATGACCAGACACCATTTCCATGTGGTAGGGAGGGGAAGGGGCTCATGGGTTTGATGGGAAGTACATGTACGACATGAACCTGTTGTCTCCCGTTAAAGTCACCCCAAGTCGGGCAGTAGAATGGCCTTTTCAATTCTCGATCTATGATCTACCAACATGGACAATGATTCGGCCGTGGGATAAGGCTATTTCTAGCCCGGAGATGCACGATACACCTCGGTAAAATAAAATAAAACCCCTATATCCCATGCCTGGGTTCTTTTTTTTTTTTTTTTTTTTTTTTTTTTTTTTTTTTTAGTTCTCCAGCTAAAGGTTGTCCAGGTCAATAAACGCTCGCGCGTTCTTGTAACCCAAGAATTTTGTCAGGGTACCATGGTTCTGCTGGTTTCTCAAAATCGGATCCAGGTCACCAATACCTTCGAGTTATGTAATTCCAGAGACATATCTTGCCTCCTTGCCCGTGTGTAACCCATTGTTGCGCTGATTGCTATCTCTCGTACCTCTTTAACGGCCAGATAGCTGACGAAGAGCGTCGTAATCGCTGCTCTAAATGGTTTAACTTGCATTATAGATTTTGCTTTTGATATCGAACCTTTTCTTCCTTCCTTCCTTTCTTTTTTTTTTCACGGTTTATGGAAATGTAGGTTCGAACAAGAATTAATCAAAGGCAGTGTGGGACTGCATAGGGGTGTATCATTGCTATTTGCAACTGTTTACGGACCTTACGCACTACAGACAATATATGATGGACAACAATAAACCCACATTATACATTCGTGTGTGACAAGGGACACAGATCTAATATGTACAGCACGTATATTCTTCTGTAGTATAATGATAGCACCTAGAGAAAATACATGTAATGTACACACATGTACATTCTGTTCTTGAATTATCGGAGAGTTACTCCCTCCCAGGCGACCAGACATCTGACCTACTTTGAAATAACACCTCAATGAGAAACAAATGCGAACTGACACTCTGCAGTAAAAATCGTACACCTTTAAACCTAGCAGTTGATGAGCTCCAAGGAAAGGGGTGTTTGGAGGGTTAACCCAAGGCGTCCCATCCCCATGCCAATATCATCAGTAGTAAACAGGCCAAAATAAAAGGTTCATTTCATGCATATAATCGTGCTGCACTTTTCTCTCAGGTGCTGCGCGTCACTCAACGCCACGAGGAAGAGCCTCTGTTGAACAGATTTACCCATCGAGGTCAGAAGTGTCCGTGTTCGAAATGTTGTGGATGGATGGGGTGTGTGTGCGTACATACATGTGTGCCCGGGAAGCTGATATACACACCTTTTGAAGTATCAGACGGGCTTGGCTGTTGACAAGAGGGTAGAGAATGGCGACCTCCTCCCACGCGTTCGGCACATGCATAAGTACACAGAGGGAAAGCTGGGTAGAGGTAGTATTAAGGTTTCGTCTCCCATGAAAATCTCTTCTCAATCACTTATCCGCTAACGGAATTATATGTCTGTTGGTCAGAAAAGGGACAAGAACAGGTATGAAGAAAACTGTACGACGAAGGCTACTCCGTACAGGTTGTCAAGGGGGCAGCTGAGACAACCACAGAGTACATCAAGAGAAAGGGTGCTATGGCACACACCCAATACCTCCCACAGCCGAGGGTAAATAGTAGACAACAATCAAGCCTACTCCGGTCAAGTGTGGACGTGGGCGCGGAAACATGCGTTGATAGGGGGTTGGTTGGGGACCCCGTGGGAGGAGTAACATAGAATGCAACTAGGCGTTTGGCATAAATTCAGGCGCGGACAAAAAACAGCAACATCAAAAACAAAACTTTATTCGAAAGAAAGTTCTCGTTAACACCCGTAGATTCGTACCAACGTACGAAGACCTCGTTTATGATGGACTCAGAGCAGTGAAGTACCAAGTTTTGGGGATTTTGTTCCTGGGCGGTCAAAAAAAGTCACACGACACGCGACACGCCCTTACGCCTCTGAACTCTCCGTGTAACTCAATCACAGCAAAGTGTATTATTATCTACCCATCGCATAGCCTGTAGGCCGTCCGTACAGGGTACTACTGGCGCTGCGCAGCCTTTTCTTCGACAAAAGCCGAGATAAATGCAACGATTCACCATCAGGCTCTGGCCATGCTGAGGGGCCAAGTCGACCAACCATGGGGATGTTATTAAACCGACCCTTCTTTATTATTATTATTATTGTTGTTGTTGTTGTTGTACTCCGTAGAGTGGATCGCACGAAGGTACCCCGTATTGAGCCTTGACGGATGTGTTCCTGAAATCTCACAAGAAAGTCGATGGAAAATAAGCCCATCAGCAAACCCACTTCCTAAAAGAAGAAGTGGCTGGAGCCACTCGGCACGGAGCAGGGGTCTTTGACTAACTACCTAAGTTACTGGGAGGACAGGATGTTCGAAAGTCCAACCAAAGTCGAGCGGACATTCTTGCCTTGTGATGTTGTAAGGCTTGCACAGTACATGTACCAGCGGATGTCTGTCAGCTCCAGATATGTTGGACATTGCTGCAAGAATAATAATAATAATTATTTTTATTCAAATCTCACAGACGAATGTGAGTGAGCCCTGGGTTTGGAGGTTCTAGGCGGAGGCGGCAAGCTAAGCTGGAGATGGTTTGGTGTCGCGGATGGCTCTAAGAAAGGATCCGTGGCGTGGATCCGTCCTGTCGCTTTCTCGCATACTCGCATATGCATGAACGGGTCGATGCAGCTGAAACGGGGCAGGCCATCCACAAAAGAGCTCGGATTTTGCTGGTTCTTCAAGTCTTGGGCCAATTCAGAAGAGGCTAAAAATCTGTACCACGTCGGGAAGCAAGGGCGGCGGTTGGGATGCGCTGGTGGTGGGGTCACTAGAGGCGCCAGGAATCTTGGACTTGGGGAACTTGGGGGGGGTTGGGCGCGAGGTTTTAGAACTTAGCAGAAGCTCGGATAACTAGGCCTACCCTAACTACCCTACCAACAAAAGTTTTAAAAAAAATCACGCAGCTCTTGCAATCCCAGTCGTTGTCAGTCAGGCAACTGTAGGCTGGGGATGGTATACCAGTCCAGCCCAAAGGAGTTAACAAATATCCAAAATTGGCGCCGGCGGTTTATTCCCTAGCCAGTGTCAATGTGCTCAAGGCCAGGATCGCTTTGACCATTTTTTTTTTTCAAATCCAAGCAGGCAAGTTGATCGCCAACATTAAAGAACAAGAAATAATAAGGAATAAAAATCTCGAGTGATTAATTTGCTCCGTTGGGGTTACGATGAATAGTTGACGAGGCTGCGGAAGATATTCTGCGAACTATCCCACCGTGGACAGCTATTGTCACTGCTGTAAGATATTGAGTCTGTGACCGCAATCAATATCTGACAGGCCCACCGTACAACTAGAGTTTTGAACAGTTGAAGAAAGGGGGAAGAATTCAGCTTCTTCTCATCAGATGATGGACATGCTTGAAAACCCAAAGCCACAAAATGCCCCTGCAAGTCGCACGAAACAAAATTTGCCAAATTTAGATGGGAAAATCACGGCACTTCCTTGGGGGGTTGATACAAAAAAAAAAAAAAAAAAAGCCAGTTGGTGGAGTCTGGCAGCCGAGGGTATCTGATCGCTGTGGTCAATAATCCAGGCTAAGGAGATCCCTGGCAGCGTTCCCTACCAACGTACCAAGTGACGACGCATGGATGGTGTGCGGCTTTCAAGGATAGTCTGATGGTCAGCGTGTCACATACGTGGTCGCTGCCACCGCCAGTCAATCAAGACCAGGTGCTGCGATTGACAAGCCCAGCTTCCGGACTATCCCAATTCAGTAGCCTGTTCGCTGGCGATCAACGAAGCCAAAAATTATCCATCGCCCTCTGCTCCTTTGTTCTTGACCTGTTGCTCCCATGATTGGAGGCAGCGTTATCTTCGCTTTCAAAGCCTACCCTCTGATCCGGCCCGCCTAACCCATGAACCGCTGATTTCCCTCACTCACTTCACCCTTTGTTGCTGTGATTCGTTGTCGGCTTGCGATTCTCCCACCAGCCGCCAAATGGTGCGGCTCCAGGCTGTCTAGACCCTCTTTAGTGTGCTGTTGTGGTTATTCCCCCTTGCCCAATGAATGATTATTGACTTGTCTGTTCCTTTTCGACTGTGTGAGTTGGATATCAAAAATGACAACCATTGGGACTTGTCTTCATGGGAATGAATTTCGCACCTTTTTTCTCTTCTTTCAGAGCCCTTAGATCTTCTACTTTCATCGATTTCCTCTCTCTGCTGGTGCCAATATTACATTGTGCGAACATTCCAGCCGAGCCAAACGCCCAATCCAGCAACTGCAAATCATTGTTCATAATACGATCGGACTGGACGTTTGAACCCTGATCCCTGTCTCAGAGGAAGCTCTTGTTCATTGACTTCACGGCCTGCTTTTCTCGCTGATTTCATGGACTCCGGGATTTGCTCTTGCAATCAGGATGAAGGTCAGCGTCAATTTTCCCCGCTAAAGTCCGCCGCCTATCTGGTGAATACTGCTGTCAACGAGACACAACAACAACAAGCCCTGCCTGCGTGTTCGCAGAGTGGAGTCTTTTGTCCCTTGCGTAAGGGAGCCCCGGGAAGCCACCGGGTCCGTCCCTGCAAATCTCACAATTCAGTATTTCGAACCGTGAAGGGTCAGCGTTCCGTTCGAATGATATTTCCCGTTCAATGCTACGACAAGGGTTTTCCTTCCTTCTTCCAAGACGGGAATCAATCAGACAGTGGGATGAACCGTTTTAACCAATTCATGTCGAGTTTACAGGCTGTAGATGTGCGAATGTATCGTCCATGGCTGTAACGAATACAGGCAAACAGACACTAGTAAATTAACGGTGTATTTCTCGCAAACTGTACTCCGTATACCCGCGTACTTTTTCGTTATTTTGGTACCGCGTATTTTGTATAGCTCCACTCTCATACAAGTATATAATGAAGTCCACAGCATCCCCATACAGATTACTCCATACATCCAGTAGAGATTATATCGGGGTTGTTGGCACTGGGTATAACAGGGTGGTGTCTCTCGTTGATATGCGGCGAGAGCGGCCGCTGTCTCTTGTCGATAGGATCATCAATAACCTCCTCCTCTTTGGACCTCGACCATGAATCGATGAGATACGCTGGGCGCTGATGATTGCTGACAGGTCAAGAGAAAAATAAGACCTATTGAATGCGGAGCCCTGGAAACGCCAGGATACAAGAGCCTTCATATGGAGGGGTAATCAGCGGGGGTTGAAATGATGACAGCAGCGAGCTTCCGATCTTTTATTATTATTATTTCCTGAACTATTGACAGGGACCGTCATCGCCAATCCATCGCTGCAATGCCATACCAGACAAAGCAACATCCCGACCCTCGATTGCATTATTTTCCATAATCATAAGTTCCCCCCCCGCCGTGTCAGCTCCGTTAGTCCCGTAGCTTAATTGACATTACTTTCCAGAATTGGATATTAACTTGAATGCTACCGAGGCTAGGCATACAAGGCGCGTGCAAAACATACCGAAACCGACTATGGTCTTGACCACATGGAGACGGCTAATATGTGCAGTTGATCACTCGTATCCCGAGATAGATATTTCCTTCCCACATGCAAAAACTCCTCCAGATTGCAAGTATTTCCCATTCTGAAAAGCCCACCGGCCACAGCTAACTTTATACATTTCTTTTTCAAAAAAGCCTCCGGCTTCCAGCTGAAATCAAAGCTTGAGAGTTCCCCGAAGTGGCAAATTGGACAGGATGTACATTGTACATACATACATACGGCAGAATCAAATTCGAGCGTACTAGAAGAACCCACAAATATCTGCGTTATGCATGCGCAAAATGCGGCCATCACTTTGAAGCCTGAAGAACCCCCACCACGCATCCTGCCCACATACCCGAAGAGCGTTTCAGTCCAAAGCCACCGCCAAAACTATGCAATGTGAGGTTAATTCTGTTCTTGCAGCTGACAGGTCGTTAACGGCGGGCTTCTGTTTTTTCCAGCTTCCTTCCCCCCTTGCCTTGCAGTAACGAGGTTCTTAGCCCGCTTCCCCGACGTTGTCACCAGCAGGGAACGAAATGGAGCCGCCACCCTTATGCACTGTACCGAACAACCGACAAGTAAAGTTACAACCCCTGTCTGCTCGCTTGTGCGCTTCGCTTCCGGATGAATTTCGCGTGTATCTCCTAACAATTGATGAAATTGCTGTTTCTGATAGTAAAAAACGTAAGAACGGGGATTTATCTTACATAACCAAGCTAGATAACTTAGATGAGGCTAGCATGGTTGGTTAACTACCGTATATTAGCAGTATTTGATTGTATGTCTGTTGCGCGGGGTATATAACGACGTCCATCTGCTTTTTCCCGCTCGCCACATGAACGAGGCGGGGATGCAGCAATATCCCCTCATAAAAAAACGTGGATGACTGCTTGCCGTATCTATCACAACCTATAGTTGTGAAGTAGAATGTCCATTGCCCTCCTCTACGTTGCATTAGCACTACCTACCGACCTCATGGTCTACCCCGCTGATATCGTCTTCGCCCTGTATCGGAAACATGCAGGGGAATACTAATGGACTTATCCTTGTTTCCTCTCATCGTGATGTATATATACCACGAGTATACTTATATAATTGTTTATTAGTTAATGAAAGAACTATTAAGAGAGTAAAAGAGAGAAACTCTCTAAGATGCTGTTTTTAGATTGTTCTCATTTAATTTAACCTAACTCAGGTTTCATAACTTGACAGGTATTAATTATGATACTTCTTTACCTAGATGAGCTTCTGAGAAACACACTTTTATCTCACTGAAGAAAGTTCATTTATCTCTTCTTCAGTTATCACATGTTGAATGATACAGTACATTAAAAAATTCAAGAAAAAAGCAATACATTTTTTATCTCTGCCATGGCTGAATACATGCTCTACAAAGCAAGAAATGAGAAGTATCTTCAGAACAGAACAATGAAACACTAGCAATATGAAACACTAGCAATCTTATTATCTGATAAGAAGAAAATATGCTGTGATTCTAGTCTCAATTGAAATATCTCCTCAAGTACATACCTGTTCAAAAAAAATAAAAAATAAAAAATAAAAAATGTGAGACACGCTCAGGCAAACCGTGAACAAAGAAAATGAGTTGTCTGTCTGTCAGTGTCTGGTCACCTATCCTATCATGTTTGATTCTTAAGACCGGTTTGTGTTCCTGGGAATTAGAGTTAGGGCTCAAGCCCCTCAACTTGGGTTTTTGCTTTTTTTTTCTGGTAACTTATTAACCTTCTGGCCTCTGTCCCAAGGTTGTAACTATAGGCTCAAGATTAAAAATAAAAAATAGCCATAAAGTGTGGCAACGGGAAGTCCCGCCCGTCCCCGGGAAAGAGGGTCTTAACCAGAGAATGCGGTGTAAATAGACACAGTACAGTTTGTGTGTTGGGGAATAGAAAAGAACCCAAAACCAAAACCAAAATATGGAAATTAATGCCAGATAAAAAAAAAATTCACAAGAATGTTTGCCTCTATTGTAACTATATTTTCAGGGAGAATTTCTCCTTCTGTCAAGATATCTGTCATGCCCCTTGCCAAGATCAGAGTGTACTGTGCTGGTACATACTTTTTCCATGCATCCATCCATCTGTACGTACGTACAGTACATATACCTTCCTGTGTGTCTGAGTTGCGGTATGCAGGCTCTTCTTTGAGAGAGTTCCATGATCTGCTGATCTGGTACTCTTATTAAATCCTCCGTAGGTGGCGTATATATATTAGTAGTACCTGTATGGGACGTTCTCAACCAGATTTCTGTTCCTGTGGCTTTCAATGGAAGAACAAAGCGGACCAGATAGCTGAGAAGGTGGGAGCGACCCCAAGTGTACTGATGCTAGGAATTCCATGCTAAAATAATTCTACCTTGTCATGCGTGTTAGTATAGCTACTTTTGAAGGGATTCCATTTGGCGTTGTTTGGTCCTTCCTTCTTTGCCGTTCTGGTATTTCTTTCTCCCTTCGAGATTTAGGTTTGCTTGGATCTAAGCTTGGTTCTACCCCGGATTTACCAGGCATAGATTCATGTACGGCGTATGCAGTTCAGTGATAATAGCTGTGCCATTTTACCCTATAAGGTATCAGGTATCCGATATTCCCTGGCACTGAAGCCCGGGTACGGTACGGGGACCAAGGGATGTATGTATTTTATATTTCATGACCGGTTTCGTACGTAGTGTCAGTACAGTACATACATACATATACTGGATGTAATATTTTGAGCCGTATCGTTCTAGCGCGGGTTCCGTGACCGTTCTGTATTGTTCTTTGGCAAAATGAAAAGAAAGATACACGCCTCATGAACAGAACAAAAATAGTATCAAATATCAGAAGAACCAGAGAGAACGAATGAGTAACTCTCAGCTCAACATTTCTTTCTCAATCACCACGTTGCCTTGGGGCTTTGTTGCACAACCGCAACGAAAAGATAGGTGTTGATCGTTACAATGACTGTTGGAGAATGCAGGTGCCAACCAAAGAACTGAAGAGCAAGTGTGACAGTTAGCAGACCTCGAGATAAGTGTTATGGGTTTTGACACCCGGTGAGGGAGATGAAGCCTCCAGGTGATTTGGACAGAGGCCGGCCAAATTGCTCACCGCGGAATTGTCTTCTCTTTGCTCCAGTCTGTAGCAACCCATTCATCTCGACCCAGACCCGGCTATCAGATGAGTTGGCGATGCGATGTTTCAGGTTTGACAGAATAATAACTACCGCCTCGAAGAACTAACAAGTAGCGCGGGTTAGGCCGCGCTTTAGGGCCATTTGTTGCTGTGCTGTGCTTGCGGCAATCATACGGTCCGTTTTGCCGCCTATTATTGTTAACTTGATATGCAGGGAAGGTCGGAGTAGGCTCCAGAGAGAGGTTCATTGGCGTGCTTTAGGGCCTTGAATCTCCAACTCGAATGCACATCTCGGCTAACTGGGGTCCGGGTGCGAGATTCTGACGAGTGAGCAGGTCAATTCAGCGGTTTGGTTTTTTAACTATCCTTTCTGCTTTTTTTTCTTTTTTTTTTTTTTTTTTTTTTTTTTTTTTTGGCCTGTTGGAAGAAAAGCTAACTTCCGGCTCATTTCGCCTTGGTGGCGCCGCCAACCAACCTTTTTGCCAGCCTCGAATGGATAGTTATCTATCCCAATGTACGGAGTTAGTCCGTAAGTCCCTTAATGCTGATTTAAGGGTAGCAAGGGGTCCGACCAAACTAACAACTACCATGGAACTGCGGTGACCGCTTTGAAATACGCCACGTACAGGGTGTGTTCCTTGGTTCTGGAGAGGGGGAGAAATTCCGTAAGTACTGCGTATGTATTCCGTAAACTTAGAGTGGTTGGAGCCTCGTTCTTTTTCTTCTTCTCTCTTTTCTTCTTTCCCTCGCTCTTGTTGCTCGTTGACCGCCTGTTGAGGACGGCAATCCAGATAATTCTTGGAAAGCTAAAGACAAATCAGGCCATTGAAGGATATCGAACAAGGCTGGATAAAACCTCGGACAGGCCGTTCCCGTGATCCCATTCGTTCACAGCAACAACAGGCCGGCGGCTTTTGGAAACGGAGGTACCGTGAACTTCCAGTACTAGGTTGGGTGGCTGGCCTGATACAAATAAACTTGGGAGAAAACCGCCTTGGGAATCAGGTTCTGGGGCATAAATGTCGGCGTCATATATGGCCCTGGACAAGTCACTATCCAATATGGGTGGTTCTGGTCCGTTGGCGACTTCAAACTTCAAACCCACCAGCCGAGAGGAATAAGTATAGTAACTATCACGTTTTCGAAAATTATATGTCGTGACACGGCCCTGGTAAACCATCCTCGTTGCTTTCCGAAAGCTCCTAGGCAGCGAGCGGCTGATATGTAATGCATGGGCCGACAGGTTACAACTGCTACACTACTAAGGAAAATCTTGCTGACCTGGGGATCTCACTCCACACAGTCGCCAGTGAATAATACTGTTTATCTTGCATTAAGGCACGGATATGTATGTGAGGAAGCAGGTGAGGGTGGAATCCACATGGCGAAATGGAGCTAAATCTGCAATTCAGCTCAACAGGCTGGGATGACGGGCAGGAAAATACTACGGTTGGTGGGAAATTAAAAAATATTCCGTGAGGAATTCGGCCACCACCTGCCCAACCATCTTAGCAAGGCGAAAATGGTCGTGGCTGGCTGGGGACAATTAATCGATGAGGATGGAAGCCAGTATTAACCAGTGACGATTCAGGAGCTGAGTTCTCATGATTACAGGTCTATGTACTCCGTAGCAAGCTGAGGATATGATGAGATCGAAGCTGGCTACCACCAAACTCAGCCGCCCGCCCAGGACCATAGAGAAAGAGATGAGAAAGAGATGTGATCTTCTGATCCTGCTTCGAAATTCCAATTCTGGCTTAACGAGATCCAGACAAGACCAACTACTAGAACTTATGCTCTACTTCGCCGATGAGAACTTCCCGAAATCTTGAAACAGATCTGTTGATCTAGCTAAATAAATTGCCTGCAGAAAAAAGCCTCCCGCAAAAGACGAAATAAACCAGGGCACGGCGTAGCTCCTATAAGTGCCGGCTAGGGATGCTCGGATGATCGATTACGGGCGTATCGTATCCCCTAGCTTCATGCATTGATCGGCGGATTCTCGCTCCAAGTTTCTCCCAAATCTCTCGTCCGTTGCACGCGGATAATTCTCTCTTCCAAAAACGCTTTCCATCTTTTAGGGGAAGATCGAAAAAGCAATCCCAGAGGGAAGGGAATAAGCAACCCCTTTTTGCACTACATTCAAACCCGGTTCCGTTAACGAGTCAGTTTTCCCTTTCAGGTTTGGCTTTCATCGTTATTCTGACGCTCCTAAAGCTCGGAAAAAAAGCATTTTATTCCCTGTTAGCATTGATCACTACAACAGGATATCAAAGCGCCAGGCCAAATAATCTGGCGATTGGCGGGCAGACGGACAGGAGAAGGTCTGCCTCGGGTGGAAAGAGGCCGATTTTTCGACTTCTGGATGGGGAGCTGTTTGATACATTGATTACTCCGTACAGCCTAACAAAGTCGACTACCCATTTTATTTGCCCACTGCGCTCTCTCTTTCTCCCTGGATGATTCGGGGACGGAGTTGAGCACGGACATGCCACGAAACATCTTGTCGAAAGAATAATAAGTGGGTGGCTGGTGGTGTCTCCACCAAAACCATGGATCGCGTCCATCCCGCTGTGCCACTTCATCATCGTTGGAAGTGGGGAAGCGGAAGCCGGATACGAGAGGTTACGTATGGTATTTTTATGAGCTGAAAAGGAAGAAAACGGGAGCGGGCGAGTGAGCTTTGAGTTCAGATCATTGGGAGTGCATGTAATCTGTACGGAGTACGGAATATTTCTTTCCCTTCCCATTTTCGCAGGGAGGGGATTATATGGAGTGCAAAATACGCTGCGTAAGTTGATTCTTGAATGTCGACAACCAACAAGACAATTGACGGTGAGTTGTTCCCTTCAAGACAAGTTATCCCTCCTTTCTTATCCCCGGTGTGGACAGGGTTGATCCTTGGCCAGGTTTGCCCTTGTCAAGCCGGCTAGGAAATGCAAAGCTATGTCCAGAGGAGGCCTGTTTAAGCGCCGAACCACACGGACAGCGATCTTGGAGAGGAAAAAGCTCCCCCTCTCACATCTGAACGGAGCGGAGAATCGCGAGCTCTTCTTCCCATGAATGAGCGGGTACAAAAATTTCCCAGTATGTATGTATTTTTACCTCTCTCGGGCGGGTGCAACCGTTTGTTTAGCTGAGCGGTCGCTATGTTCGATGTTCCATTGGACCAACGAATCAACGACGTATCTAGTAACGCTAGTTATAGTACTTAGCTGTATGGTTACGAAAACGATATCCATAACATCTTATTACATGTATGTACCTACGGAAATACGATAAATAACTATGGCGCTGTCCTGTTATTTCCAATACGCCATTGGAAATTGGAACAAGCGATCCGTTTTGATCGACCCGAAGCCCTATTCTTAGCCCAGCGATTCGATTTCAACGCGTAGTTACCTCCCAGGCAAATCCCAAGCTCTTCATCTTCGCAATTGTGGAATCATTTTCAATGGACTCTACGAACGGTAGTATTGTACATGTACATGCACATGTACTCCGTACAGTACTATATACAAAGCCCGCGGGCAATCTCTGTAACCCAGGAGGAGGAGCGAGCCTCAGAACAGAACACGGGAAATATTAAGCCTATTTTGTCTTTCTTTCTTTCTTTCCCACCCAACTCAAGAGCCCAGCCAGTAAGAAGGTTCGCTTTTTCCAACAGAATCACGTTTCGCAAAAACATCCCAGCCCCAGTCGCCCTAAAAAGCCCTGTTCCGCACCCATTGGCTGGCTGGCAATGGAGACCAGGGAGATCTTCCTCCGATGCCCCGAGGGGAGGTTGGCTGTTTGAGGAGGGAGAATGAACTTGTTAGTTTTCATTTGTGCATATCCGCAGAGACAACAATTAGTTACTCTGTATTATTATTAGGCATTATAGTTATGTGGAGAGCTGTTCGTCTTCTTTTCGTCTCCTTGTGCTCAGAGATGATATGGAAAAGGGCCAGTGGTCTAATTTTGGTAGTAAGCAGTTCTTGCGCGTGATGGAACAACTGTTTTCCAACTGTGAATTATTCCTGTTCAGCATTAACTACATTTATTATTGTAGAGGGGATATTTTTTGTTTGGAAAAGGTAACTTAACAGAGATCCGAGCAAGGCGAGCCTCCCCTTGTGGCTGTGGCTCACCAACAATTTCCATCTCGACTGACTCCAGTAATTTTCCCCTCTCCAAAACACCCTTCCTTACTAAGGGTTTTCGTGCAACCCAGAGCCAAATTCAACAAAAGGAAAATCACTACGTTAACGGGATTCTAGCTCATGCTAATCCCTACCAAAAAGGAATGCTGGATCGGGGCAATATCTTTTTCTTCCTTTTTTTTTAAATTTTTTTTTTTTATTATTTTTAGTAGATATTCCCCGAGATCTCCATGACGGTCTGAGACTAAAATAATCTATGCAACTGCCAGCTGCCACCTGCTATCAGTGCCTACATATCAACGAACTTGGCATGGATGTTTTCAGTACCTACATTAGGCATATATATGTAATGTACAGTACATGTACATGTACAAGCTTCCACATATAACTCGCCGTGCAGTAGTCTGTACTGTACATTGAAGTGACCCGCGGAATGATCCCATTACAAGGCGGCGGCGAGAACGTTACAGTACGTGTTCGTAGTTCGCTCAGCAAGCAATTATTTACATACATGTACCCCTTCAGATCAGACAACAAGAAATGAGAGAGAGATTTGAGAACAGTTAAGCTCACTGGGTCAGGGTCCAAAATGCCAGATCCCATATTCATCTACAGCTTGGCTGCTGCCAGCTATGTATGTATGTTATGCAGGGTATGATGATAACTAGTTATACAAAATACGGAGTATGTCTTCTCCTGCTTTATTTTCTTTCTTTCACTTCTTTGTTGTCTTCTTGTAATAATAATAATAATAATATTTCTCTCCCTTCTACTTCTCCAATTCGCCTGCTGATAACTTGCTAACTTGCTGGCAGAGCAGAGTGCGGGAGTTAAACCAGGCCATCTCATCTCCCTAAAGGAGTTTCTCTATAAACTGACTGCATTCTGCAACCACCATAACCACAAGCGTAGTTGCATACGTTAAAATAAAATAAAAAAAGCTTGATCTTCTTGCTTCCCCCGGTCCTGGCCCCCCCTCGCCCCCCATACGAATGGCATGTGTCTTATTATTGATTCTGCAGAGAGCATACGCATTAACGCAACAACGCATAAACGCATCCATCTGCATTCCCACCGCCGCCACCGATTCTCTGTCTGGGGACCGTTGCCGTCAAATCCGCACATCGTTCACTAACTAACTACTAACTAGTTATGGAAGCAACCTTACAATATCAAGGGTCCCGTCCACTCTTCTATTCTTTCGTTTTCGCTGAGTCTTCTGGAGTTCTTGGAAGAAGAAGATCCTCTGCTTCTTACAGTCCTGGAAACCAAAAGTTCATCATTCGTCTGTGCCGCTGCTGTTCTCTGGTTTTCTTTCTTTTTTCTTTTTTCTTTTTCCTTCTTTTTTTTTTTTCCCTTTTCTATTTATGAGATAACCATGGGTTAAGCACTGGTGGACTAACCTAACTTACCCCGGATATCTGTCGCCTGCTTTTTTTCTCCTTCTTCCCTTCTTCTTCCTTCTCCTCCGGCTCTACCCCTAACCAACCAAAGCGCAAAAACACGAGCGAAAAGACAAGGAGTTGAAAAGTGGAAGGAAGACTGAAGCAGGAGAATAAGAAGAAGAAGATGATGATGATGACGACGACGACGACGACGAAGAAATTGGGATACTCTTTCCCACAATTCTGGTTGCCAATTCATTGGTCTATCCAGAGTATCCTCTCCCGTCTCGTAGAATGTTCTTTGTTTCGCATCTCCTCCTCCTCCTCCTCCTCCTCTCTTTTTATTCCCCCCCCCTCCTGTGCGTTAGAAGTGGTTACGTCTCTCCCCTTGCCAATCCCCCTCATTGTACACAGTATGTGCACATATTATGTACAGGAGTGTCCTCGATCACTAAAAGAAAACACAGCTGCGGATGCGGGGGGAGTTCTTCAGCTGCGTGATCAAAATAGAAAAGTTAAAAAGTTAAATAAAAATAAATAATAGAAAAATAAAAATAAAAATATGAGAATAAAAGAATATGAGAAGCAGGGATTGACATTGGTAACAGTTTCATTCTTGCTCTCTCTCTCTCTCTCCCTCTCTCTCTCTCTCTCTGTGTGTGTGTGTGTCTATCTAAAATGAGAGAATACGTTACTTCGCAGAAAGGGCACAGAAGGGAATTTCCAGACCAAGTTACTATCTATGTTCAGCGCGGTGGGTTCCAGGGGTTTGTTTGGTTATTATTATTATTGACAAAAATGCACAGTAGCAAAAGTCCAAAAGGACAAAACTCCTTGAATTGAATTGAAACAAAGAGCAAGATCACAATCATCACTTGATATCACCAAATCCCCATCATCTCGATAACTGTATCTTTTTATACTACTGGATAACCTAGAGGCAGTAGTTACATAGTTTTTTGTTTTAACTGGGACGGACGTTTCTTGAGAGAGAATCCTTTCAGCCCCAGCAAAAGCCAAACCCCCTACATTTGCCATCTTTGATACGCGCACGATAGACATATTATTATTAATATAAATATTATTGATGGTTATGGTATTGGTAGGGTAGGGTTGAGTTTGAGGTCAATCAATCAATCAAGCCTTTATCCTTACAGCGTGCGGTGCATTCACATACATTTGCTCAATGCAGGAGGAAGCTTATAAATATATATATAGTAAGTAGTAATATCCAATTAATTTGCTGGATCTGTACAGAGTACGGATTAAATGAACAACAACCATGAACGATCTATAACTTATTCATATGAGACATGAACCCTAAGAAGGAGGATTTCTGAACGGTTGAGCATTTTCCGGCACAGCAACCAAACCAACCCAATAGAATAATAAAACTAAAAGCAATGAATGACTCTGTACGGATTAATGGTAACAAGGAATCCCCCTGATGAAAACACACGCAAAAAAGAAAAGAAAAAGAAAAAGAAAAAAAAAGTAACCAAACCGAGGAACAGGAACATGGAATTTTTTTTTTTTTTTGGCTGGTAACCTAAAGTGAGATCATCCATAGTACAGATACATACATATACATAAGAACATCTCATCTCATCTCATCTCCAGAACCCAGCCCCCCCAGATGCGATCCAAAGCCCTTTTGCTGCGCCACGTCTTTGAAAGCTTGTTCTGCATCTTCACTCTGGTTTTTCAACGGTAGAGAAAGAGAAGGGGTGGCCGGTTTTATGCTCCTTTTTCATTTCCCGTTTGGGGGGAATGAATCTAGATCTTTTATTTCCTTTTTTATTTCCCTTTTCTTTTCTCCAACAGTAATAATAAGGCCAGCGAGCAGTTGAACGAAACAGACTGGTTTTTTTTTTTTTTTTTGTGGAATTGTGGTCGCTCAAAACCAGCATGTGTTGTCTGTTCTTCTTGTATTGGGAACGCATACGTATTATATTATAAAGTATTCTGTGTATTTCGGTATGTATGTAATATTACAGTACCAACCAGACAATAATACAGGAAACCAAAACTGGAAAAAAGAAAACATCCCAGCGACATCTGTTATAAAAAATAATAAAAGACAAAAGATGAAAGATGAAAGATGAAAGGGGTAATTAAGAAAAGAAAAGAAAAGAAAAGAAAATTCATTCTGGAATGGAACTTAATTACAATAATTCAACACATCCCAAAGAATTGAGAAGAGTAGTGAGCATGAACGCTATATATCATTCATCATTCATCATTTATTATTTAGAGCCTTTCCTCTTCGTCCCTTCGTCCAGTCCATCTCAACTTTCTGAATTCTTTTTTCTGTACTCCGTACTCTGTAACCAAGAAAGATATATATACTAAATAAATAGATTACGGCCAATCCCGCGGCCAATCCCCCCCAAAGCAAGCCTCATCCGATCCCAGCCTCCTCCGCCTGCCTGCCAATATATTGCGAGAAAGGAAAAAGAGAAAAAAGAAACGAAAAAAAAGAAAAAGAAGAAAAAACACTGAGGTTGGTATATTCTGATTTTTGCTTTTTTTTTTTTTTTCCCTTCCTCTTTCTCTCCAAGGAAGACAACGAAAAGAAAAGGGAAAAAAAAAAAAGAAAAAAAAAGAAAGAAAGAAAGAAAGGACAGGAAAAAGAAAAAGAAGCCGAATAATTCCCCAAGCAAAATTGAGGGCTCTCTTCTCTTCTCGGTCTCTTTTCTTTTCCCTCTCTTCTTCTTCCCTTCTGCTTCCCCATCCATGCCAGAATAAATCTCTCTCTCTCTCTATCTAATCCGTAACTGTCCTCCTCCATATATTTTCCTGTCCCTTTTCCCATCCCTTGTCTCTCTTTTTTCTTCCATCCGATCTCTCTCTCTCTCTCTCTCTCTCTCTCTCTCTCTCTCTCTCTCTCTGCAAGAAACAAACACAGATAGATACAAGAAGAGATTCCTCCCTCCTCGCTGGCCCCTCCTCCGCCTCGTCTGCTGGACTGGCCTGGCCTGTTAACTAGTTACTATCTGTATCTTATTAGCTCGCCTGCCCGTTTGTTTCTTTTTCCTTTTTCTTTTTCCTTTTTTTCTTTTTCTTTTTCTTTTTCTTTCCCTCCTCCTCCTCCCTCCTCGTCCTCCTCCCTCCCTAGGGTGCAAGGTTCCTCCTGTCCAGTATTCTTATTAAAAGACAAGAAGTAGCCCGAGCAAGGTTTTGCCAATAATTAAAAAAAAAAAAAAAAAAGGTACAGTTGCTTTTTTCCCTTTTGGTACTCCACTCCAAGCACCACTACCTACCCGCCCCCATAACCATAACCATAACCAGAGCCAGCACCAGCACCAGCAATCCGCTCGCGCGCCGGCTCCAAGCACCGCCCATTTATTTCCTAGGCGCAGGATCTCTCTTCTCTTCTCTTCTCTGCCCTGTCCTGTCCTGTCCTGTCCTGTCCTGTCCTGTCCTGTCTGCTGAGGGTCCTGCGTTTGCTTCATCCACCATCCCCATCCACCATACGATACGCATAGCATAGCATAGCATACATAGTACACGCTTACCTTCTACTCCTCCCCTCCCCCCCCCTTTTTTTCCCTCCCTCTCTCTCTCTGCTCCCCTCTGTTCTTATTCCTATTCTGCTGCCCTGAGCATTTTATTCCCCTCCTCCCAGCCTCCACTTTTCCCGTACGTACATGATCTCCTGCTAGGTTGGAACGGGAGCAAGGGAGGTAAGGCCGATCTCCAGTCCCTCACTCACCACCACTCAACTCACTGAGTTGAGTGACTGACGGACGGACGGACGGACTGCTTTACTTACCTGTTGGTCTGGCTGGTTGGCTGCCACAACATCTCTCTCCCTTCTTTGCCCTTCCTCTTCCTCTTCCTCTTCCTCTTCTTTTTTTCCCTCTTGCTCTTCTCTTCCTCTCCCTCGGTCCTTTGCTCTCGTTTCCCTCTTCAATTCTCCTCCAATCCTGCTCTCCTCTTCCCCATGACAAGCGACCCAAGCAGACTGAATGGCTTCTGCTGTTCAGGTTTTGTGTTTTTTAGGACGTTGATAACTCAGCCAAAAGCCATCTATATACTTAGCCCCCTCAATCTCACCATGGCATAATACACGAACGGTATTTACGCAGTCTGAAAATTTTTCTCTATCTTTGTCCTTCAAATCAATTTAGATCCAATAGTAAATAGCATA
>NW_025544774.1:1354207-1356357 GCF_000003525.1 Blastomyces dermatitidis ER-3
TCACACACTCTACTGCTAGTCTTCTGCGGATATCGTATCGAACGACGCGCCTCAGGGTGCAGTCAGTGGTGTCGGCACACGCGGCGATCTCTAATAGAACACATCTCCCACCAGTCTCGCCCTGTGCAACGCTTACTTCTTTTTTCATTGTTCTTTAGTCTGGCAAACATGCAGAATGAACACGATACAGTATCGTCAATTACTTCCACTGGAGGCTTACGGAACGCTCTGCTCGATCCATTGCAAAATCCAAGCGACTTAGCACAGAGTTGGAAATATGATTTGGTCGTTCCCTCCCGCTCGCGGGTGTGATCGATAACGTACAATGTTGCGTTAGATTTTTTAAGGTGGGTTTGGAATCCCCCCCCCCCCCCCCCCCCCCCCCCCCAACCAAACAATCGTTATATCTGCCTCAGTTTTATGCGCAAGTACATCACGCTATCGCGATCGTTTTCCCCGTTTTTTAACTTAAACATCTCGTTGCGTTGCCGAACTTCTTAACGGCCTCACCGTCGCCTCTCGAAACATCAAACTCGGACGAAATCCCTTTCCCCCCATGTTTCAATTCTGAGCTTGCAATTTCGTTTTGATATCGTCACATTTTGCCTCAGCTTCAAGATACCCACTTCGCCCGTGCTTTCCACAGCCTGCCTTGACTTCGAGAGAAAGTAACAGAAGCTGTTATACGTAGAATTGCTCTCGAGACTCGGCTGCATTTTTGCTTGCCCTTTACTACTTTTACGATCATTTATTCGATACGCCCTGCAATCTCTGGCGATTTATGATAGTTGTTGTCTCCTGTCATTTTCGTGCTCTATATCCTCGTTTGTTCTGATGTTACTCGTTTTATTTTTATAAAGACCTTAACGACTTCAAGATTCAACGAACCCCAACCCCCCAAAACCCACACAGCACGACCCTCCTCTGAAACAGAGCTTGTTTGTTCCGCCGTATAATCCTCGAAACTCTACCCCCATCGCCGTTCACTTTTTCTGATGGGCTATTGTTACGACCGGAATCACCACTCAAACCCTAGAACCTCGCACACTTCCAACGCTGGACAATAATCTGCTATCTTGCCGCTACCAGATCGTATAGAAGGCACCAATTTAATTGATTTTGCCCTAAAAATCAATAATCTTAGCTGCGAAATTTTCCCGTCTCCAATCGACGTGACATTCAAACTTTTTCTCGTACAGGATCAGCTCGTCCTGTTTTAGTCCGTGAGGTCGAACACCGAAAAGCTGGAGCTGCCGTCGATCTCCCAGGTTCACACTCGACTTCCCACTGATATACCCTGGTATAATCATCACGCTGCAGAACGACCTCTGATAGGCGGTGACAGATTACCTGCCCTTTTCCTTCCTCACGCACAGCAATCCTCCTCTTCAGGTCGAATAGGCTCTCAAGACTCGTCGATATCTACGGTCTCATCGACTGGCTCGAACAGCGCCAGCTCCGTGGCCAGCTACACGACGTATTCTCAAGCCCCCACGGGCGAAGCCAAGAACCCTCCTCCTTCGTCCACTGACGGGGCTGGTGGGGTTCGTTCCCGATATTCCCTGGAGTCTACGAGCCAGCCGGATTATCTCGCCGGAGGAACTGTGAGTGAGGGATATAGCATTACCCAAACAGCGCTTGGAAGTATGAATCAAACACAGTCTTACCTGGATGTACATACATCACATTTGTCATCCGCACAGCCATACTCATCCCATGGCACCCCCGCTTCGAGTATTCCGCCTTACCAGTATTCCCAGCCTCCAGTCCTGCAGTCTGGGTCGTCTTACAGTTCAAGTGGAGCCTCGTCGTACCCTTCATATGGATATCCTAATGGCGTTGCCTCTCCACAATCCGCGACCCAGGCGGTCACAAATGCCCTTTCCTCCCATGTACCCGCTCAAATACTTCCCTTGCCCGGTAAGTTTTTTTTTTTTTTTTTTTTTTTTTTTTTTTTTTTTTTTTTTTTTTTTTTTTAAAATTTTTTTTTGCCATCCCCCGGGGGAAAAAACCCCCCAAAGGGGGGGGGGGGGGGCAAAGCAAAAAAAACCGGTTTTTTTTTTTTTTTATTTTTTTTAAGAAAGGACGGCAAAACCCCCAACCCTTCTTTCATATTTCCCAAGTCTGTTAAACCCCCCCCAATCAAACGG
>NW_025544774.1:1357844-1412956 GCF_000003525.1 Blastomyces dermatitidis ER-3
CAGCCAATCACAATGGACACCGGGATACCCTACCCCACCCCGACCAGCAGCGCCTTCCAGCAATCTTTACAGTGTGATGAGCGATACACGTGGTACCGCGACCAACGGAACAGCAGGAGATTCCTACTCCACCTCCTCAAATGCTCCATCCGCCTACTCGTCAATAAATGGCTCTGGGAAACGCATGCGTGACGATGATTCTCAAGATCAAACCTCTCTTTCCGAAACTCAGAATGGCGACAGCACGTACGAGCATAAACGTCGGAAAACACTAGTTGACGGCGTTGGCGGACCTGTTGGAAGCACACCACTTGGCTTACCGAAAGCGACCCCAGTCTCCCGCCGTCGGTAGTTTCTTCTCCGTCGTCCTATCTCCTTAGAAGCCATTTTACGATCGATAACGTTCCCATGAGACATTGATGAAATAGAAAAAGTCTCTCCTTTTTTTCTTTTTTTTTCTTTTAGGCCTTGAAGGGGGGGAAGAATCACTAGCTAGCCAACCGGACCTATCAACCAGCCGAAAGACCGGTTCTTTTTTTCTTCTTTTTTTTTTTTTTTTTTCCCTTCTGTTTTGCAAAGAATCTCGTTTCTCATACAATTTCGTCTTTCTTCTTTCTTCCTTCCTTTTACCTAACGAAACTTCGTCACTATGCAGATATCTAATCTGTCATTTTTATTTTATTCTTCCCTTCTCTCCCACCTTATTCTTTTTTATTCTTTAACTTCATTTTGAACCAGACAAAGCGCCATGATTCTCCTTTTTTACTTTTATTTTTCTTTAATTTTTGTACGAATCAAAACGCTTTGCTGGAATGATTTGCTTTGCTGTCTATCTATCTATCATGAAATGCGTTTTTGAAAAGAGAAAAAAGAGTTACGACACTTTACGCAGCGAATGATTATTTGTTTTGTGTCCCCTTTGCTTTTTTTTTTTTTTTCTGCGCCGGTTGTGTGTACACGGAATTCGGAATTTGCCCACACCAAATCTTTATCCGCCTGAGTAGCACCGATCAGCTTTACCCAAGATTCTTCTCTAACCAGATATGGTACAGAGATGGATATAGCGTTCAATCTAACCTACCTTGGGGGGGTGGGGATATGGCTTTCGTCGAAATGCGGTCCTACTCCTTCGCATGTTTACCCTTTCCCTTCCTATACGCGGCCTTCCTTTTTATCTTGATTTCGCCGTCGTCTCCTTCTTTCCACGACTCCCGTTTCCAGGCGTTTTAATTCCCCCACTCTCACCCTCAATTCTCACTCTCCTCGCTCTCCTTGTCCTGTGTCACGTCTTGGCAGAATAGGACACGTGAAAAAAGCAGGAAAAAAAAAAAAAAGAAAACATCGGAAAAAAAGGACTAAGAAAAAGGAACGAAAAGGAGAAAGAATAACCCCTCTTCTCACACAGTTAAATGGCCGCTGGTTTTTCTACTTTTACTTTATTTCCACTTTTATTTTATTTTTTACTCTTTTAAAACATTTAGGCTTTATCTTATTTTATGTGCATTTTTTGGCTTAAATCTTTCTGTCTTTAAAATCCTGTTCGCCTAATCATGCTCTTTGCTTTTTTTTTTTTTTTTTTTTCGCTTAATTAACTATTTATTCCGTCCTGATTATTTTTGTGTCTGTCTATCCGTCTGGTCAGCCTGTCGGCCTATTTAAGCCTCAGGTTATTGTTTCTTCGTTCTGTTTTGTGCTCCAGACACCTCACCTCTCAAGAAAGAAAAAAACTCCCCAAACATCTTATGAAATGAATGATCTCACCTTATTAGGTGTTATGTCAATGTGGCTTTTTGTTGTTTCTTATGGTTTGATTGTCCTCTAATTTCCTTTCCTTTCCTTTCCATCTTGATAAAAAAAACAACCCATTACTTATTTCCTATTTCTTCCTGTTTTGCTCTGTTTTTCCGTTTAATGACTGTTATGACACGAATCTCCTTGGAAATTATCTAAATATTATTATTATATCTTCTTTTTTCTAAACCTTGTGTGTGCTCTCTTTCTTGTTTCAACTAGTTTTTTTATATGAGCGCGCATGTGTGTATGTGTATGCTTGTGTGACTGATCTTGCTCACAGATGCCTAATCTCAATTCTTAAATAAATATAATGATAACTAGTGATATTAGAGATGTTGTTAATAGAGTCAGTTCAGCTGCACATATATGAATGATTCTATCAAGTGAAGAAAAAGAAGAATTATTAAGATCTCATGTGGTGGATTGTTAAGGTAAATTATAGTTAGTAGTTACCTTTTTTTATAAACCTTCTCAATCATGTCTTCAAATTTTTAAACCATATAGTATCCGCTCACTTTCTTTTTTTCATCCCCATACTGCACATGTACATGTACATGTACAACTGTAATGTATAGTACAATCGTGGACGTGCTGTGTCTCGTGTACCCCGACGCCCGGGGCGGTTTGGGGGGGGGGGGGGGGATCGCGTCTCACATCATGTGTCGACTAGGATTGGATCATCTACCTACTACATACATGCACACATGTGTTTGGGTGTGGATGTGGTGGATGTGGGGGCTGGGGTTGGAAGAAGGAAGGGGGGGGGGGGGGTCGTCCTTTTTCTTGTATTCATTCAGCCTTCCAGTCAAACAGTTTGGTTTTGAAATGATTCCCCTTTGTTTGTGTAAGTTTGTATATGTGTAAGGAGGTAACTACGTGGTTAGGTGGTAGATGGATAGGTAAGTTCATAGAGAAAGGGGGGGGTGGGGGGGGGGGGTGGGAATAGAGGAAAGGAGTCTGGAAGGAATCTCTCTCTATCTTCCTCCCCCAGCCTCCTTTTCTTGCTTTCTTTCTTTTTTTTTTTTTTTCCACCCACCCATCAATGAATGCATTGATTGTGTCCGTCATTGTAACTCTGTAACTACTCTGGAGTAGCAGATATATTTCCCGACAAAATTAAAATGAAATGAAATATCTTCAAAAAAAGACACAACACTCTTCTAACTAACTACAGTTAAATGTAGTGACTAAATTTAACCATGGAACTAGAATCAATCAACCAATCTGAAGGGAAGATTTTTAAGAATGAGAATAATAAAAGAATAGCAAGGCCAGTCTTCCTGGCCTCTTATATTAACTTGACTGCATTTAACTAGTGAGTGAGTGAGAAAAATGAGACTGTTACTACTATATTTCTTCTGCTTATATATATATATATATACATACACATCTCCCTCTTGTGACTTGGGATGTTTCCCGTGCATGCATGTATGCATCTATCTATCTGTACATGAGATAAGTTCCTCTCACCATTCTATCTATCATTATGGGAAAAAAAAAAAAAAAAAAAAAAAAAAAAGGAACAACAGACCATAAAACATGCAAAAATAAAATAATGAAACAACTCAACTCACTCCGCCCATCTATTCTATACATACGGATGTATCCCCCTTTACACAGGGAGATAGGGAAATATATGCAGGCATTAAACAATGCGAGGAAGAAAAGGGAAGGAGAAAAGGGGGAAAGAGAAGCAAGATAAAAAAAAAGCAAAGCATACGAACCACCACCAACTACCCATTCAGGCGAGAAAAAGCATGTAGGGGGTGGTGGTGGAAGGATCTGTATTGTAAGAAAACTCCCATCGCCACCTGGGCTTCACCTCCTCCCAACATCAATCTCACCCCGCTTATCTCCCCAACTCTCTCCGCCACCCTCATCCACATCCCCACATAATTCATATATCATCATAATCATTATCCCTACCACCATCACTCCCCGCTTTCCCTCTCCCATTCCCTCTCCTTTGCTCCGCCACAGAAGCAGCCGCAACACTAGACCCCCTCCTCCCCTGCCGCATCCTCCTCTCCCGCCTCTCCCGCCTCTCATTTTCCGCGCTGAGGCTTGACGCGAGAGACGTCGCGGATGACGCTGGTAGAGGGATGAGTTGTGGCGGGGGTAAGGTTGGGGTGTTCCCTGCTGGCGCGGGCGCGGTACGGGAGGAAGAGGAGGGTGGTGTGGAGGAGGTGGTGGGTAGAGACCTTTCGGGCGTGTTTGGGAATGCGTATGGGTGTCTAGGATGTGATTCGGTGGGGAGGGAGGGGAGGGGGTGGTGGGGTGGTTGGTGTTGACGGAGTTGTGCTGCTGCTGCTGCTGCTGTTGTTGCTGTCGTTGGGAAGGTTGTTGAGTGGGACGGAAGATGCGGGGTGGGGTGTGAATGGGGTGGTGGGGAGGGCGGTTTGATATCTGCAATCGCGCCGTCGTATTTTGGTAGTTGGGACGAGGGCGGAGGGGAGGAACGTCTGTGGTGGTGGCGGGTTTTTGGGTATTTTGAAGAAGAAGAAGAAGAAGAAGCTGTAGCTGCCGCCTCTGCTTCTCTGTCTCGCGAGGGTACTCGAGTGTGGTGTGGTTTATATTCAGTGCTTGATTCGGTGGAAGAAACACTTGACGATGATGGTGATCGGCTGGGGCGTTGCTGATAGTTCACCTGGAGCATGTCATTTTGAATCGCTTCCTCGTTAAAAGTTGGAGTCGTAGGGGTAGGCGATGGCGAAGAGTCACGGAGATGCCGCTGCCCCTTCAATTGGGCGTTATCCCCTTTCACAAGGCCGAGAGTTTCTTCCTCAGTGCCTTCTCTCATCATATTACGTTTTTGCTCGTTTTGATGATGATGGTGATTGTGAGTATTCCGAGACGAAAGGTTAGCAAACCCAAACAGCCGGTTTCCTGGTGAAGTGGGATTTTCTGACATGTTGCGACTACCACCACCGCTGTGCGGTGGCTCGTTAGACATTCGTCGATTGAACAAGTTATGGAATGAAAACTGGCGACTCGGGCCATGATGTGGGGAATTTGCTGGAAGAGTACTACTGCGGTTGGGCGAGTGTGGGTTGGAAGAGCCACCGGATTTGACACTATTTGCCCATTGAATCGTCTGCGCGGTTCCGCTGCGGTTCCGGCGATGGTTATGTTGGAAGGCTTCCTCAAGGGAGCCGGAAGGCTGAGCTTCAGCCATGCCAGAATGTGAACCACTTTTTTCATCCGTTTCACTCGTGATCGTAGTTAGCACGGGTGACATCGCGCCGTGCATCCCCTGGGAAGAATGGTTCGGTCTCCAATGTGGATGCAACCCGCTGGATGTACGGCTGCGAGCAAAGAACGAACTCTTACTACTTCCCTTCGTGCTGGGCCTGTGGTGAGGGAGCTCCTCATCAACAAAATCAGGGAATTTCGACATCCCCAGAGGCGGATGGCGATTCGTTGCTCGGCGTGATGGTGTACTCATGGGACTTTCTCCGACGATAGTCCTGCGTCGGCGGAGTCCGTCCCACTCAATCACTTCCCCTTCTCGCGGCGGCTCCAACTCATCAAGCCTTCTCTCCTCGTAATATCTCCTTGCCTCCTCCGCTTCCATCCTCTGTCTTGCACCCGATATCCGACGAATAATAGCGGCTGTGCCACGAATTGCATCGGCCTTGGGTTCAGTCTCTGGCTGTTCCTGCTCAGCAACTTCGCGCACCTGATCCAGATCTCCTTTGAAAATGGCAGTATCCGGAACATCCTTGGCCGATTTCGAGAGCTGTAACAAGACAACGCCAGAACAAATCTGAAGAAAACCCATGATAATGGTAGTAATGCTAATAGCAGTCCCCTTGAATCCCTGGAATAGAATTGCAGATGTAATGATCGTGGAACTTGTAAAAAAGACATAGTATGTAGGGGTAACCAACGCCGCATTAAAAATATTCAACGCTTTCTGTCACGAAAAATCCGAATCAGAAATTGTTACCTGATTAGGTTTTGTAGATCGCGCGGGGTGTTGGTAGGGACGGTGGGTGCAGTGTACATGTACGGATATGATATGGACTTACATTTAAATAAATAATCTCAGTCAACAACGTAGCAATAACAAAAACCAGCAAAACATACAGAAACCACTCCTTGAACTGCGATATCCCCTGGATCTGAGATATGATAGCCGCTCCCAGACCCTGAGTGGCGACCACACTCAGACCACCAACGAGGCTGCAGATGCTGATGTAGACAAACATGCTCCTGTTGCCGTAGCGGGGCCCTGCCCAGAGCGCAATAAAGGTGCATCCCACAATGATGAGACCTGCCCAGGTGAGGAAACCGGGGGAGATGACGAAGCGTTGCATGTCTTGGATAGTAGCGACAGATGACTGTGTGGGGGCATTCATGGCGATGATGACGGAGCCAATGATGCAATTGAAGCAGCCGACTTTGCCCACGAAACTCAGGCGTTCCTTGAGAAAGATGGCGGAGAGGATGGTGGTGACCACGACGGAGAGGGCGCCAAGGGGTGTCACTAGAATTGCGTCGACGAAGGCATAGGCGACAAAATTGAAGATTTCTCCGATGATCATTCTGATTTGGTTAGTCTTGTTTAATGACCATACACGCATATATATATATATTTATAAGTACGCATATATTGGGGGTGAGATGGTGCAACAACATAGACTTACAACGCCATCCCTACCCACCACCACCACACCTTCAAATACCCCATCCCTTCACCAGGGTCCTCATTATACTTCGCGTTCGCCTTGAGCAGGCCCACCTTCTTTATCACAAAGGAGACCCCGATGAAGAGCCCCGAACCGACAGCCAGGGAGATACCAACGGCCTTGAAGGCGGGCGGCCTACCTTCCGGACCCCCCGGCACACCACCGCCAGACCGTGCATAGATTGAGTGGACATCTGCGGAATCAAGCATGGTATCTATGTATAGGTATATGCGCGGGGTATTGTCCACACTGGAGGAGGGGAGGGGGGTTGGCGGATTGTAAGGGGGAAAGTACTGTATTAATTGTCCGGCAAGGAGTGATGTCGAGGACCACGCGATGGTGAGAGATAGAGAAGGGAGAGAGAGAGAGAAAGCAAGTCGTTTCTAGATCTCAAACCATTGTTCCTCAGCGCTGTTTGTTCGGTATTTGGGTTCCACGCTCACTCTATCGCTCGGCGGAAAGAGGATTGGGGCGGTTGGAGGGAGAGAAACCAAGGGGGAGGGAGGATGGGATGGGATGGGATGGATATTCGCAAGAATACGTCAGAGTTGGGAGCCAATCTATTCATGAAGGATGATTTGCTGCACTGATTAGTTATGTGAGCTTCAGTCCAATCCAATGCAACTGCGGTGATCTGGAAGAGTAGTTGGCAGCAGCTTTTGTTGGTTGCAGTGGGCGATCTACATAAATACCTGCGACATGTAACTACGCAGTATAATAATAATGTACATGTACATTTACAGTACAATAATGATGAACGCCAACCCCGAGATTGAATGCAAAGGAAGAAGACAGAAACACTCCCTTACTTACTACTTAAGATCTCTCCCGCAAAATAAATAGCTTGTTTCAGTTCGTGGAGTCGTTAAATATGTAAATCCTGCGGGTAGGCCGTATGTTTTGTTTTTCCCCGACGAGACTTATTGGATATCGTCGTTATCCTCGTCGTTTCGAGCACCTTTTTTTAAATAATAATAATCATAATAATAATAAAAAAAGATTAAAAAAAAAACCAAAGTAATAATTCTTGATGGAAACAAAACCCGTCCCGTCCACAACAAAGCAAGCAATCCAATCCCCTGAGGGTTCCAAGGATCGTTGCTGGAGCGATGAACCCGCTTAAATAGTTAGTTATTAATAACTAATAAGGACTCTCTCTCTGAAGCCACAAAAATCCTCATTCCATATCTGCATGCATTATTGAACCTCTTGAGCACACAGATATTAAAATTATCTATTTTATTACTCTTAAAAATGTCAATGAATTCCTAACTGCCAGAGTCAGTTCTAGTTTCCACGTTTCCACCTGACATTTTTTCCACTGTCTCCCGTAACATAACTACCTGCGTATCATCATACCGAAATAATCAATAGACATAGGGATATATAGATATGTGAATATGTGAATATGAATCTGCGAAGAAAAAAAAAAATAAAAAAAAATAAGATAAAAAAAAGATGAAATAACCTCCATATCAATCAATACCCAAAACCCCATTAACATCATATCATAGCGTATCATATCACATCATTATATATCCATAACGCAAAAAAAACACATTATATGTATACGTATACATATAAATATAAAACCGAAGACAACGGTAAAAGGAAAGCTCATTCTATTATATCACACCGGCCTCACCCCGCACTCGCCCTCGTTTTCACCGCCGACTATACGTCGGCTTCCGCCCTTTATTGACCAACGGCGGCGGCCCATCACTAGGATACGGCAATTTCGCAACACCATTCCCGTTCCCGTTCCCGTTCCCAATCCCAATCCCAATCCCATTGCCACTCTGCAAACCCCCGTAAGAGTTACTATTCGGCCTATTCGGCGCCCGCGGCGGGATTGGCATGACCGCCGGTGCATACCCCTGCCCATGCCCATGCCCATGCCCGTACCCGGAGCCAGGGCGAGGAGGACCAGGACCAGGACCAGGACCAGGGGCGGAAGGTGAGCCATGCCCATAGCCATCTTCAGGGTATGGGATGGGTGTCTTGGGCGGGAGCGGCGGCGGTGGGTGGCTGGGTGGTGGGCTTAGGGGCGGGGTATGGGAGAGGCGAACGGAATGGTGAGTTTGGGTTTGGTTTTGGTGGCTGCTTGGTGGGCGGGTTGTTGTTACTGCTAGCGGGGGAGGGTTTATGAACAGCTCGGCGCTGACGCGGGGGGAGGATGCGGAAGGATTGTTGTAGCTGCTTTGTGGGCGACTACTGGGATTTCGGTGGTCGCTGCTGTTTAGGCGGGTCTGAGAGGTGAAGGGTGATGGTTGGTTGGTTGTGGGCGAGGATGGGGTTGGCATCGGGATCGGAGTCTTGCGGCTGAAGTTGAGTGGGTGAGGAATGTGTTCATCGGAGGTGACGACTGTATATTTTTCTTGGGAACTCGTGCGGTGTATTTGTGGATAGCTGGAGGTTGGGAGGGGTGGTGGGTTTGAATTATTCGTGTTATTATTCACGAATGAAAACGGGATAAAATCCTCTCCAGGAAGTTCGACTGCGTCTGGGAATTCGATGGTGGATGGTGGTGGAGGGCGCGGATTCGGGTGTGGTGACGGCATGGACACCGGGATAGGAGGTACCGGTCGATGATATTGCCGCTGGAATACATCTCCATCTTCCAAGCCTTCTTCGAAACTGTTGGAATCAGCACCCCAGTCCCTCCCTCCGTCGCCCACCACAAGCCTACGATGAATAAAATGGATCTTGGCCAACTTGACAGCCGCCTCCTGATTCATCTTCTGCACGTCGTTCCGGGAGAGATAAGTCCGGGTGCTTGTGCTAATTTCCGCCAGGCGATTCCATTCATTCATGCCAAACTCTCCCACGCCAACTTCAACGTTGAGACGGACGTAATTTTCTAGCGGAACGTTGCGTTTTCTGAGATGTTCCTTGAGCATGTATTGATGTATTTTTTCGCAGCCCTCGATTTTCGCAATCAGCCGTCTTCGCGCTTCAGCAAAATTGCCCAGGGAATCGGCGAAAACATCCTCCCACCACTCATGTTGGATATGATTTGTTCCTGAGGGTCGTTTGCCCGTTCCAACGCTGACGAAAAGGCCCACTTCTCTCCCTGGCCATTCATTGACGGCTGCTTCATCGAGAATCATTGGCGCGGGATTATATTTACCAGCACCCTCGTCAATGAAAACATGTTGTCCTACTAAAATAGGTTTGAATGCAAGCCCTGTTGCGGATGTTGCCCGTCCAGCTTGCCATATCGTGCAGTTGAATTCCGGCGCGGGTTCCTTTCGCGAATCGTACGATCGTAGCAGAGTCGGATTTCCATCCATCGGGGTCCCTTTGTAAACAGCCGCAACCGCACTAATAGACAGTCAGAGATACATATACACACATTATACATAAAGACAGTCCAAAAAAAAAAAAAAAAAAAAGGAAGGACAACCCACGTCTTCGTCCTGTTTTCCCGCTTATCATAAAGTATTGCATCGGCATTCCCCCAGCCTTGAATATGAGACCCGCGCAAACTCGCTGGCGACCGAACTGGTGATGCACCAGTTGTACTGACGCTCGACCGACTGGTCCGGCTGTGCAGCGTGTGAGCTGAGTGCGGACGCAGTACTGGGCCGTGGACAGAGATGGGTTTCTGAGGCCTGGGGGAACCATCATTTCCCTCCTCCATGGAGACTGTATGCTCCCACACGCACTGGCGGATGGCCTCTTCCAGCTTCGAGGCTTTGAAGAGAGTTGACCTATAGGGGATGCCGGCAATGGTCTTATCGGTTTCGAAGACTCGTCTAGTCATGCGCACGTATACATCCTTGCATGTCTCCAGATCCAGCCGGAGCCGACCAAGCATGAGCGCAATGAGTCCGCCGGTTCCAGTGCCGGCAATAAGGTCGAAATGGTCGCATGGTTTGGGAATTTGGTTGCGTGCGGGGGCTTTACCTTCGCATTCGACGTAGGTGCGGTGCATGAGTTCTTGGAGGAGGATGAGCATGGAGTAGCCACGGACACCACCGCCATCTATATATTTTTTTTAGAAAAAGGGATTCTCGTGGTCAGTAAGTTGGTTTTTTGTAGCGCAAGAGTTTGAGTGTATTTTTGGACCATATATTGTGAGTTGGAGAGGAGAGAGACCAACATACCTAGTGACAGAATCCGTAGTGGTGGACCTTTCGTAGTATCCTTGCGACGGATATGTAGAATATCCATGATGATGATGATGATTATGGTGATGAATTGAGGGTAGGGGGGAATACAACTGGCGCGCGGCACCTCCCCCTGGTATCCACGGCGCGGGAAAAGTTATGAACTCGAGAAGCCTAAGATCGATGGTATGGGGAGTTCTCGTTGCAGGGGTAGACGCCGTTTGCTAAACGAATGTATGCAAGTGAGTGTGCCGGGAGAGGAGGACAGGAGCAGGAGTAAGAACGGGAGCACCACGGGCAAGATAGTTGGTGGTGTACGGCAGACGAGACGGGAGCGATCAGGGGCAAACAGGAGATGGTGAGGGAGAGATTCGGGAGGCAAGATTCGGACTTCGCAGGGCTAGTGAGATGGTGACGATTATCGGAATATAATAATGGCGGTGGTGGTGGTGGTGGTGGTGATCGGAGGTGGTGGTGGTGAGGCTGAGCAATGCGCGGCTAATCCCTGGCGGTGTTTACAACGACGCATTACAGATACAATCACTGTTGCTGCCTCGGAAGTACCGAGAATGTCTTGCTTGCCCCGGGTTGACGTGCATGTACTGTACATGTACATACATCTTACACATCCAGAGTCCCTGCAAATATTAATATCATCAAGTAATATTTATCAGACCATTTTGTTCTACCTCTGCCATAAAATAAGTAACTGAATGGGAAATATACAAATAGATATGAGTGTGTGTCCCCTTCACAGGCTAAAATTGAGGCCAACCATTACAAAATCCCTACCGAGGTTCCTCCCGAGAGAACTTACTGCATCATGTACTGTACGTGTACTTTCTCTCGTGGTCTTGAAGTTTGCAAATGCTCCTCCAAAGGTGGTTTTTGATATCATGACACAAGATATTGATTATTACTGACTATGACGCCACTTTCCAAAAAAAATGCTCAGACCCCAGATCCGGGAGTCGAGTCTCAGGTCTTAGATTTCCCTAAATCAAATGACGGCACCGGTTTCGTCTTCCCACCAACTTGTAGTCCCGCAGAGGCTATTTTCAGCCATCCCGCAGCCGATGTCAGCCAATGTAAGCCGACCAACGCATGGGCTATGACAGGTGTGGCGGTGCACTCGAAGTTCGCTACTTGTTGCCGTGCAGGGCTGAAAACGCCTGGCAGAGGCAATTAAATAATTGTATTATTGTCTCTCCGTACAGATCACAATTGCCATTATTCCATCGATCAGTACTCCGTACGGATTACTCCGTACAGCAGCCACGGGATTCCGATTTAGGAAGATCGTTTGACAGCAGGGCGCCATGGGGTTCGAGCCCCTTTTTTACTTATCTGCAGGTACTGGGGCTTCAGACTGGCTTTGTGGAGGGAAATGTCCGATTTCCGATGTATTTCTCCGCAAGCGGATACATATTATTGCAAAAGAGGGGAGCAGATAACGCCAAAAACAAAAGCAAGTGGATAGGAAGTCCTTACCTAGCCCTCCTCATCACTGACTCCCTCTGGACATGGAAGCTACCTAGGTAAAAAAGAAAGAAATAAAGAAAAAACACGTCCCATTATTGCCAGCACACCGCTAGCACAATGACACTGCACTCACTCCACATACGCTGTAGACCAACTGCTTCCTGTTAGCCACCACCGGGGGTCGAACCCCCGGAGCCTTGTGGTTAAAAGCCGCACGCTCTAACCATTTAGTGATGAGGATGGAGCCGTAAAGAAACAAAGATATCACTGCGGTTATGGGTATGATGGCGATGCGGTTTTTCGGGCTTTTTGTTGCTGTTGTTGTGGCTTATCGCCGGTCGCGTGGCTGTAGAAGTTGGAACTGTGGAAAGAAGCTTGGATGGTCATGTGACTAATTCAACCTCGATGTTAATATTTAACACTGTATATGTACATCAAAACCTATGTAGGCTTCTTTGCTCCCCTTCTAAACAAGATATGACAAAATCTCTCTGCCACATAGGCCCACATTCACAAAGAGCGAGGCTTCGTCACCTTCTCCAGGACAGAGGAAAACCTCCAAAATATGACGTGATGCTGAAGCTTGGCCGGGAAGGGCGAGATCAGTCGGTAAATTACTACAGCGTACAGAACGACAAGTGAGACAGACCGGCCTTGGCCGGGAAGCATCTAGAAGGAATCCAATGCAAAGGCACCGAAAGGGGTAAGATTTCTATATCGATCTCAGCAACGAGTTTATCCACTCAAGCCCTGGCAAGTAATTGGGTTCTTCACTGCCAAAGGGGACGAGGTCCGCCACTGCCCACCCAAACCTAACAGGTCTCAGAATCGCAACGTGATCGTGTTTGCTGTTGGAACTGCTATCTCTGAAATAGTTCTGTGGGAAGTTTCATACCGTCCGGAGAAGAAGACGACTATTTATGATGTTCGGAGACAGCAAATTCCCCCAGTTGAGAGATGGTAATCCCAGTGAGGTTATTATTTATCAACTCGTTGCCGAACATACAAGACCAGATCACTAGAACAGCATACTGACACTTCCCCCCATCTCTTTCTGGGGCGTTTATTTGATGCGAGCAGAAAGTGGTTGGCCATTCCGGTTAATCACCTGTTTGAAGCGTTTTATTGCAAAGCGATTGTTGCTATATACCAAGCCTTCTGGGGACGCTTGAGGAGACAGGGGACCCATTGCTCACAGCCCTGGGAGAACGATCAAGGCAAACAGCCGCCAGGTGATTAAACACAGTTTCTTGCTTGCCTTCGACGAGTGTCTGGACGCCAGCCGTTACGTTCCGACAACATGTAGGACATTTCGTTGATATATGAGGTAAGTAGCATCAACAGAGGACAACTTCATCAATGAATTTGTTGTTCCCTTTTTTTTTTTTTTTTTTTTTTTTTCTGGATCTATGTGATCGAATTGAGATTCCAGGTTTCTTTTCAAAATCAATGGGGGATTTGCCCGAATACGGGGCCTTTGCGACAAAGGAAGGAAAGGGCAATCCCTCTACGCTGTATGTTGTTATATGATGGTGCTTTAACAGTAAGATGACCATCGCAATTTACTGTGTCATATGAAATTATTCACTGGAGGAATTATTAAAGATAAATATGTGCAATACTCTGTCCTATCATGTATTCTTCGTTGGAAGCTGACAGACAACAGCCAGGCATAGATATAAATAATTTGCACAGACAGAAAGTTACTGCATTGGGGGAGTCTTTTCAAAGAATCCCGGCAACACACGGTTCTCTTGAGGTTCCTATCTGATGTATTAAGCCGGGCGCCGATTCTTGACAAAGACTCGATATGTGCCAGAAGAACTCTTAATCCTGTCGCAGAATACCAACGGAGACCCCTTCACCTCCCACCCGCGCAGAGGCAAGCAGGGCTAACGATGCTCTTTCCGTCATAGGAACTGTTGCATGTGCTACGGGTCCGCTTTGACTCATAGATGGAGAGCTGGACTTGTGCGTCTGTTTCCGTCAATCGCGTGGTCAGTTGTAAATTCATAGCCAGACTGACTTGAAACAGATGCGGGCGGCTCTCTGCCATGACAATTTGCAAGTCGACACAAACACATTCTTTCAACGGTCCTCTTTTTTTTACACCTTGATTGACACTCTTTGAACCCTCCAGAAACTGACCGCCTTCCGTCCCAAGCGGGCACCTTGGGGCAATGTCGACGGTTTCCCAGCGAAGATGGGGGATCTGGGAAGCCGAACTTGGTTCGTGCGGTGCACTCTGTTCGTGTCTGGTTTCATTTCATGATTTTGATGGTGTTGAGCGGAAAGGACGGATAAATTAAGAAATTTAGCGCGGGGTCGCTGGTAAATAGTTACCCTGCTGCTCTCGCGAAAAAGGATAGCATTGCCCAGTGGCTATGGTGTACCGGGATGGTTTACGAGCAGCCGATCTGCCATTTCTGCTCGTGGAGAAAGTATTAACTGCATTCAAATGTTCCGCCTCCATGACCTGTCGAGGAATAACAATTCTTTTTGGCGTACCCTCGACACCGAAACGACTGTTCACTCAGTTCTTCCGTCTCCCAATGAACATATTGAACCTCCAGATTTCACCTTTAAACCCAGCCGAAGGGTCCGGCATCTTGGCACCATTCGTGGCACGAGAAATGCCCCTTATCCTTCGCCAAAAAAAAAAAAAAAAAAAAAACCGAGGAAACACATCCCAAGCCAGTTGAGCCGCAAAGCGGGTCAAGGAATTCCTTGCGACGGTGCTCTGGGGGTTTAAATTGGGACTCGGATACGAGATGCAACCATCCATCGCGCTACACTGCACTCAACCATGAAAACGCAGCGTCAGGCACCCTTCGAACAGACCCATGGCAGGCGAGGCTCAATACGAGTTGCAATCCTTTTTGGTTTTCACCCTGATTCTATAAAGTGAACAGTGTGGTTCGATAGAATCCCATAAAACCATTTTCTTTTTTTTCTTTTATCGAAAAAAACTGAAAAAGAAAAAACGCCCCCAACAAGACAATCTCTCCCAAGAATGAAGTTCTTTAGCCTGATCGTGGCCCTACTCGGGTTCCTACCCTTTCTCGCTGCAGCTTTCCCTGTAGCAGACCCCGTTGCAGAGCCAGAAATGCACCTGGAGAAGCGTCGATCGGCACAAACCTGCAGGATTGTCAATCTCCGCAAAGGCGAATACGTTAACTGCCGGTACGGCCCGACCACGAAGGCGGGCAACATCTTTGCCTTCCGCCAGGGCCAGAAACGTACCTTCTCCTGCAAGAAGAAGGGGCAATGTATCAAGGGTAATTGGTAAGTTTGCGGCGAAAACTAGCTAGAAGCAGGTAATACAGATGGAAAAGGGAAAGGAAACTAAAAGATTTTGACTGCAGCACCTGGGATCGAATCACCCTGTACGGAGTTACGTGTTATGTCAGTGGATATTACACGGATAGTCGTTGCTCCAGCAGTATGTTCCCGATTTCTTTCCCTCCGTTCACGGAAATAGAGCTAACTATGACTCTAGAACGACTCCCGAAATGTTAGAAGCTACTTCAGGATGTTCGACTGAATAATCTATTCCCATACGCTCACTGCGGATAAAATGGAGGGGTCGCGGAGGAGTGATATTGTTGTCTAGATTGCCTAGATTGTTTGTATTGAGTTTCTTCCTTCGTTCTGCCCAGTCATGAAACATAAACGTCAGCCATATTAAATGCACAC
This sequence comes from Blastomyces dermatitidis ER-3, assembly GCF_000003525.1. Lineage (NCBI taxonomy): Eukaryota > Fungi > Ascomycota > Eurotiomycetes > Onygenales > Ajellomycetaceae > Blastomyces > Blastomyces dermatitidis. The sequence continues at coordinate 1,373,620 of NW_025544774.1, forward strand.
ACTTGAGAAGTCAGTGGCTTCTCAGTTTTTTATTCCTTTGGGTCGGGTTCAGGTTGGGAAATATTTCGCCGCTCAGGAACAATTCGATGCTTAGAATTCGATTTTTAACTGCAAGACCGCCTGTTCGCCTATTAAACGAAAAATGTGATCCATGCGGCCTGGTCAGGATAAAAAAAAGTGATGAGAGTTCCCGGCAATACTCAAACATCTTCATTCCATGTAGCGCGATATTCTTGATATCTCCTGGGATTGATCGCTTGGGTGCTCTCCAGCTCGGGCCTGATAGAGACTACTACTGAGCTGGTCCTGATCATGTCTCCTGAAATGCATAGCATAGGGCTTCTGTATCTCGTCAGCTTGCCATGCTTATAAGAACAGTTCACTAATAACCTGGCTGGAATTTTAGGCCAACCAGCCTGCCCATATCCCCCCTTGCACCAACTTCGGACCTCGTTTCGTGCGAATTTCCGACGGCTTCTTTCATAGCACCGGACAAATACGAGAATCGGTGATTACGAGTAAGAAACCTTGCCTTTGTTAACAGGGTTAATATCAATCATGCTCTTCCACATGCTCCAGAAGCTTACGTCTGCTGACCTTCGAGCTAGCTCCCAGGCGACCCGGGGGGATGGTTAGGGGCGTGGTGCCTAAACCCGGGCTGGCAATCCCCGGGGCATGGGGAGGGGTCAGGCCCTTAACTGAAACTCCGGGCGAACCCTGGTACAAAAAAGGTACCTAACTTGGGGGTTCCAAGGTTAGAGGCTGTCTAGCCAAGTTAGTTCAGGGTTTCAAGTTCAGCGAATTGCCTAATAGGGCTTAACTCAATCCTAATCGGGCAAGGCGCGATATGGCCCAGCCGCTGTCGATTTCAAGTATATAAACTCCCAATTCCCTTCCCGCAGCTTGACCATCCTTCTTCCACCGCCCTATTCTCCTCGCTTTCCTTTGCAGTTCCCACTTCACTTGTCTCTTCGTCTTGTGCCGTCACCCTCAGCTTCACATAGAGCGGTTGCACCACAGCTGCACAAATTGGAATTCTGGTCATCTTTTTCATGCCATTTCCCGTCAGCCCAACTGATTGATTGGATTGGGATATGAGATACTCTTCCGCACATTGCTGACAATGATCTCAATCCATTCTTGATTGATCTATTTTCCCATCAGTTATCGAGCTCCTATGCACTGTGGACAGACAATCTCCGAAAATGAATTCGTCGCTGGAATTCTAGTTGTCTAAGGTGTTGGCGACTGGGCGTCCCCGGTGCCTCCCTCTCCCCCATGAATCTGCAGTGGCTGGCTGGTCATTATTACCCCATGGCAATAGTATCTCAGTACAGCAATTGTTCCGCCTTGCTGCTCCAAAGAGGTCATTGTGCGTTGATTTGGGACTATGATGAGATCTACTAAGAGCAGAACTCAGGTCGTGCGCTGGATGCAGGGGAGTTGAATCCCCCCACCCCCCCGAGACGAAATGTGGCTTTTGGTGGCAGTATTGTCGCAGCTAATGATGATGCGAAGCTTCTGCGCTGTATCAGCCAGATGCGAAACCTGAAGAGGTGGAGATCTGCCCTGTTGCCTGGTACGTGATGGTCTGCCATACTACCAGCATGGATGTGGATCTTGCGAGGCCTTGCTAAGAAATCAAGCCCTCGTGCAAGGAGGAGCAATTCTATCATCAAATGGTCCTCCTGGCTGAACTTCCAGTCTTGAGACAGGATTGCAGACATTGGACGCCCAAGCATGCGCAAGAATCAAGTTTCCCGTGGAGAAGCCTTCACAAGTCCAGTGGGAGAAAAAAGAAAGAGGCAAGGTGGGGGCGGGTGGGTAAGGGATTGCCACACCCAGCAGCACAGCACCGTCTTTCCGCCATTGTGCCGCCCTCATCGCGCACCAACTCCCTGCGTTGATCAAGCATCAAATATTTCCTGATCTAGCTGCAATTTAGTGCAGCTATGTCTATCTACACAAGGATCATATTAAAGGTGCTAGAGCCCGGAGTTCTGATATATAAGGGAGCAACCGCAGCGGTGTTTGGCAGAGCTTTTCCATCTCGTCTTCATCGTCTTCGTGTGGACATAGCTTAGCTAGCGGGTAGTTAGCTATTAGCTATAGAATCGCGTGCTGACCGCTATCTAATCGGCGTGCAGGTAGTCGCCATCACAGGTAAACAAAGTTGAGTACAATGGCCCTATGTGCTACGTCATACGTCCAGCTCGAAACAGGCTCAATTCTTCAACACTTATCCCGCTTACATCCAAAGAAAAAGTTGGGGTTCGGCCTTGAGCCTAAAGCCAACCTTTTCCAGTCAAACAGATGTCAGTCCTGGCTGCTTCTTCCCGCTGATCCTATAAGATAACTTCAAACCTCCATACGTTTCCAGTTGAAGGAACTGCCATAGCTTCAAGAGCACTAACTACTCCAATTGATTCAGTGTCGACGTGCATCCCAATTCCTTCTTCCTTACATCTCCTTGACAACACCTTTCAGTATATTATGTCTTCTACCCGGCCATAGCGTTATTCCATAGTCTTCCTATGTGGCGCCACGTTGGTAACAGTGGAGATACCAGCTCTATTCGTCCCGAAATTGTCATTCAACCCGCAACAGCTTGGTCTCCATTTCCTCGGAGTTATCGTTCCGACCTCGGAGAGTAGCTTAGAAGCACGTTGCTAGACTTTTGAATGAATCGAGCTAGTTGTCGAATTTTGCGCCAGACCAGACCCCCCCCCCTTTTTTTTTTTTTTTTTTTTTTTCTTTCTTGCTCTGATATCTTATATTTGTGCTTATGTACAATTACTTAGGGTCATTCTTATTTTTGCCGATTCAGACTCATTCAGCAAATGTCTGAAGGCCACTGGAATGCATATCTCTCCCCATTGTTAGGGTTTTGCCATAGCGACATACGGGAAGCAGATTGTCACCGCAGCCAGTTATAATTACACATCTGGTTGATTGGTATCATGAGAAATCAGCCAGTATTGAAGCTGACCATCACTTTCATCCAGCAAGTATACAGGGGGGTTTTATTGAGCCTTTCTGGTATGAAGTCAGTGCCTCCCGCCCCCATCCATAAATCGCGGACCACTACTCTTCATGTGGCATTCTTTGGCCTTATTTCCGTGGAAAGGTACAGCACAGCTACACGGCAATGCGGAATCAGAGGTGTATAGGCCCAATCTTCACAATGAATGAATGGCTCTTTCGTTGCTTCATTAAACTTTATTCACTTAATTATTTATTTTATTCAGATAAACCCTGCACGCTGAGAGCGCTCAGACTAAACACTGACATGGGTTTATTTAGCTTTAATAATTTCCAACCTCGGTCACACGTTCGTTCACACCTTTATTTGAAAATGTTGAGTTAGGAGCCAGCTCTGAAGTAGTCTGCTGATGGAGATATGCCACGATGTGAAGCCACTCAAACCCAAGCACAATAAGTAGCACTGTGCATAAAGGAATTCTGCAACATCAAGTCGTAGGGAATTTTCGCTTTATCATTATAAGGTTTGAGATGCCGTGGTTCGGCGCGGCAACGGCGTTGATAGGCCTGGGGAAATTCTACCTGCGGGGCCTTCCCCATCTCCTGAAGTATCTTTTCGGCATTCATCTTTTCTGTAACAAGAGGATAAGTAATATAATAAATAATCCACCCCCACAAGTTGTGGCCTTGATGATTAATCCTGAAGAATTGATAACATTAATGCAGGTACATTACATGTACGCCGTACATACATTACATACAACATATATACATACCTTGCCTTTGCAAGCCAAACTGCATACCGGAAGAAAAGGAAACATGGAAAAACGGCCATGCAGCGCTAATTCCGTGCAGATTATGCAGATGGTTCATGTATCCGTACCACGAACGGTCTCCGCTGCAGATGACAATCAATTGGCGCCAACTTAAAACAAACATCTTAAAACGCCACGGTTACGGAGTAGTTATATCAGGTTTACCCTTGCACAATAATAAATATAAAAAAAAAAAAGAAAAAAATTAAACAAAGCCCATTATTGCTACGAAAGTTTGTCTGCAGAATAATCTCTCTCTGCTACTACTACATATATTATTATTTGAAATGATCCCGCAAAGGACCAAACGACCCCACCCCATTTTGTCTTCTTGAACCCATCATGCTCCACCCCCTGCTATATCCTATCCTATATACCACCCTCCCTTGTTGACAGATATTTGAATTAAAAGATGGTAGTTTCACTAGTAGTAATTAGCCCACAAAATCCTATCCTACGGAAGAGCCAAGGTATAGAAAAAGATATCTTCAGCACTCCGGCCCGGCTCATCCATCCGGCTCTTGACAAAAGATGTTGAATCTTAACGATCAGAAATATAAAAAACTACTATTGTACACGGAGGATGTCCGAAAAGGGGGAAAGAAAAGGTCACCTAGGTAATTAGTGTACTTGGAGGAAATATACCTGACAAGGGGGTTCTAGAATTGATCGTTACCGTAGTATCCATAACACCGAGTACCCCTAACACCGTAGTACTCGCTGGGGAAAGTGGATAGCACGGTCCTTCGCCATGCGGCCGCACGGAGCGTGCAATGATCTATCTACAAGGTTTATTATGATAATGAGCATATCTTGGGAATCCTCTAATCTTCTGTACCTAAACTCGCGCCCGGGATTGACCACTCCAGGGTGTGAAAATCTCTTCTTGGCGCTAAATCTAATGTAGACCAGAGAAACTACATGGAGTAAGAACCTTATTAGACACATGCCTGCACGTCTTGTGATGCTTCACCTGTTGTGCATATTGGTTCTAATTCAGCAGGGCAATAGGGCCTCCCAAACCATGCTGTCCTGTCACCAGTGTGGCGGTAAAGGCATCTATCATCCTTGAGCCTCCTCCTCCTCCCCACGCTTGTTTGCGCGCTACCGGGGCGGCCCTGGTTTTCAGCACGTTTGTCCCCCGCAAATCGTTCGCCCGTTTTGGGTCCCTAGCGCTTTGTCTGAAGATTGTGTTGTGGAGATCAACGGCTCCAAAACGGGGCCTCCAAAGAAGGGGGGAAGCGCTACAGTACCGCGCCATAAGTTTGAACCTTTTTCACAACTCAGGTTAGCGGTAGCACAGACCAATTAGGTTTTCGAGGAAGTTTCAAACCTTTGGCAAGGTACTGCATATGATTCTCCACTTCACCCCAAACTCCATCTCTAGTTATCCATCCTTCATATCAGATAGCGCCGCTTCTGTGACACGGAGATCATGCCTCCGGCAAAAGTGTCCACGGGGTTATGTCTTCATGCCCAGCATGGGCGTTCGGAATACAGGGGATGGCATGGCTGCCACCACCACCTCTCAGAAGATGAAACCAAACATCACCAGAGCGTCCGTGTGGACATCCATCAAGGTTGCAATCAGACATGAGGAGAATTGCCGGTTCAAATGCCTTGATGTAATGGTCGAGGAATCGACTGAAAGGTTTCATTCTGTGAAGCTCTAGAAATCTGGGTATAAAAGCATCCATTTCTCGTCCCGAGATGCTTGAATATCATCATCCAACAACTCGCAACACTTTGACCAGTGCCATACCTTCTGTTCCTTCTGTCACTCCTTGTTAAACCTTCAAACCTTCAAACAGAAACAACTTTCAACATGCGCTTTAGCATCTGCCTCTTACCAGCCCTGGCGGCTTCGGCCTTCGCCCATATGGAAATGCGCCAGCCCTACCCTTTCCGAAGCAAGTTCAACCCGGCCAACGGCCCCGGGGACATCGACTACTCCAACACTAGTCCACTCGCCGCCAATGGTAAGCACTTCTAGCAAATATCCGTTCGAAAAGGAAGAATAGAGATGCTAATCCATCACCTGTTAATAGGAGCCAACTTCCCTTGCAAGGGATATCATCAAGGCCCCAGTACCGGTTCGACCGCCACCTACAACGCTGGCGGAACCTACACGCTGAATCTCGCCGGTTCCGCAACCCACGGAGGAGGGTCTTGCCAGATCTCCCTCAGCTACAACAATGGGGCCACCTGGAAAGTCATCAAGTCGATTATGGGCGGTTGCCCGCTGACCAGCTCATATTCTTTCCAAATCCCTTCGAACGCACCCAGTGGTAATGTCCTTCTCGCCTGGTCGTGGTTCAACCTCATTGGAAACCGCGAGATGTACATGAACTGCGCTCCCGTTACCATTGTAGGAGGCAATGGCGATATCAGCTATCTTCCCAATATGTTCGTTGCAAATGTTGGCAATGGATGCCGCACCACGGAGCGCAAGGAGACTGTTTTCGTCAATCCTGGATCCAACGTTGTCTATGGCGGGAATGTCTCGCCAGCCAATCCTGCCTACCCCGTCTGCTAAAGACTGTGAGGAACGCACGCCGGAGGTGGGTTCCCTTTGACTGGGCCAAGCTTGTTGCCAAGCAGGTGTAGGCTGGCATTCACCTTCTATTTTTCTTTTATATAGTTAGTTATCTGCTTCCTTCCCGTGGCTGTGCTGCCGAAAATTATGAAGGGGTACTGGTACTTTGACTTGTACATACTATTGTTGCCTTTTGTGGATAACTTCAAATTCAATCACATCGTTACTTTTTATCTCGCGGCCAAGTTCTTGACTGTAGCTACTCGGTTATTTCTTTAGTCTCCTTTCCAAGTTTTCCAAGCGTAGAAGGTCGAACGAAGGTGGAGGATGTGGAAAACATGCTTCCAATTTTTCTTCACGGGACCATGTCATTGTTGATTTGTATCGATATGACTCTTCACTCAATCGAAATACCCAACTGAACAGCGAGACCTTCTCAAAAGGTGTCTTTTCGGTTCAATTTCGACACTTGCTGGTGGGACTAGCTAGGCGTGTTGCGATGCATGGCGTTGACAAAGCGCTGCACTATAGTGGCGGTTGTTGATTTCGAGCCTTGAAATCGCTATATCAACAGAGGTACTTATCAGCCCTGAAATGACAGATACTAACAGCCTCGGAAAGTTATTACCTATATTGAGAGGTAAATGGAGGGAACCCACGGCCTGGGGGCAAGTGCACTGTGGGCATTGATGAAGGGATCGACCTCACGAATGACAACTGAAACCATGATCTATGAGAACTTGGCATAATGTCATCAATAGCAGGCATTAATCTGATCTGACCCGTATCGGATTGCGAGAAGTCCGGCGAGATGGAACACATCAGACCGAAAATCGCCATCGGCAGAGCAAGCTTCTTAAAGAGCCAAAACAACAAAAGACTGGATAATTCGCTGAATCTTCATATACCATGATATGAATTTTCGATTGTATGCAACGCGAGTCTTTCATCATTGTTTCACCAAAGCTCATTTTTGTTCGCGAGTCAGTCAAGAAGAAAGACCTAAGTAGGGTTGTCGTGAAATGAGAACGAAATACAGAAAATCCTCTGCTTCTTTGACAATTCTTAGAGGACTTTGCATAGTAGTTAGAAGTTCTGGTCGTTTCCTCTTAACTTGATGTTTTCAGATGCGCAGATCGTCCAAGCAAAGGCAGTCCATTCACTGGCCTGTGTACTCTCAAGTCCTGCATCACACCCATCCCTGCGGTCGTGGTTGCAATACTACGTCACATTTAAAAAGTTTCGTAGTGAAAAGATTCATTATAGCGCTTAGGGTGGTTCCGCTCTTTTTTTTCTCTTTTTTCTCTTTTTTCTTTTTTTTTTTCTTCTTCTTTTTTTTTGTTTTCAGGGTCCCTTCGACCTGGCATTCCCATCCTGCAAATGAATGACAGTGAGCACTGTATAGGCCATGATGACGAGGTTTTCAGAGGGATTTGTTGGCTTAAGTTTGCAAGCTTATAAGCCTCATTCACCTTCTTCTCTTTTCGTGTTGGAAGGTCCAATATCTCAAATGCCTGCAGTGGCAGAAAGGAGTAAGGCGACAGAATCTTCACAGGGCCAGCCTACGCGCGAGCGCCAGCGATCAATGGCGGGCTAAAGCAGGGAGTCTGAAGATTTGACGAAGGCGAATACCTAAGGATGGGCAGCTAGCTTCATTCTCAGCAGGGAACGGCTCAGAGAGGCAATTGGCTTTTACAGACGGCTTGTCAGGCAGAATGGGCTCGATGGCCTAGTCATAGGAGATAAGTTGTTCGGGCGCGGAGACAAGTTAAACGCATGGCGTCTAGAGCTGGGTTTATAAGCTGTTAGCTGCGGTAACGAAGAACAGGGAGCTTAGGTCGAAGAAGCCGATCGGAGAGTCGAGTGCTCCGACGAGCGCCCGGCAGCCAGGTGAGAAGAAGCTGAATAGGTCAATTCCGACAGTGATGCAGGTAACTTTTCTTGCTATTGAACTATTCAGGCCGTCGGTACCAGAGCTGAACAGCCCGTTTAGCTTGGAGTACTTTGTCCTGCGTGGTAGCCACAGAAAAAAGAAGCTCATGAGAGGTGTTCTGAACAGCAGAGAAGCCTCGCACTCTGTCTCTGCATTTTCCGCTTGAGGATCTTTCAGATCAACCAGCCGCAGCCGCTCTTTCAATCAACTGCTCTTCGAAAAGCTGGTGTACTGTCTAGCTTCCCATCAAAGAACTTGCGGATGGTAGGGTCACACTCCCAACTACCTGGGCAGCTGGCCTAACCTTCTTGATAAGGTAGGGCAGTTAATGAACCTGCGCTTCGCTCCACAGAGACACTGAGTCTCTGCCTTCGTGCCTTCGTGATTGCTGGGAATGGTATCCAAGTTTCATCCGGATCTGCGCCAGCGCCATAAACGGCGGCCGCGAAGCTTTCGGCTACCGAAATCCATATAGAGCTAAGTCTTACAGTAAACAATGGTAGTCAGATGCAAGCACTTTGATGAAGGTGATCTGGTCTTTAACCACCTCACTCTCTAGGGTGCAGGCGTATGAACTGCCAAACCTCATTTAAGCCCTCTGGAACTCGCGAGGAACAAGGCGATGTTCAATGATGCCAGCCTTCAATCACAGCTTCCAAACAGGTCCAATCAATCCATTCAAGTAAGTCTCTGCTCTTCGGATAGGCCTTCCCTCAAGTATAACGCTTGATGATTCATCACTCCTTTGCTTGATGATTCATCACTCCTTTGCTTGATGGAAGGGCTTATGATCTTCCTTCAACTTCTTGAGAATTCCGTACGGGGATGGACCACTCTCTGATAGCGAAGTATAAATTCTGCTCCTAATCGTGTGGGCAGGTACTTGCTGAATTCAGTCAAGGCAATACTCTCCTCCTTTCTCAGGCGCTCGTAATACTCCCATTCCTTCAGCACATAACCATACGCGCTCTGCTCCTTTTTTTTAGTAAGATCCAGGTAAGATGTGACAGATACAGAGACTGATCTCACGGTTGGGTAAGGCTTATTTCCCTTTGGGCTGGCTCAACCTCTCGGCCTGGATTGACTTAAGTGCCATATACCCAGGCCTTGAGCTTGGGGCTGAACACCGAGGCATATACCGGATATCCCTCCTTATTCTTCAGGGACACCTGCCTCTGAGTAGGGGTGTCCGGCGACATCGTGCCACTCGCAATGATACAATTCAGTTGCTTACGCGGCGGAGACGAAAATCTCGCGATTCGGATACGGGGAACAGTGGCACTAGTAAGCAGTCTTATTCCGAAAAAGCAGGGTTATCGAATGCGGTAGAAGTGACCACGAGAATCATAACTTTTATTCGAGGTATTATGTATGCAAATTGGATCAAGGTACAGAGGTGTGTAGGAGGTAGGACTCAGGAAGCGGGATGTAGCAAAACATTGACGTGCTCAATGGGCGCCAAGCACTCTTAACTGGATTAGGATATCGGCCACAACGCTAGTGACTAGCGAGAATAAATTTCGAGTCGCTAAGTCAGCAGATATCCAATCAGCCCACGTAGCTCAATGGTCAGAGCGTGCGGCTTTTAACCGCAAGGCTGCGAGTTCGACCCTCGCCGTGGGCTAACAATACCGATCTCCTTCTCTTTTTTTGTTCCTCTTCATTATTATTTTCCCTTCCCCGTTTACCTTTTTGTCCCTATTTCTGTTTATTTCTTCAGGTTTACTTTTCTAGATCGATTATAAAGTACGTTCCTAAAATTCCAGTCTCATGAGATCTGAGTGGTCAATGAGCTATATGTTATCACTCTCAAACAGGGAACTGGCTAACCCCTGAACCTCCACAGCCGTACAGATTACTTGCCAGCAAGGAAAACAGAACTCCCTTCTATCCCTCACATCGGTTGAAAGCAATCCAGATATCCCATAATTCAATTAAGCACATGATTGGTAGTTGGCTGGCATGCCGACTGACTGCTGAGGCCCTTTCAACAATCCAACTGCGTGCCAGCCTCGGTTTCGACCCTATCCGTTATTATGGCCGGCGGAACCTGGTGGCAGCATTGAAGGCAGCATTGAAATCCCTTGCAAAGCCTATATAATGTATGTCCTGATTCTTACAGGCAGCTAGCTAATGGAAAACCTGTCCACCTGTCGTGCAGGATAAAGATACACTCCCCCGCGGATTTATGATGTAATTTGGTCCACCAGGATGTGCACTCCACCATCTCGACAAGCCAGCCCCAAAAAGTTTATCGAGGTTGGCACAGGTAGAGCTCTATGCACTGAAGTCTTATCCATGTACGTGTACATACATACCTAAGGAAGGGGAATTAATTGTAGAATCGGCTGCGGGCGGCCATACCCATACCCAAAACGTTCCCCGATCCTTGGGAGAGCACATGTACATGTACTATTTATACATACCACCGTACTTCTATATCATCACACTCTATAAATATCCGCCCATTTATCCCCTCCAGCACATGTAGCATTCTCAAGTATCAGGGAGCAAGCAAGCTCTCTCTCCTCACTCCCACCCTCCGACTCAGGGAATAACCAAACACGATGAACACCCTTCCGGTTCCTCCTCATGTTCTCCGTTCCTTCAACCTCCCCATTCAGAGTAGTACTACCGCCCAACCTCTCCCCAGTGGCCAGGGAAACAGCATCCTCCTGCCAAACTCCAATGTAGTCCTAAAGCACATACAAGACGCTGCAGAGGCAGAACACACCGCTACAGTCCAGCATCAGCTCTACAACCTCCAGAGGAGGAGGGCATTGCTGGGGGAAAGGCGGCGGGAATATCAAGTCGCGGAGCCGTTAGCTATCACCACCAGCACTACTACGACTATTACTCCTGTTGCTGCTGTTGCTGCTGCTCCTAGTACTTCTACTACTATCAATGATAGCGAAGAGGATAGCGCGATCGGAACCCAGAGATTCGTCGCTGCTGGCACCTGGACGGCGGCACGGGTTATCCCCGGCACACCAGACCCGGGTCCTGGTCGGTGGGAGGAGATACTACGTGCTTCGAGAGCCTTACATAAGGATCTGCGGGAGTTATATGGTAGGGAAGGGCGTTTGGGCGAACTGGTGCCTTTCCTGCTTTTCATACGCCAGCGGAAAGATAGGTGGGCGAAGGGGGATCGGATAGCGTGGGAAATGGAGGAGGGGGAAAAGAGTGCTGATATCGATATTGGTAATGATATTGACATTGATGCCCGCGCCCATAGCGCTGGTGAAACTGGTATTGTGGGAGAGACTTATCGAGATATTTTCCGTCAACTTTTATCCCTGCGCGAACCCGTCGAGATGGGCGTGTCGCAGCTTATCCATGGAGACTTGGCTGGGAATGTGCTTTTTACGAATCACGAGAGAAAATGTTCGGCTAGAAATGATGAGCGTGGGGACGACCAAGAAGACGAACATGAGGAACAGGAGGAACATGTTCCTGGCATCATTGATTTCTCGCTCTACTTCCGACCTGTGGAATTTGCGGAGGCGGTCATCGTTGCCGACGGGCTGTTATGGTATGATGCTGGCGATGAACTGGTTAGGCTGGTCGGTGTAGATAAATATCGATCGCAGATGCTAGTGCGGGCGCTGATATTTCGTCTTGTGGCTTCGAGTGAGGGGGAACGGGAGAGAGGCGTTGTTGACGAGGCGGAGCGGAATAGGTATCTGAGGGCGGTTGGGATTGTTCAAGGGTTGATCGGGGCGTGAAGGATGCAGCTATTCTAATGATAAGTATATATATATATAACTAAGGGACTCCCTTGCATCTATCCTCTCATGTTCTGGATGGGATTACATTAGAATAATCAACAAGTGGAATACTATCCATCCATCCACAAAATCTCCCCGCTACAGGAGGAGGCTTTACCCCGCTCTCCTGTTCCTGGTGCCAACAAACTACGGATCAATATTTATGTTGATGGTAGGGCGTGGAGTACTTAGCAATTATTTAGCCCCCGCTCTGGAAAGGCATGTTGAAGCCCTTTCCTTTGTTCAAGAAACTACTTTCGAGATTTAAGATATACAGAGCCAGATTTTGATAAGATTGCGGGCATGAAGATAACCCAGGTATGTCAATTCTTTTTGGAAAAAAAGAAAAGTTTCTAGTTCTACTCTGCTGGGGGGGGGGAATATTAGGGGATAATATTTACATCTACATTTTGTGACAAAATGCCAATCCCTGAATATATTCCTGCACCCCAGATGCAGCCAGTATTCATTATGTATATATATCAAAAAAGCAGACTATCGACTATCCCGATCCCTATACATAACTGCCACAAACCAACATATATGTATATGTATATGTATACATATAAATACATCTAACCCTCCCAACAGCTCTACATCTACCCCATAAAATCCCTCCGTCCCACCGCCCTCTCCCAGTGTCGCATCACCCGCCATGGCCTCGCCTACGACCGCCATTTCATGCTGCTCAAAGTCCAGCCCGACAGAAGCCTGAAAAACATGCAGGTCTGCCACATCCAGCAAATGGCCCTGTTCACCACAGACGTCATATTCCCCGGGAGCAAGTCTGCTGAAGGCGTCGTCGCAGAGGAAGGCAAGGTCCTGGTTAGATATCAGGCACCGATCGGACATCCGGATCGGGATGTTGTTAGGGAACTGGAAATCCCGCTTGAGCCGACGGACCTTGTGGGCCTGAGGTTTCTGGAGGTCGATATGTATAACAGTAAGACTCGGGCGTACGACATGGGCCGGGAATATTCAGACTGGTTCTCTGAGTGTTTTGGGTTCGAGGTTGTATTGGCTTATCTGGGCGGGAACCGGAGGCCGGTGCTGGGCGATATCCCGCCCAACGCTGCAGCGAAGAAGGTGAAGGAGAAGAGGGCAGCAGCCGAATCCCAATCTGCATCCAGCAATCGGGGCTCCGGTGGCTGGTTAACAGGAATCACCCAGTCTCTGCCGAATTTCGGAAATGACACTGGCACTGGCACTCCCTCCTCAGCAAAGGAAAATAATGACGATGCCGGCGACGACGAATGGATCACCTTCGCAGACATGGCGGCGTACCTGGTGGTCTCCGAGACCTCATTCGGGGATGTATCCAGCCGGCTCCCCGAGGGCGAGACGATGGACGTGACTAAATTCCGCCCAAACATAGTCCTCTCCGGCGCCCCGGAGGCGTACGAGGAGGACTTTTGGGGGGAGGTCATGGTCAAGGACGATATCAGGTTCATCCTCACGGCGAACTGTGCGCGGTGCGTAAGTATTAATGTCGACTATGACACGGGTGCGCCGGGCAGCGGCGAATCGGGGACCATGCTTAAGAAATTGATGAGGGATCGCAGGGTTGATCAGGGGAATAAATATAGTCCTATCTTTGGGCGGTATGGGTTTATTGATAAGGGTTCTGATGGGTTGTACATTGGCGTTGGGGATGAAGTGGTTGTCTCGAAGAGGAATGAGGAGCGGACTACGTTTTGTAAGTCTCGTGTTTTCTTATTTATTCTATCCTCGTTTTCTTTCTTGAGGCTCCTGGATGATGGGATAGGATGAAGACTAATCCAGTTATTTAGTCTGGCCAAGGTGAAGAAGGACGTCATTATTTTATTTGGAACGGAAGCCAGACCCTTTGCAAGTGACATATGGTGTAGCCTCTATAATTTCAACCAGATATCAGGAAGCGTTGTGCTACTACAACTGCTGGTAGGCTTAACCCCCTTACATGCTCTTTTCAACATTACACATTCCATCCAACATCGGATACTCCGTCAACGGATGGTTTATTTTATATTGCTCGGAAGAATCGGAGTTTATTTGGAAGCGGAGTTTGGCATTTATATCTACCATATATATTAGTTGATAACCCCCCTCGTAAAGGGGAAAGAAGTTATAATTATACCCCGAAGATTAAGCAGTATATTTCCATTTATAACCTTTTGCCATTCCAATGTGGATGAGGGTGATGATGGGTAATTTTTGTTAAATTGTGTGAGTGCATGAGGGTAGCGAAAATAGCGCATTGAATTTTGGGGAATTGTGAAGTAAAGGACATACCTTTTAAAAAATGGCTAAGAACGCCGCTAATAGAGAATCAAACAAATTCATATCGTTAAGAAGCAAAACCCAGCAGGAGGGGGTGCAAGGTGAAGAAGAGAGGGGGGCGGAATGCGAAAACAGGGGGAAGGGGGGATGAGTTAAGCGTTGAGGCATTTCTCTGTTATATCATCCCCTTTTCATACACAAACGCACGCACAGTCATATATATCAAGGTACATGTATATATATCACACACATATATATACATGGACATTCACAGAGTACATAAAAAATTAAATTTAGCTCTCCTCATCCGCCCACGGCAGACTGAACGTGCCCACCCAGTCCTCAACCTCCTGTCTCAACATCATAATCTCAGGGATCTCCTCGCCTTCACCAAGATACTCCAAGAACGCCTTCACGCTAGCAGGGTTCTTCCTCTTCTTCGCCTCCGCATCCGCCTTGGCAGATTTATCGAGCTTCTGCGTAATCGTCACAGCGCGATCGACGATATCCGCCACACGGACAAAGTCCTCTGGGCCGAAGCCGCGCGATGTCATCGCCGGCGTCCCAATTCGGATACCGCCGGGTTTCATGGCAGATTTATCACCGGGAACGGTGTTCTTGTTACTTGCCACGCCACATAGCTCAAGCACACGCTCAACGCGCGCGCCGTCTACGCCGCGGTTCTTCAGATCTACGAGCACGAGATGGTTGTCTGTGCCGCCGGAAACGATGTTGTAGCCCAGTCCGCCGCTGTTGGTGGGCTTTCCGAGCCTGTCAGCCAACGCCTTAGCGTTCTCAAGCACAGTCTGTTGGTATGTTTTGAATTCGTCGGTTGTGGCCTGCTGCAAGGCAACGGCGAGCGCGGTAATGGTGTGGTTGTGGGGTCCGCCCTGGTGACCAGGGAATACAGATGCATTGATAGGGTTTTCCAGGTCATACATGACTGGGTTGCCCTTGGCGTCTGTGTGGCGGACTCCCTTGCGGAAGAAAATCATAGCGCCACGGGGTCCTCGGAGGGATTTATGTGTGGTGGTTGTAACGACGTCAGAATGTGTAAATGGGGAGGGTACAACTCCAGCAGCAACTAATCCGGAAATATGGGCCATATCACTGAGCAGGTAGGCTCCGACGCTATCAGAAATCTTGCGCATGCGCGGGTAATCGATGAGCCTGCTGTATGCGGAGGTACCAGCGACGATGAGCTTTGGTCGATAGAGCTGGGCCATGTCTTCCAGTTTGTCATAGTCGATGAGGCCAGTGGATTCATCTAATCTGTACGGGAGTGTTTCGAAATATTTAGATATAGCGGAAATTTTCTTTGTTGGTGTTTGATACCCGTGGGAAAGATGGCCTCCATGGGGAAGATCCAAACCCATGATACGATCGTGGACATTAAGCAGCGCGGAGTACGCGTACAGGTTCGCAGGAGAACCAGAGAGTGCTATATGAAGCGCATTAGATTATGATTTGACGGGGAAATATGTGTGTGTGTGTGTGTGTGTGTGTATGTGCGAAGAAAACAAGACTCACGTTGCACGTTGACCCCCCATTCCTCCTCCTTGAGACCGAACGCCTTCAGAGCCCGCTGCTGGCACAATCTCTCAGCCTGATCAATAAATTGGTTACCACCATAATACCGTGCACCAGGATATCCTTCCGAATATTTATCTGCGAAGATGGAATTAGATTTTCATTTTTGTATCATCTATAAGGAGGGTAGGGTAGGAGGCGTACTCTGCATGACGCTTCCCAAGGCATCGAGAACAGCTTGCGACGTGAAGTTTTCTGACGGGATCAAATTGATAAAATGCTTCTGTCGGTTTTTCTCCTATTGAAGATCTCAGAAAAAAGAAGAGGCTACACAATACTGGAGTTGTATATCCATACCTGCTGGAGGATGTTGTAGACGGTGGGGTCCGCCTCTTTAAGGTTCTCCGATAAGATCTAGATACAGGGTGATAAGCAAAATGCTCACCGAAAGGAAGGCATTGGCAATAATGCAGCTATTGTAGATAAATGATAGAGACGCAAACCTTTTGATGTTCATCAGAATGAGTAGAGGAAACACCACGGCAAAAAATTGGGAGCAATCTGGCAGGATGACTCGAGCGGGCGAACTGAGCTCTTGCAGCGGAGCTTCCCGCGAGAGGAAGCAGGCCGGCAGCTCGTCTGGTATAGATATGGAGCGGCATTGTAACCAAGACAGATCAGCAGCGGGCAACAATTGGAGGAATTGGACCCTGCGTAAGTAGCTCAGCTACAGCACGAGCAAGATCAATGGAAGAATAACGCTGCAGAAGTTGTTGTCATTGTGTGTGGTTGAGTCCTCCCTCCCCCGACGCTGACCTCCGGCGAGCAGACGACATCCGGGGACACGTGATGTCGTCGGCCGATAGGGGCGGTTAATTTAGGCTATTCCGCTGTTGGCTATTTATTTACCCTTTTGGGGAGTTTGGCGGGAAATAGTTTATCCATATCCGATCTCTTGGCGTTTTTCTCCCCGCGCTTGACTCTTCTCCTCATCTTTCCTCTCTTCCTCTTCCTCTTCCTCTTCCTCTTCCTCTTGTTATTTTATTCTCCTCGCACAACTAAATCCAAAATGACGAGTTGGCTTGATTGGCTGCTTCAGCTCTCGTATTGCCCGGCGGCTCCGCTGAGGCTCTACGGGCGATGCTGACATGTTCCGGGCCCCCACTCACCATCCAATTTCAAGAACAGTTTGACCTCTTCTGATTGGAAGTTGTGTTCGTCGTTCCCTGTACGCGCTTGACAGCGGTGGAATGATTTATCATTAACCTCTTACATAGCATTTACTTCTCTTCATCGATATTATTGCTTTTATTTGCGGGAATAGGTTATTGGTGTGTTGTGCCTCTTTCTCCTCACCCCCTCAGAATTGGATACCGGCTATTCTCCGATCATAGGCCTTTGCGAAAATGCAAGGCCTCGAGAGAAGTTCGTCTACTTAGAAATAGATGGGCAACAAAATGAATCGCACCCTCATGAATGACACTATCTTCTCTATACCATTTCTATCATATGCTTTCATCTTGCCTGCTGGCGTTCTTTCCTTTTATCTACCAGCCGGGCGCAACCTGTGACATATACTGTACAGCCATTTTTCAAACCAGATGCACTCGCATCTCATATCTCTTCATCTGTGAGCAAACATAATGTATCTCTAGCCATTTCACCCTACTTCACCCTACGTCACACACTCCATCAACGTGTATCTAGGACGGGTTAGGCTGGCCCAGCTTCCCATCTATCGATATTGATATTGCTATTGCTCAAACTTCCCTTCACTGGAGGACAAGATTATAATTATGCTCGCTCTCAGACACGAATGTACTGTACATATCAAACCAGATCGTGGTTCTGGTTGTGCGTGTTCTTTTCTACTATTTTCCTCCTTGAAGCACTGCTGAATACTTTTATGATGGGATAACAGGCTAATTTGATTATTTATTATGTCATGATTAGATCCCCTCGTCTCTGGGAGCGAGGCAACAATTAGCGTCGTGCTTTACTGCCTTGATATGGCCAATAGGCAAGTTGAATTCGCGGCTTTCAGCCAATAAGTAGTCAATAATTGGGGTGGTAGAAAAATACGCTAATTGTTGCCTCGCTCCTAGATGAGAGGATAGAGAAGGGGAGTTGGCTGATGTGAACAAAGGTTTTTTGAAGAGCTGAATCTCTTAGAGCCAATATTCTTCTCTTTCTTTCTTTTGTTCCTTGTTTCTTTTCAAAACAGTTGTCATGGTTAAGAGCTGCCTAGGCCAAAAAGACCATAAGACGACGACTGGTTCGTTGCCAGCCGCACCCAGCACCCATCCTTATATAGTGGTGGCTTGCTTGCCTGCTCCTGCCCCCGGCGCCCCGGGGCCTGCGCGGAGAAGAGAGAGACAAAAAACACGATTTTTTTTTTTCGAAAGAAGCTAAAATTAGTTTTTGACAGCTCGTACTCCGAACCGAGATGTATGGTTCGTCTTAAAAGTGTGCCTCGCCAGATGGTCCCACGGGTAGGGCCTTTTTATGGCTTTTGATGTCTGGGGTGGCATCCGGATTTCTGGGGAAATGAACGTGGTCTTGATAAAGAAGCTACGTAGTATGTAACTTAACCGCTTTGAAAAGGTAACTAAACAAACTATCTTCTCACTGACATCGTATTTGAGCCTCGGTGTTTCTCCGCCCCCGGTATCTAAATATCTTATCTAAATATTCTTCTTTTTATCAAAAAAAAAAAAAAAAAAAAAAAAAAAAAAAAACTTTCTTTGCATAGATATCTTCTGCTTCTTGTTGTTTGCTTTTTCATTATTGCTTTGCCTGCCTATCATTTCTTCTGCCCATTTCACCGGGCATCCGTCGAATATATACAGAGTAATAATAATGATAACCTCGATGCCCGCACGCACGCAAGACCTCGAAAAAGCACTGGGCTGAAAACAGAAACTTCTAAAAATACCGCTTAGAGGAAAATCGCATGCGCACTAAAAATACTCTGTAGGTAAATGCAACCCCCGAACTTCGCGATGGACTGATTGACTGATTCTCTTCGCCCGGAGGGGAGGGGAGGGCAGGGAGGCGGGCTGAGGCAGACAGACATGGATGGAGTGCCTCGTATCTTCCCATGATTAGTATTTATGATTTACCCTGCCGTTCCTGCGCAACAACGTGCAAGATTCCTTCCTGATGACTATGTATTATCCAGGTAGAGAAGAAAAAGAGGTCTAGGAGGTTGCGGCTAAAAAATATAACTACCATAACTATGTACTCCGTAGCAGTGAGCCAGTTCCCCTTGTAAATAATAATACAGAGTCATCTGAAATGATTCTCGCAACGATGGAGCCGTATGGAAGAAAATAATAATAATAGGAAGACAGCAATGATCGCAACCTCGGCTTTTCCCTTTTTTGCCCCTTTAGATCGCGGACGATAGGATAGACACGAGGTACGCAGAACGTGTTGTTCTTCCACAATTCTCCGTATCGTATCCGTAACAATGATGATGATATGATGCTGTTGAAAATGTCAGGAGCAGAACGATGCACGTGACACGTGGCATCGGTGGTTGAGACGAGATTGATTGGGTGGTAGTTAATATATAAATACGACGTCAGATTAAAAAAAAGCGACAAGAGAACAAATTGACATACATGATGAAGATGAAGGCGATAAGGTTCTGACGTCCCTTGGCCTCATTAATCATTATGATGATTTTTGTTGATCTATTTTATCTTCCCCCAAACAAACTCGTTGGACCATTATTATTGTTGTTTTCCCTGGCGGGGACTCTTTTATTATTCCTTGGTCATATCGACCGGACTGACGCCGGCGACATGAGAACTCCACCCACTCAGCCTCCATTGTTCAATAATACCACCAAAAGGCGCCAAAATTGAAACAGACAACAAGAACGAGGCCGAGGGAATCCAGAACAAGCAAGAGTCCTCCATAGATTTCCGCTTAGCTGTAATTTTTCAGGGGCACTATTATTATTTCGTGTTCAAACGAGCCACCAGGGGTGGGACCGCCCTTGACGCATTATTATTCCTCGTAGCAAGCAGCCAGTAGTAGTGAGGGAGCTGGAGGGAATCTGGCCGAAGCTTCGGTAAGTTACACCATGGACAGGACGGACCGCTCATGCTGTGCGCAGAAGAGTATTTCTAATTAGCTAACTAACTAATGGGCTTGCATAATAATATGCAGGAACAGGGCCACAGAACACGGTCAGAATCACAAGGTTCTCATGCCACCATGGGGATGGCTGTTCTTCGTATATGCTTTGAGCAAGATAGTTTTTGGAGTTCTGATTTCGACTATCTATATGGAGTAGTATGACCGATGATGAAGGACCCACGAAGTGATTCCCAGATGAGTTCTGGATTCTCAATTGAGGTTTTTTGAAAGAAGGATATTTCAAGTTTTAACATCCGGGCTATCCACGAGAAGTCAGTTACCTGTGCTGGATGATGTCAACTATGACCTCAGACAGATAACTATTCTTCCAGGAAATCGAATAGTTATTCAAAAAGAAGGATGGGATGGTTAGATGAATGATGCGATGGAGAGGGAGAGAAAGTTGGGTTCCTCCCGACCCCATCCGCTGATGGCCCCAGTTCCCTTGATTTGCGGCGGTTCACAACTCTGGGGCCCAAAAATCATCATAATCCGGACAGAGTGGGAATTATTTGACTCTCAGTTCTGATGTCCACGTCACTGCCAACTGGGAGTGGGAAGACTAACGGCTATTTTAACTAATCTACAGTTGTCAATCGTGGGTCGTACAACTAGCCAGCAACTGCAAGGGCCACAGACAAAATATCCGAGATAAATTCCCTTCCGTGGGAAGTTGGGAACACCTTGATTTCGCGGAGTCTGACGCAGCTGCGAACACTCACTGCTGCTCTCCAGCGGCTGGAATTTGCCCAGCCCCAATTTGACGTCCTTCCGAGTGCTTCGGTTGCAGCCACATGTAACATACGCTGCGTACAGAGTGGTCGAAGCTTGGAAGTAGCGCCACGCCTAGCAGGGATTGGCCTGCGTGCGTCGAACGAATCTCATCTTGCCCGCTGCAATTAGGTTATGACATATAGAAGCTAGCTCGCCTTTAGTCGCTTTAGTGGGGAGATTGGTAAATTTTATACGCTGCAGTACCGGGGCCAGCCTGATGGAAGGGTAGCCGGTCCCGGGGTGGATATAGGTGGATAGCTGGACTGAGACAGCGGATGCGCCCGCCTGGCGACAGTGGCACAGATATTAATTATATTCTTCGACCAGGACGGCTGATAACGACTGATACGGCTGGTACGATGTGTGACAGAACACTCCGTTCCCCCTTTTGTGGATCCTGCCCCTAGAACGAGCACTAAAACTAGCCTCCAGCCTAACCATCAATACCGGTCAATACCGCATCAATACAGCGTCCTCTCCTGCTTGTACCCGGTTCCTGTCCTTCTTTTTCTCTCCTCCCTCTTCTTCTTCTTCTCTTCTTCTTCTTCTCTTTTTTTACATCTCTTCTTTTTCTTCTCCCTCCTTGCACCGTCCCACGCTCTCTTCATCCGGTTTGTGAACCGAGTCCATTCGTTTTTGCCTCTCGTTTCCGGTGCTACCTTCAATTCCTTCTTAACGACCCCCCCAGTTCCCTTCAAACAGAGATATATAATTAATTTTTTTACTTGTTCACTATCTTCATTTGGCGCTGCATCAGCCCTTTCTTCTCTCCTTTCTCTCTACGAGGTAGAAATACACACAATGCGTTTCGCATCCATCGCCTCTGGGGCGGTCTTTATCGCCAGCGCGGCGGCCGCTGTCCCGCAGCCACCTGGAGACTACTATAACCGATATCCAGTTAATCCTCCTCCTGAATATTCTGTTTCTCCCTCGTCTTCTGCCTATCCGGAAGAACCCTCGGTGACCCCCCCTGGATACCCAACTGGATATCCTTCCTCCGCTTATCCAGAGGAGCCCTCAAAGACTCCCGCTCCTTATCCAACTCCCTCCTCTGCTTACCCAGAGGAGCCTGAGGAGACCCCGTATCCCACCGAGAGCGAGTGCGATGATGATGATGAGACTCCTTGCCCAACCGCGTCCCCATCCTCTGCTTATCCAGAGGAGCCTGAGGAGACCCCATATCCAACTGGATCTCCTTCCTCTGTTTACCCTGAGGAGCCTGAGGAGACCCCATATCCAACCGAGAGCGAGTGCGAGGACGATGAGACCCCTTATCCAACTGCGGAGCCAACCTCTGCTTATCCAGAGGAGCCTGAGGAGACCCCATATCCAACTGGATCTCCTTCCTCTGTCCACCCTGAGGAGCCTGAGGAGACCCCGTATCCCACCGAGAGCGAGTGCGATGACGATGAGACTGCTTGCCCAACCGCGTCCCCATCCTCGGCTTATCCAGAGGAGCCTTCGGAGACCCCATACCCAACTGGATCTCCTTCCTCTGTTTACCCTGAGGAGCCTGAGGAGACCCCATACCCAACTGTGACCCCATATCCAACTGGATCTCCTTCCTCTGCTTACCCAGAGGAGCCTGAGGAGACCCCGTATCCCACCGAGAGCGAGTGCGATGATGATGAGACTCCTTGCCCAACCGCGTCCCCATCCTCGGCTTATCCAGAGGAGCCTTCGGAGACCCCATACCCAACTGTGACCCCATATCCAACTGGATCTCCTTCCTCTGTTTACCCTGAGGAGCCTGAGGAGACCCCGTATCCCACCGAGAGCGAGTGCGATGATGATGAGACTCCTTGCCCAACCGCGTCCCCATCCTCTGCTTATCCAGAGGAGCCTTCGGAGACCCCATACCCAACTGTGACTCCTTATCCAACTGGATCTCCTTCATCTGTTTACCCTGAGGAGCCTGAGGAGACCCCGTATCCCACCGAGAGCGAGTGCGATGATGATGAGACTCCTTGCCCAACCGCGTCCCCATCCTCGGCTTATCCAGAGGAGCCTGAGGAGACCCCATACCCAACTGTGACTCCTTATCCAACTGGATCTCCTTCATCTGTTTATCCTGAGGAACCCTCTGAGACTCCCTCTGGATACCCAACTCCTTCGTCCGCTTACCCTGAGGAACCAACTGAGACTCCTGGATATCCTTCCTCCGCTTCTCCTCAGGAGCCTACTGAAGCTCCCTCTGGATATCCTTCCTCCGCTTCTCCTCAGGAACCTACCGAAGCTCCCTCTGGATATCCTTCCTCTGCGTACCCACAGGAGCCTGAGCCAACTGAGACTGAATGCGAGGATGACGAGAGCCCATACCCAACCGGAGCCCCTCCCACCGTCACCGTGCGTCCCACCGTCACCGTGTATCCCACCCCGCCTGCTGAACCCTCGTCCGCATATCCAGTCCATCCCCCTGAGGAGACCCCATCTGGATATCCCACCGAGAGTGAGGCCTACCCGACTGGCGAATACCCAACCGAGACTGAGGTCGTGACCGAGTACATCACCTTCTGCCCGTCTCCAACCACCATCACCTATGGCACTCATACCTATACTGTCACCGAGGTAAATAATTCCGTCCCTGATATTCAGCCTAGCTACATTTTCTCACTGCCCCCCCTTCATCGCAATCGAGCTTCAAATTGCATGGAACCTGACTAACATTCATTCTCCAGGCCACCACCTTGACCATGACCGGTCCCATCACCATCGTCAAGCCAATCTACAGCTCCACTGTCACCGAGTGCGTTGACTGGTACGTTATTATTTTCTACTTTTCCGCCTGCCCCTGAGGAGCAGGAAAGAACAAAAAAGAGACCACGTAACTAACATTAAAGTCTCAGCCCATACCCAACCCCCGGTCCCAGCACTCCCCCCTTCCCAACTGGCGGCTACATGACCTCCGTCCCAGTCCCACCAGTCGAGTACCCAACTAAAGGCTACCCCAGCCCATCCGGCGTGTTCCCAACTGGCGGCCCAATCCCCTCTTACCCCAGCGGCGCCTCCCGCGGCGTTATCAACGCCGGTGCTGGTCTTGTCGCTCTCCTTGCATTCGCTGCTTACCTTCTGTAAGCGGATGTAATGTGTGACGGCGGGTAGTTAGTTGTGCTTCGATGTATTTTTTTGTTTAATTTTTGGAGTAATTTTAATTTGTGCTTTTCTTTGGTGATGAGAGAGAGAGGTGGCGGTTGTGAAGGGAGAAGAAGAAGAGAAGAGTTGGATATCTTGTCTATTTAATTAGCTGATGAGGTGAGAGATAGAGAATTTGTTTCGTTTTTAATTTCTTTTCCCTGGTCTGTTAAAATGTCAATTGTCTCAGAATATCACTTTACATATATATGTATATTCGCGTACAGTAGCACATTTTCTTGTTAAATTTCTTTCATATACATATCTTGTAATTAAATTTTGAAGGAATTTAAACCAGTCACTCGTTGGATTGTCTTTGGCTTGAAATAAGTCTGACATCACACCATTTAGACCTTTCTTTGCTCCCGAGTATTTCCTATTTTCCAATTATGTCTACATAGTATGTTTGAAGGTACTCGGGTATCTAGGAAACCCTTCCTTTTGCTCATAGAATTCTCTCTTCATCTCTATATCTACTGTGCGGTGTTTCTATGATTGTTTGGATGGCACCACGCATCACCATACGAATTGGAACTGTTTAAAACCCAATTAACCAAGATTCTATTTCATTTTAACTTAATGCCAGAAACAGGATATTGCTTCAACCCACTTTTATAACCTACCGTATAGTTCTCGTCTACTAGGAGCTGCTAGAAAATAGATATCTGCGTGCGGACAAAACCTTCCCATCCAACTTTTCAGGCTCGACTTGTCATCAAACACCCACCAACATCATCCAACACACCATAATCGCCCTCGCCACAACTAAAAATGACCCCGAGGAGATACGATCAGAGAGATAACCAGATATTTCGTGTCATACAGCTCAGCTCCTCTTCTTCCCCCAGCCAATTCAAGCATTCGCAGCCGAAGCCGAACAAACCTCACGGCATCAAGCCGCAGTCTACGGACCAAAGTCCGGGGGAGGGGTTGGGGTTGAAGATCAAGACAAGCTTTGCCAGCGGACTCCACGAATAGCAGGACGTGCTATAGGGATAAAAGCTTCAAGCCACCGCAGGGAAGCAAGCCGGCTTGGATTGATCTTTTGCGGGGGAGGGTGGAGGGGGGACGCGTTATTTAGCCTAAATGTTCATCAGTTTGAACACTACCTGGCTATTTAATTACCGCATTCGGGGATGACAATCATAATGATGGCAAAGACGCCGACACGAAACTCGCTCAAAACTGTTCCCCGTAACACGAGTGGTTAAGAAGCGGACGGGGGCAGGTTACTCCTACAGCGAGCTGGTTTGCTTTGCACCCCCCCCCCACACCGCACACCCACCGCACGGTAGGGTAGGGTAGACGGTTCGGCGGTGGTTGATTATTGGCAACATCCCATGTCTTCCTTCGTCCTGCGAGCTGAAAGAAGCTACAGCGCGGACATCCCGGCCGAATGAGAATAGCTGCTGCTTACTTGCTGGCTGGCTGCTTCTGCTGCTACCTTTTTCACCAGAAAGGAGGAGAGAATAATAAGCCATCTGTTTGTTATTAATCAATGGCTATTTCATCAGATGCTGCTATCCTGTTCCCTCCGTTCCCCCGCGCTGCTGCTGCGGTCCCCATTCTTTTGCTTCGCTCCTTCGCTGCCGCCGAGTATGAAGGGAGGAAGTCTTATTTGCAAAGGGGCGAGGTACTTCCGTCGTCCTTTGATAGCTTCCCCCCGCATATCTTCTGCTGATCGGCGGCCATGCCTGGTTTCTCGGCTGTTTCTCTCTTCTTTTATTTGTTTGTGCCTCTACGGAGTACTCTCCCCGCAATCTGTAGTCGGGGGCCACGGTCACTAACTACTACTGGTGACTGTGCTGAGCAATAATGGGGTAGTGATATGATGGACCTCCAAGGTGTAGATAAATGAGGCATTTCCCCCGTAGCTTCGAGCCGCACACTGTGGGTGTATAGAGTAGGTGTCTTTTGTCTACTCTTCCCCGCTCATCTCAGCTCAGGCCAGGCCAGGGTAGCTTTCTTTTAACTGCTTCTTTCTCCTCTCCTCTTTCTGTGATATTCCCGAGTACTCTCTTCCGCTCTACTAATCCTATCCTCCGACCTTTCATATAATAATATCCCATACCTCTTTACAAGGGTGGTGGAAATAAGGGGGCAGAAGGGAGAGACAACAAAGACGAAAGCTTCAACAATGGGTTCAGGAACAGCCGACTCCGTAAAAAAGGACCACGAACATGACGAGGAGGATGTCGCTATCTCGCCCGGTCGAGATCGCGGGGAAGAAGTTGATCGCTTCACCCAGCTCACCCCCGAAGAACTGGTGCTGGAGAAGAAGCTGCGACGCAAGATTGATACGCTGATTATGCCCATTGTCATCATCGTGTATCTGATGAACTATATCGATCGGTTTGTATTTTCTCTTTTCTTCTATCTATTTATATATACCATGAGCATATCTATCCCACTTTTTCAAAGATAACTTGAGAATTTTAGCAACAACTATGCGGCAGCCCGTCTCCAAGGCCTGGAAGCCGATCTCAAACTCACCCCATCCCAGTACCAGACTGGTCTCTCCATTCTTTTTGTGGCATATATCCTCATGCAGGTTCCCTCCAACTTGCTGCTAAACTATGTTGGCCGCCCATCGCTGTACCTGGGTTTCTTCACCACCACATGGGGCCTTGTCTCGGCCCTGACTGCTCTGGTCACGAACTACGGCCAGATTGTCGCTTGCCGGTTTCTTCTTGGTTTAGTTGGTGTGTTTCCTCTATTCCATTTTCTGCATTAAAAAAGAAAAAGGGAGTTTCCAATGCCAAGGCAACTGAATAAAAACAGAAGCCCCCTTCTTCGCCGGCGTCCTCTTCTACCTCTCAAAATGGTACACAAGAAAAGAACTCGCCCTGCGCATGTCCATCTTCTACTCCGGCTCCCTCATCTCCGGCGCTTTCGGCAACCTCATCGCCGCAGGTATCCTCAAGGGACTGAACGGTGCCCGCGGCCTCGCCCCCTGGAAATGGCTCTACATTATCGAGGGAGCCATAACCTGCTTCATCGGTATTATCATCTGCTTCATCCTCCCAGACTTCCCAGATACCTGGAAAATCCTCGCGCCGGAACTCAAACACGTCGCCAACCGCCGCCTCGCCATCGAAGCCTCAGAGGCCGACGTCGACATCGGCGGGCGCGGCATGAGCCAGCTCACCGGGCTAAAACTCGCCTTCGCAGACCCCAAAACATACATGCTCGCCATAGCCTACATGTCCATCACCGGCGCCTCGGGCTTCCAAAACTACTTCCCCACCCTGACCCGAACGCTAGGCTACGACGACACCATCTCCCTCCTCCTCGTCGCACCCCCCTACATCTTCATTGTCGCCTACAGCCTCGCCCACTCGCACCTCTCCGACCGCCTCGGCAACCGCTTCTGGTTCTTCACCTACCCGATCCCCATCACCATCATCGGCTTCATAATCTTCATGACAACCGACAACGCCGCCTTCGGCCCGCGCTACCTCTCCTTCTTCCTGATGATGTTCGTCTTCGCTATGAACGGCACCTGCTACTCGTGGATCGCATCCGCCATCCCACGCCCGCCCGCCAAGCGCGCCGCCGCCTACGCCTTCATCAACTCCGTCGGCAACTCGGCTAGCATATGGACGCCGTACACGTACCGCGATCAGGACGAGCCGTACTTCCGCCTCGCGCTGGGCGTGTGCATTGCGCTGCAGGTGCTGGCGGCGGCGATGGCGCTGCTGCTGCGCTGGTATTTGACCAGGCAGAATCGGCAGCTGGAGAGGCTGGAGGCGGTGGATGTGCCGCTTGGGGAGAGGGAGATTGCTCAGTTGAGGCGGACGGCGGAGGCGGAGGGGGTGGGGCTTGAGGAGGCGAGGGTTTTGCAGAAGGGATTTAGGTATATGATTTGATCTGTATCTAGCTTTTTTTTTTTTTTTTTTTTTTTTTTTTCAAAGAGTGAGTGAAGGGGGGTAGAGAGATGAATCTACCTTATGATGCTCCTCTAGTTTGGTTTTTACGCCAAAATGTGAGAAAGACAAATAGAACAAACAAAGCTAATCAAATGAAGTAAAAACCCCCACCCTACCATACATATATCTTACTACATTAAAAGCACTTCACAACTTCGCCCACCCCACCCTCTCCTTCTTCTCCCTCTCCCTCTTCTCCCTCTCCACAAAATACTCCCGAACCCTCCCCCTCGCCACCTCTATAACCTCCACATCCTCCACCGTCGCAGGCACATTAACCGCCCGCTCAAAATCCCCCTTCTCAACCGCATTCTCCACAAGCTCCCTCAGCACCCGCCGCAGCGTCTTCCCGCTCCGCGTCTTCGGAATCATCCCCTTGCCCTCCCCGCCGCTCTGGATCATGCCGCCTAGCGACGCGATGGCGCCGATCTGGCCGCGGACGAGGTTGTTGACGGACGTGAAGAGGGCGGGTGGTGGGGTGGCCGGGATTGGTGAGTTTGAGTTTGAATTTGAGGAGGCGGAGGTTTTGCGGAGTTGGACAAAGGCGAAGGGGAGATGGCCCTTTACAGGGTCAGGGATGCCAACGACGCTTGCTTCTGCGATGTCTGGGTGGGAGAGGATGGCTTGTTCGATTGCACCTGTTCATAATTGTTAGCATCGAAGAATTAAAAAAAGAAAGGTTTCAATACATAGACAAAGCGAAGAAACGGAAATCATGGGTAAAAGAAAAATAAAAAGAAAAAAGGGTATACGAACCAGTACTAAACCGATGCGCCGCAACGTTAATAATATCATCACTCCTCGCCATCACATGCACATACCCCTCATCATCCACCATCCCCGTATCCCCCGTATCCACCCACCGCCCCGCAAACCGCTTCAAATACCCCTTATAAAACCGCTCGTCATCATTAAACAGCGTCGTAAACGCAGTCGGCGCCAATGGCATCGCCAACACGATATTCCCCATCGTGCCATTCGGCACCTCATCCCCTTCGTCATCGACGATGCGCACATCGAAGCCCGGCATCGGCTTGCCGGCCGACCCGGCTTTGACGGGGAACGGCTTATGCGTCTCCTCCCTGCTGCCCTGATCTAGACCGATGGCACTGCGCAGCGCGAGCCCGGTCATTGGCGAACCGGACTCCGACGACCACCAGTTATCAATCACCATTGCGCCGGGGGCGGCGTACTTGTCGAGCAGATTCTGATAGGCGCGGATGAGGGTGGGTTCGCTCCGTTCGCCGGCAAGGAACAGGCCGCGCAGGTGCTTCAAGCCGCCGCGTTTCCCGACCAGTTCGAAATAACGGCCCTCTGGGTCTTCTTTACGGATTGCGCGGAGGGCGGTGGGCGCGGTGAAGAAGGCGTTTACCCTGTGTTCTTCTATTATGCGCCAGAAGCTGCCTGCGTCAGGTGTGCCGACGGGCTTGCCCTCGTAGAGTACTGTAGTTGCGCCGGCGAGAAGTGGGGCGTAGAGAATGTATGAGTGCCCGACTACCCAGCCGATATCTGAGGCGCAGAACATGACGTCTCCCGGGCCCTTGATGTCGAAGAGGTATTTTATAGAAAGGTTAAGGCCAACAGCGTGGCCGCCCGCTTCCCGGATGACGCCTTTCGGGAGACCAGTTGTCCCTATCAAATTATATTATCAGAATCGACCATCTCCTTCAAATATAGCAGTGGGGGGAAAGGGAGAAACATACCACTAGTATAAATAATATACAATGCCTCATTACTTTTGACAGGAACAGGCGCAGCTCTAATATTCCTCCCCCGCCCACTCTTCACAATGCGCTGCCAATTCCGTTGGCCCTCCAATTTCAACATGGGTTTCCACCGCAGCTGGTCCCGCTGCCAGACAATGACCTTCTGCGGCTTCCATGAGCTCTTGGCTATTGCCCCTTCGACCAGGGGCCTATAATTCACAACGCCTTTGCTTCCCTCGATGCCGCACGAAGCGGTCATGATTGCCCGTGGCTTGGACGCCTCGATGCGCTGGGCTAGCGATGTTGCAGCGAATCCGCCAAAGACGGCGGCGTGGACGGCGCCGAGCCGTGTTATGGCGAGCGCCGCGAAGAGGGCAGCTGGAACCATGGGCACTGTTAATTCATAGGGGTTTTCGGAGATTAGCAAGCATACGGCAGCGGGGTAGGTAGAGTAGGTAAACTAAGTAATCGATTGTGCTGTGAAACCGATTAAGGACAGGAGCAGAAAACATACTATAAATCAACACAACATCCCCCCTCCTAACCCCCTCCTCCCTCAACACGCCAGCCAACACCTCGACCTCGTCCAGCAGCTGCGCATACGTATACCGACCTTTCACACCCGTCACGGGCGACTCGTAGATGATGGCCACATTGTCTCCATGCCCGCTGAGTACATGTCTGTCGACGCAGTTGTAGGTGGTGGAGATCTCGCCGTCGGGGAACCAGGACCAGTGCTCGTGGCTGATGCCGCTGGCGGGGAGTGTCTTTGTGCCTCGGCGCAGGCTGGCAGAGGGGGGCTTGTGCCAGTGGAGTTGGGCGGCGTGGTGGGACCAGAATTTCTTGAGGGAGCGGAGGGAGAGGGATTGGGTTCTGTCTTGGGGATGGGAGGCCATTGCAGGAGGTTTTATTTTGTGGTGGTTTTATGATGGCGGTGGTTGATGGTATGTATGTATGTATATGTAATGTATGGGGAAAGGAGGTGAAGACTCAGGATCGGAATAGCGAGGGAGGGGTGTCTGTATTGATGGCACAGGGATTCGCTCTTTTTGGCTTTCGTGCGACCGACCGTGCTGTTGCTCAATAGCAGCCCAGTCTAGTGTCTGTACATGTACATGTCGATATCTAGCTCGAGATATTTATATAGATCCTCGGGGATACGGTATGGGGTCGTCGTTGTTGCAGTCAAGTCGCCTACGGTGTGGGGTTGGGCGTCGACTGCAACTGGCAGGCCTGCAGGACTTGCCACGAATTATTAGCCCTGGCCGGCAGCAGGGTCCTTTCGCTGTCCGCAGGTCAGTCTCATCGTGCATCTATCCCACTGTGTTGTCCCTGGAGGTGGAGGTGGAGGGGGAGATGGGTTGGTGTGGAGTTTTACAGTTTTGGGGACCTCGGGGAAATTGTACCCGCAAAGCAGACCTGGAACTATGCATTATTTAGAGATTCAAACAGAGATAGATCCTATACACTTACCAGCCAAACGAACACTTGCATCCAGTGGTGATAGGGTAAAAAATCACACCAATAGCATTCAGTTAAAATAAACAATGAGAGAAAAGACGGCGCGTAAGATTCTTGTTGCCATTTGAAAAGCCAGAGAGCAACGTATCTAATTTATATAAGATTTCTTTTTTCGACTTTGATTGTTTGCTAAATTGGAATGTTTATTTTCAAATTCCCAGCGCTCGAATACACGCAGACACGCAGAAAGGCTCTCTTGTTCTCAGCGGTTGGGTATAATTTCACCCTAAGCTTATACCTCGCTCGCACTCCCTCTCCCTCCCCCTCCCCTGCCTCTGCCCTTGGCATTTTCGTATTCGTAATTGCAGCATTTGTTTCCCTTCGAACACCAAACGGAGGAGGTATAAAATTGATTCATTACAAAGGTGCGAAGGGATTGGAGGAAAAGGGGAAAAGGGAAAGTCAAAAAAGGGCGAGGAGGGTGGCTGGTGGCTGCTGTCTGGCGGTTGGTAATCAAACAGACAAGAGAAGGCAAGGAAACAGAAAAACAAAATAAACAGGAAATGCAAAGGGAATATGGTTGTAGACAAGGAGACATGGTAGGAAGGAAAAGAAAATCTTCTATCATTTGCTGTTAGTGAAATCAAATTAGCCGTCTGCCCCAGCTCCTCGAACGCAGGAAAAAGGAGGATAAAAAAAAGGAAGAAATAAAAGTACGGAAATCCTAAAGACATTCACATCACATGAAACCGAAGTGGTGGGGGAAGGGAATCGAAAATAAACGATGAAGAAAAAAAAAAAAAAAAAAAAAAAAAAAAAAAAAAAAAAAAAAAAAAAAAAAAAGAACGTGAACGTGAGCATGAGACTTCCTTAAAATGCCGGCCGGTAACACTCTAGCTGCAGAAAATAAAAACCCAGCATACAACCACTCGCACAAGCACAAGCACACGCGCACAGACACATACACCCGCAGACGTTCCTGAAACATGAAATGCGACAAATCCCCTGGTCAGCGAATGTCCGCGAAGATTTTTTGTTATAAACTTTCGTTCGGTGTCCGGCCGGACACGTAATCATTGTTCCGAAGCGATGAGAAACCAGCAAAGTTCAAAGAAGTAAGAGTAAAAGGAAAAGTAAAGAAAGCGAGCCGATTCGGGCATCCCATCCCTTAGTCAAATGCGCCGAATAAAATAAAAAGGAGAAATAACGCAACGAGAGAGCACCAAGCAGGGGGAAGTCGATAGAGAATATAGGGAAGTGGCGCGGATGAGGGAAGAAGGGACAGTTCGTACTTCCTAGGCCGATATGCAGTAGTGCGCGTCACGGTAGCGTCACGGTAGCGTCATCCCACGTTGCAGGCGTAAAAACGAAACAGAGCCCGGTGTAGGGTGGTTCGGAGGAGTGTTGTTGTTGAGCAAGACAGTAAATAGAAGTCGTAGAAAAGGAGACATGGAGTTAATGACAGCCGTACAGTGCCGAAATATGAAGTAGTAGGTGCGTCCGCGGTCCACACCAATCCCAGCAATAGCGTAAAACGGGAAAATATAGAAAATCCCAGCGATCGAAATGTTGCATCATTTCTTTCTGTTTGATAGTTCCATCATGCATCTCTTTCTGTAAATATTTTCTTCCTGGTTTTTATCTGGTTTTTATCTGGTTCTTTTTGTGTTTGATTTCCCCCTCTTCTATTAATTCAGAGGATCAGACATTTTAAGCCCCGCCCATGTCCTCTTTGGCGATTGTTTTGGAATCTTGCCGGATTGTCTACCCCGTTCTCCCCCCGCTGCGTACCAGGCGCTCTATTAAGTGGTTGTCGAACGCCCTGTTGTTGCCGTTGTTGCCTGAGCAGGCGAACTACATCATAGAATGCCTTCTCCACATTGATGCAGTTTTTAGCTGAGGCTTCAACGAAATCGCATCCAAGCTCCTTAGCCAGCGCGGACCCTTCCTGTGAAGAAACCGCTCGTTCGATAGCCTTGTCGCTTTTATTCCCCACTAGCATCACCGGAACTTTCATGCCGGGAGGTGGGGAGTTTATGGGGGCTCCAAGATAGCTGGCACCTGTTGGTGATCCAGAGCTTGCTGACTCCTTGACCAGCTGAATCTGGTGGTGGAACTTTTGTATCCGGGTGAACGAAGAGCGCGATGTGATACTGTAGACCAGCACAAAACCCTCGCCATCTCTAATCCATTGGTCCCTCAAGGCGGTGTATTCTTCCTGTCCCGCAGTATCCAGCACCTCCAGCATGCATGCTTGCTGGTCAATAACAACTTGTTTGCGATAAGAATCTTCAATGGTGGGGTCGTATGTCTCAACGAAATGGTTTAGGCACAGCTATCGTAGTGTAAGCAAGCGCCTTGTCACACAAAAAGCGTCACCTACTTTCGAATGTGGAAAAGGGAGAGATTTTGTACGGGGTACGAACCTGGATAGTGAGGGCGGTCTTGCCTACACCTCCGTCTCCCAGCACCACCAGCTTGTACAGCTTCATTTTCCCCGCCATTGCTGCGGAAATTGTGGCGTCTGATAGAATGCCTCGCGAGCAAGAGCAGGACGAAGAAAGAAGAAGATGAAGGGAAAAAAAAAAAAGGGAGGGGGGGGGAGGGAGAAGAGAAATAACCGAAGAAGGGTTTAGAAAAAGCGCACAAGTGCGTTAGCGCCCGAACGAAGCCTACAGGCTGTTTTCCAAGCGGGGATGATAACGATTCGCAAAGATTCGCCGTTTCCCACGTATCGATATCGATAAGAAAGTGAAAACGCAGAGCCAGGCAGCTGCCAGAATGCCAAGATCTGGGGAGAAATAAAACGGAGGCGGGGGTTGGACCAAAGCAGCTCTGGTAGGTGAAAGAAAGGGTCTCTTTTTGTTCTTCAGGCGAGAGGCATCAAGGCATCAGAAATCCACTTCCAAGGTAGTAAGTAAGTAGAAGTTAGCAAGAAAAGGATCGTAATCGACGAGCTGGAGGTCAAGAGGAAGAAATAAATGATTAAAATTCAAAAATAAACCCTTAGATGGGACGTCGTCATTGGGGGAGGGAGACAAGAGCAGTATCGGATGAAGCACGCGCAGGGAATGCGACACAGCGATAGGCTTCGATGCTGTACAGCGTTGGGTCAGAAGGAGCTTACCTCTTGTGCCAATGGCTGGATAAGAACGACGGACGGCTGTTACACACTGACAGGCAGAGAGGCGTGGGAGGGGCGCAAGAGGAGATAAGGTAGAACTAAAAGTGTCCGGTGCACTTTGTCCGAGGTAGCACACAGGACCAGCTCTGAGAGGATGCAAATTATCACGGACAGCAGAGAGAGGCGAGAAAGGACATCTGCATAGAGATAGAAGGTGGGCTGAGTGATAGACCGGAGTCCCTTGAACTTCTCTGTAGCCGACAAGCACAGAATCGACTCGACGACGGGGAACAGAGCAGAACAGAACAGAACAGAACAGAACAGACGAGAGCAGGCGAGAGCAGACGTTGAGGTTGAGGTTGAGTGAGGTTGAGGAGGCGAGGACAAACGGGCGGACGAGCGACGAACGAACGAACGAACGACGGCGGCGGCGGCGGCGGCGGCGGCGGTGGAGAGACGGACAGAGACAGCGCCAGCACGTGAGGGAAAGGGAACCGGCGGGAAGATCCCAGACACGACAGACAGGACAGGACAAGACAGGATAAGACAGGATAAGATGAGATAAGGAATGGTTAAATCAATAAATAATAATGCCTGGAAAATCGCTGACTATGCCGGAAGAAGAGAAAATAAGAGAAAATGATAGGTTGGTGGGCGCGGGATAATTATTCTAAATTCTATTTACTGGTTGGGTGTGGGAATAACAAGAATAGTAATAATAATAATTATTATTGTTATTATTGTTATTGTAACAATAATAACTAATGATTTAATTATAAATAACTCCGTCAATATTACTGCGCATTATCATTAACTAATATTACCACTTACCAATTTTATTCCCCCGCAGCCAACAGCCCCAGACACGCCAAGCGTACAGGGAAGCTTCGGTTAAGAGCGTCCTCCCTCCCCTCCTCCCGTGGTAGACTGGTAGTTAAAAGAAGGCCCAAAGAAGGCTCCCATCAGCCCCCAAGAACCCCCAAGGACCAGCGCCAACTCTCCCAAGATTCAGGAAGCGGGGAATTAAATAAATTAAAAAAAAAAAAGCATTTGGGCTCCTCCTACTGCTAACTTGTTGATAAATAAATAATTTTTTTTTTTGTACTATCACTCCAATAATGCTCCATCCTATCCAGCAATCCGTTCAATTATCATTGCTAGGTGAAAAACACAGACTGAAGGACCAAAAACAAACAGCAGCGTTGGGTGGGAGAGGAGAGGGGAAACTCATCCATATTAACAACCCTCCAGTAACAATGATTTGTTCATTATTACTTCTGAATTCTGGACTATCCTAGTGCAGTGAGTGCAGTGTGTCCTTGTCCCCAAGTTGAAGAAGCCCTCTTGTTATTCTTCGTTAGTTACTCGTCTCGAGATCCCTTCTTCCACTCCACAACGAATCAGAAGAAATGCGCAGCGTAAATGCTACTACTCGCTGCAACTAAGGAGCGAACGAATAATAATAGCCCAGACGGCCCTCTTCAATAAATTTTCGTCCTCTTCTCCACCCTAAGAGCTCCTTAGTCCTTTAGCCCAAGGAACCATGCGGGCACAGGGTCTTCAGTCTGCTGGAGAACAACACGGTCTGGTCTGTACGGAGTACAGCCTAACGAAATGAATAACAAGCCAAAACCACGATGAAGAAAACGATTTACACTCGCACCGTCGTCCTGCTGGCTGCTTGACAAGCTGCAACAACCGGTTTCGTGGATGTTCATGTATATCGATCTGTATGTATGTGAGCTTCCCCCTTCTTGGTTTTGTTCTCCGAGTACCGGGCCAAACTATATATAAACTCCCCACGGCAAACCCGCGCAGAAACAGAGTGTGGGAGAGGAAATTTTGGAGTTTAACCATCTATTATTTTAGCTCATGCTGAGACAGTATCCGCACTTCTTGGCTCTGCTCTACTCTTCTTTCGCTCGTGCCCGGCTTCGGGTGGAGATACGCAACCAAGATCGCAGAGAGCAGTAAGCTTGGAAAGCTTCGAGGAGAGCGAATTTACGCAGTACACCCATTTTATTGGCGCGCTTTTGCTGCGAGGCCATGACCGCCGTCAGGTTACAGAGTATTTTGGCTACGATCCACTCCTGGCTGGTCAAAATGTGCGGAATATCCTGCATCATATGCAAGTCTGGCTTGTTGGCTTGCTGGCTTGCTGGCCAATAATGGCGTTATCTACACTTTACTTGGCTCGCGAGTTCTTGTCAAGCAACAGGACAGCAGGATAACTAGAGAGGTTTTTAACTTTTTTTTGTCCCCTAACCATTATTATTGTGTGTGATGCATTTGAAGAGGTATTTTGACTTTTGACTTCACCCTATGAACATACATCAATAACGCTCCATCATCGACATTTATCACATTATATAATAGTATCCGACCAGGATTCCTTCCGATGCATCGCTCTCGTCTCGTGGCGGGCGGGACCTCCATCCCCCTCCTCCACTCCTCCCTCCACTCCTCTCCCCACGCATCCGCCGTCCAGTGGGCCGCTGCGCTGTTCTTCCGAGTCGAGACCTCACAGGACTCCAGGAGTGGGTGCCTTTATGCCGGAAGAGGCAAAACGTGGAGATGGAAAATGAGTTTGTCAAACTTGACACTGTTGACAGCCCGACCCGAGCGGCGCTGGCTCTGGCGCTCGGATACTTTGCCAAATGATAATTGCTCGAGCTATTTTTTCTTCTTTTTTCTTCTTTTTTCTTCTTTTTTTTTGGGTGGTTTTTTGTGGTTTCTATCTCCCGGTAGTTAACTAACAATGATGATATAATAAATGATATCGAGCTTGCAAGCCCGTCCCGTTCAACATACCTCGTAGAAACGCCGGTATATATATTCTTCTACATGACTGTATTTATCATTATCTTGCTGTAGATAAAGAAGCAACACTCCTCCTCCTCCTCGTCGTCGTTGATGGTATCAATACTGCGCACATTCATGTCACAAATCACAATCACACTGGACCATGTTTTTTATTGTTGGAACGAGCCGTCCAATCATCGTCCATAATACACATCACACAAGGCCTCTGGCACGATATGTGACACTCCCCGTTTCAGACACTACAAACTCTGATAATAGATTCCTTGAAATAGTTCATCAAGACGGTAGCTGAAGCATGGATCCAGAAGAAAGAAAGAGATAAAAGAAAGAAAAAAGGGGACATCATATCATGCCGTTTCATTTCATCTGCCAGCCAGGTCGATAATAATAGAGTAATTAATGAGGATTGCTCAAAAGGTACTTACTTCCCTTCATTCTTCATTCTTTCTGGAGTCAAGGATACATTCCTCTGCCCCCCGTAACTACAGGAGAGGAGAAACTTCTTCTCAACTTACTCTAATAGGATCATATTCTTTTTCCCTTTCGTGCCCTCCCGGCCCGTACGCGTATCGTATGCGTTGTATTGATATCAGGCTTCCTGGCAATTTTACATACTACTAGTAGTACTAGAAACTAGAAACCCCCCGCCGACTTGATGAAACATCAAGAAAAACAGGGCCGATGGGAAGTTCCTTTGGGATTGGTTGTTTCTTGAAAGAAGAAGAAGAAGAAGAAGAATTGCGCTCGCCCGCTGGTTGATAGGTTCCATCTGTATCCTCGTTACAGGCTTATCCCGTCTTAGGTAATAACCCCTCAAAATTGGCGCGGTTACTATGACGAATATAGGGAATGGAGGGTTTACAAGACCAACCCAATTAATCGATTTGCAGATATCAGAATCAAGAGCTAAATATCAGAACTGGGGGTAAAAAACCGAACCAGCGCAAGGTTGCATCGCCCCTTGTCTGGAACCGCACGGCTGGCGAGCAACATTTGCATTTGCAGAGAGGGAAATCAGTCACATCAGTCACAAGCATCTCAGTTGGCTCACCAGCAGCTGCATAATGCAACCTTGGGGGGGAGTGCGCTCTTCCCGGAAAAAAAAAAAAAAAAAAAAAAAAAAAAAAAAAAAAAAAAAATTCAATCCAAAATGGAAAAGGCCTGATACCATACCCCCCGGGGCATTCGGGATGTGAATGGAAATATATATAATCCGCCAATAAGTTGTTTCAAAAAGAGAATGGGATGGATTGCTTCATACAGGAAGAATTCAAGTTTCGCTTGTATGATGATGCGTAGTTACAACTTTCCACGAACGGCCCGTTCTCTCTCAAGGATAGTTACTCCGTACACATTTCTTACAGGGAATGAGAATTTTCGTTTCCCGATTGTGGCTCCCCGGAGGGAGACGCTCTGATGGCAAACCCGCAATAAGCACAAAGCTTATCCATTGAAACGAGCATGAAAAAGATAATAATACTATTTCGCTCTCCGAGTCGCTGCTCATCAGCCCTTCGTCAAAACCGGGGACCGTACGCGGCGCTGCGTATATGCCCGTTCCGTTATCCCGTTAGCCTAGTGATTGTGGCTTACGGGGGTGAAGATATCTGGACTGTTTTGCAATCACATTCGACAGATTCATTCATTCATTCATTCATTCATTCTTATTTTACCCGCCCTGTACTCTGTACTCTGTACAGAGTACTCCGTAGGTGAAAGCAAATGCGCAAAGTTTCTCCCAGGCAAACGAAAGCAAATTCCCATATCCATGGATAGAATGTCTGCTTGTCTGCTTTCCTTTGCGGGTTGGGTTGGGCTCCCCTACACTACTAACTACCCGGATACAATAATAATAATACATGTAACCGTCGTCGAAACTGGCACGAACACACCTCGAGGCTAGCGGGAGAGAAGGCCACTAGCGAACGGTAACTAGTTAGTTACATAAATGCAGAGCAAAAGAGTAAGCAAAATTTTCCGAACCATCTCAACCATAACTAAGTTACCCCTTTCACCACGACACATTATTTAGGCGCAGGCGCAGGGAAAAATCCAGTCACTCACTCACCTATTTCCAACAACCGCCGCCCCTTTCATGCAAGTGAGCATGCAAGCATCATCACTACGGACTTACTCTGTTGCCTTGTAGATTAAAACAACCCCCCCCCCCCCCCCCCCCCTTTAATTTTATCTTTTTTCTTTCCCGACCCAAAACCCCTGGCCATTTTTCCTCTCTGGGAAAGGGAAACTATACCAATCCCTGGTAATTCGAAAGGGACCCTCCCAGGGTCACATCCCAACAGGGCATGGGGATGCGCGGCTAGGTGAAAAATCCCCCCCCGGGCGAAAATAGAATAATTAAGGGGGGGGGCCTTTTTTCTTCCAAGGCAAAAACAGAGAAAAAAAAAAGGAAAGGG
>NW_025544774.1:1413056-1596479 GCF_000003525.1 Blastomyces dermatitidis ER-3
GGGTTGGGCTCCCCTACACTACTAACTACCCGGATACAATAATAATAATACATGTAACCGTCGTCGAAACTGGCACGAACACACCTCGAGGCTAGCGGGAGAGAAGGCCACTAGCGAACGGTAACTAGTTAGTTACATAAATGCAGAGCAAAAGAGTAAGCAAAATTTTCCGAACCATCTCAACCATAACTAAGTTACCCCTTTCACCACGACACATTATTTAGGCGCAGGCGCAGGGAAAAATCCAGTCACTCACTCACCTATTTCCAACAACCGCCGCCCCTTTCATGCAAGTATCAATTTCCTACTGTTGGATACAACGGGATTAAGCATCTAACAGTTCTCGACCAACCCCCTCCCCCCCCCCCCCCCGGGCGGAGCCACCCAGGGTAGAAACAACATCATCTAATAGAAAGAACATCATCATCCTGGGAGAGCTCCCACTGTCCACAGCCATCAGCGGACACGGGCGCGCCAAACTCCGGAGTTTATACCCAATCTTCTGCTGAGAAGCACGCCATAGAGATCACCTAAGCCTGGAAGAATGAAGCTGGCTGCGGACCTGAGGCAGCGAATCAACAACCCTTGTGTGTGAATTCCTCCTTGAACGATGAAAAGGGAACCGAACCGTAGTTTGCCCCCATTGTGATATTTGGAATGGTCTGTATTGCCAATTTGCTTGCTTTGCTTGGTGTAAACTGGGCTGCTGCTATGATGGTTGCAGCTGCATCACTGTTGGCGCATTGAGAGAGAAGAGGGGAGATGTGGTGATGTGGTAATGTGTATTTTCCTACCGTCACTTAATTCATAGCCTCCTTTTTTCTTTACTTCCCTTTCGTTACCAGATCCCGTAGGACAAAGGTGGGGGGGTATATGAGAGGCAAATAAGTATATAGATAAATAGAGACCAAAAAAATATATTTTGAAAGTGCAATCATTACGTACTTTGTTTTCAGAATTGGTACTATTTTGCCAGACAAATGGCAGAACTGTGTCTGCCCTCTGTACCGAGAAACCAATATGTGGCATCGTGGAGGTAGATATCTATTCGGTCCAAGGGCTTTCAAATGTGATGCTCCGACTTGCAAGGGCGTAAAAACAGTCCCTTATTTCTTTTTACTTGACATCGTTGAGTACCAAGGACCCATCCATACATGACAGAAAGAAGTGGCACGAGAGGTATGGACATAGATATACTCATTAGCGAGGACATGGTGCAGGATATTTTTCCTGATCTGTTTGTCTAGAAGAGGTTGTCTGCTTCTGTGGAAAGAAGCACATTAAATATTCATGTGAAGAAACGGAGAACGCCAAAGCAAGGTGTGTAAATCAGACCCTTAGTGTCCATGACTATACTTGAATTATTGACCATGAGATAATATAGATATCTCTAGTTATTCTTTGCTCAGATGAGGAAAAAAACCCATTGCGCCATTGGCATAAGGGACGAAATAGAGTAGTAGGCATATGCGAAAGACAACACATAAGCCAAAGAAAATGCATAGCCATATGGTATCCAGATTACAGGAGTCCTGAGGGCTGTTGTCCATGTGATGTTTGGAAACCGTTTGTAATTCAGTTCCCTTGTTGAATTTGCATGTCAATTGCTCTCCAGGTCTTGATAGAAGCTGTTGCATGATGCGGAAATGTGATGTTTCACCTGTAGCTTAGCAGGATATATATCTCAGCTCTCCTTTTGAGGACGTCAAGACCAAAATAAATTTCTAATCCTCAGACACCTAACTCCAGTTCCATTATAATAAAGAATGTTTCCTCTTTCTTTCTTTCTTTCCTTCCTTCACCAATTGGTTGCAGTAGAAATCGCTGCACTTCACATCTAGGAAGTTAGGCTCCAAGGGAAGAAGAAGTCGCGGTGAGGAGAGAGGAAGTCAAATAAAAAGGGGGCAAGCGGAGAAAATGCGAATCCCAACAAGATTGGATAGCTTTTATTTATTTAAACCCTGGATGTGCAAGGAAAATGCAGACCTATATAAGAGTTAAACCGCGAAGTTTTGTTGAAGCGAGGATGGATGCCAGGGGTGGGGTGAGGTGGTGAACATTTTCTGGGTAGGCAAAAGGGTCTTCGCCTGTACATGCACGGAGTACAGTACGTAGTAAATATTCCGATTGACTTTCGGGAGCTAGATTAGAGAGCCAGAGAAATGAATGGACCCTTTCGAGTGACAGAAGCTTGTTTGTAAGAGAGAAAAGAAAAGGAGGCGAGAATTGTCCATAACGAACATACCGACAGGAAAACAATAATGAACATAAAACAACAAGGATGAGAAATCACCAAAATATCCAACAGAGTGAACATGTACTGCGCCGCATACATGGAAGGTAATAAATATAGACGGGAGATGAAACCGTGATAGAAAGTCGTTGCATGAATAACGAGAGCAAAAATGGGGCGAGTCAGGTGTATATATTAAATAAGTTTCTCGGTTATTTAAACCGATATCTCTCGCTCATATCAGTGAAGCTGATGCTGAAGTTGATGTGATGCTGCTGGAGTACATACATACTGTGTAGTACTCCATCCCGGCCTCAGGGTGTGAGAGACCTTTGCATGGATGTGTTGTTCCTGTAGCTTGTATCCCTTGCAGCGCCCTGGGGGGAAGGATAATAGCGAAAACGCTCGCTACCCTGGCCGAAGGAGGGGTTCCGTCACAAGCTCATCACAATCACATTCATGAACTCTTATCCTGTAAGAGCACTAGGGAACTGGTAGGATGGGAGAGCGAGATGTGTGGGAGGTTTTGAGATATGGAGTATACAGCGTATACATATATATATATATATATCCTACTGTACGGATCAACCGCGAGCATGGAGATACTGTGAAACGAACGCCTGGTATGTATGTATGCACATGTACATGTACGCTGTAGTTATCAAAAAGATAAACCACGCAAATCGAATACTATTAATTGATCATGAATCCACCCACCGTCACCAAAGGCTGTTGTTTATGATCATTCGCTTTTCACAGCCCCGTAATCCGTACTAGCATCGTCGATTACTGATTACTGGGGAAGGGACTGAAGGGAAGCTGGTGGGCCTCCTACGCCGCGTTATATCTAAGTAGTATTAAGTAGTAAGTTTGGTAGAGATTGATAGTAGTAACATGGGTTTCGTAGGTGCAGGTCTGAGAGAGGCTCTTCTTGTTCTTCTTCTTCTTCTTCTTCTTCTTTTTCCAAGACTATGCGTATGTAGAGTACTTCCTCCTGGGTATGTATGGTATGGTGTGGTCTAGGCGATGGAATAATGGAGAGGGCAGGGGAGGAGGTGGCGGAGGGGATTTTCAAGGATAAACAACGAGATCTACAAAGGGGTGTCCATAACCCACAAACATAACATGGCAATAGTTGCTCCGTAACTACATCCGCCCAGTACTTGGTAGTTTTTGTGGCCGGCCAGTCAATTGTGATACAGATGGATGGATGGATCCCTGTGCCTGTCAACTCAATCTGAAACATGTTCATCTTGGCGGCCTGGAGGCTGTCTGGTCTGTCACTTGTGCTGTGAATGTGAATTATCATTTTGCTAGATTCATGATATTTCTGCCGACATACGCAGCACGGAGAGACTCGGTATTATTGGGTGGTGGGATCCTTGTCTGATACATACATACATACATATATATATATATCAAGAGAGAGAGAGGGAACTGACAAGGTAGGAAACTCCTCCATCCTGAAAGCCTCATAGACAGGAGACTTTTTTTTTATTAGCTCTTCTAATGAAAATTTGAAAGCCAAAAAGAAAAAAAGAAAAGAAGAAAAAGAAAAAGAAAAAGAAAAAAGAAAAATAAGAAAAGAAAAATAAGAGCCATTCATCAATTGCGGAGAACAGAAGCCCAATCAAACAGCCAGCATTCATCACAGCTCAAACATTCATTTTTCTTTTTCTCTTTCTTTCTCTTTCCTTTTTTTTGAGAATGGCCTTGCCTAGTTCAGGTTGGTTGATTATTGAAGATTGATTGCTCAGATAAGAAGGAAAAAAGAAAGAAAGAAAGAAAGAAAGAAAAGCGAAAAGAAAAGAAAAGACAATTTTATTGTCTTGACTCAGTTTCACACTGGCAAAGTAAAGTCAGATTCTGATAACTCTCACCAACGGCGAAGCAACAGCTAGCAGTAGCGAGCAGTAGCACTCAATATCATTCAGGATAACCTGCTAAAACCCATCTGTTATTTCCTGTGTATCACGATTATTTCGCTTTCCGCATCATCTTCCCATAAGTTGCAACGCGAGGGCATCAATTGACTTTTTTTTACCCCTGAGTTTCAACTCGCTCTAGCTATCTATGCGACCATGCTTCTAGTGGCCCCCCGTCTTACAACGCCATCTAGGTATGTACGCAGCCGTACCGTACAGGACACTTCCCAGCTAGCCCCGCAGTCCAACCACTCACCCGGCTCCATTCTTGGGCTGCCGATTGGTCAGACGAGGCAAAAAGGGATACAAGATAGGTATTCGGATTTCAACAAAAAAAAAAATAAAAAATAAAAAATAAAAAAAAAGGAGTAAGAATAGTTTCCAACACACGGACGCCGACATATATCCACTTCGCCATGGAATCTGTATCATCATACGCAAGCGTAGGTCAATCAGTAATTAGGCGAAGTTCCTGCACTTCCTTTCCATAGAAACAGAGCTTGGGTCGTAATGTGGATTAGGGGATAGAGAGCATCCGATTTTCATTCAGCAAGGCCGCCGTCCAATAACTAATAATAATAGCAAAACTACGGAGTACTTTTGACCCAAGATTTCCACCACGATGTGTTTCAG
The DNA here is from genome assembly GCF_000003525.1 of Blastomyces dermatitidis ER-3. Classification (NCBI taxonomy): domain Eukaryota; kingdom Fungi; phylum Ascomycota; class Eurotiomycetes; order Onygenales; family Ajellomycetaceae; genus Blastomyces; species Blastomyces dermatitidis. The sequence continues at coordinate 1,417,848 of NW_025544774.1, forward strand.
ACAACCATGCTCCTCCCGGGCCGGCTGGGGAACGCCGGCAACAACAGCTACTCTACTACGGAGTACTAATAACAGACTGACTGACTTGCTTGGAGCCATCAGAACGATCATGGCCCATGCCAATATTAAATAATTGCCCCCGTTCCTGTTAGCAAGCAGTGTTAGGCAAAAAAGCTTCGAAGGAAAAAAAAAAAAAAAAGAAAAAGGAGTGGATTGGACTGGACTGGACGGGGAAACCTTAATTAGTTTCGTCCCCCTCCCCCCTTATTTTATTGTTTTGTTTTTTGGGGTTCTTTTCCTTTTACTTTGTTTGGTACGGCGCGGCTTCCCGAGCCGCGTTCTGGAGAAGCTTGAAACGGGAGCGGGTTGTTGTTTACCTAACTACGGAGTACACATAGTAGGTATGTATATATATATATATATATATATATATACACCACCAACACCCTCCAGCGGTGAGTAGAATAGGTATGTATGTACAGTACTCCGTACATGTACAGACGTAGGTAGTAGTAAATGGTCATAGACGACGGTTAAACGAACGAGACTGAGTGAGTACAGCGTAAATGTATGAGGAAGTACTTGCAGTTGAAGTCAACTGGAACATACGGAGGTAGGTACATGTCCAGCTAGCTAGCTGAAGTTGTTCTTCTGCCCTTAACGTAAACCAAAGCGCCCCCTCCCCCCCCCCCCCGGGCGTATTCCTTAGTCTCGCCCCTTATGCACGCCCGATCTATCTCATGCAATGCAAATGCAAATGCAAATGCAATGCAATGTGCAGGGCACCACCCTCTCTCTCGCCTGCCTCTGTCTGTGTTTTCTGCTGCCGTCGCCTCTGTCTTTCACTCGGGACAGGACAGTCAACATCCTGACATCTGACACTCTTCTCATCTTTCTGAGCATTCCTTTCTTCCTCCTCTTCTACGGAGTAATACTATTTCTTCTTCCCGACAGTGAGCGCGACAGCCATAATTCACAATCCACTGTCTGTCCTCTGGCCTTCCTCCACCCGCCAATTGCCAACCGCCATGCAGCTGCCCATCTCCAACTCCTCCTCCACCTGACAAGCTCCAACCAACTCCGTCGTCCCTCCTTTTGTCCTCCCTAGCTAGCTACAGCACCACCACCACCACCACCACCACCAAACCACTACGACCACTACCGACTGCTACGACTACTCCTACAAGTTATTTTATTTTATTTTTTTATTTCGCTGTGCTTTGCTTTGCTTTGCTTTTTTTTTTTTTTTTTTTTTTTTTTTTAATTTAATTTTTATTTTCTCTCAAAGAGGAATCGAAAACGAGAACGAGAACCAAAAGCAGAAGAAAAGAGACGCCTTCTCTCTCCGGCTCGCCCTCGCGACATCACCTTGTCTGTCGATGACCCACCCACAATTGAAAACGCTCGTTTGTTTTAATAAGAAATAAATATATAAAAGAATAAAAGGATTCGAGATCATTTTATACATACATACCTCAATGGCCGGACCTTGACCCACAATTCACCATCGAATCCTCCACGCGGCTCTGTATCTACTTCTCTCGTACGTTCGTCAAGAATCCAATACTAATATACAATGATATGCGTATCGACGCAGTACCATAGGGACACTGTTCTGTTACTTCCCATCCCAGCTAACGTCATCTGTATATGTATAGCTTTAGGTAGAACCTCGAGCGAGATAGCTATACTATACTCCTTCTATTCACTCCTTCATTCCCTCTCGAAGATCAACAACAACACAACAACACAACAACACATCGGACAATCCTTCTGCGAAGCATATAAACGGGAAAAGACACTCTTTCGATAAAGAGCAATCTTTCTTTCTGAATCGCGCGTATACAACCCTCGATTTCGTCGTTCATTCCACCTTTTGTTCCCTCCTTTTGTTCTCTTTTATTTCCCTTAAATGCCTTTTTGGATCGGACCGTTTTCCTTTCCGCCACCACCACCAACAACCAACTCCTGCCGTTGCTGTGTTATAGATTCATTCATGCACATGACTTACCGCTGCAAAGTGTAAATGCTATAAAGAGAAACAAAGTGCATGGGGGAAAACGGGGACTTTGACCTACCTACCAACCTGCCAACCTACCTCGATTCTCTCAAAACTGGCTGACCGTTGAGCGTTGAGCTTTGGACTGAGGGTCTTGCCTGATATTACGAATTGTCTCCTACCTTCAAATCTCTCACTCACCCCACTTCTTCACACCAACCCCTGAACACAACGAGTGCCTTGCGTTTTATTTTCCCCCCATTAGAACAATTCCCTTTTTCTGGCCTCCATTCCACCCAATCCCGCACTGACAGCTCTCCCCCCTCTTTTTTTTTTTTTTTTTTTTTTTTTTTTTTTTTAATTCTCATTTGCTGATCGCGGCATCTTCCCCGCATAGCCATGCATGCATGACAGCGGCAACTGGAACTAAAGGAAACGTCCATACCCACCTACATCCACAATGCCTTCTGACTTTGAAAATGACTATGCATACCTGGGAAGCTCCCTACCTGTGGGTAAGGATAAGAAGCCCTACAGGACCCCCTCGAACCCAATGTCGCGCCGTCCATCGCTTCACCGCAGAGATTCTTCTCCAGGCCCTTCCTCCTCCCCTCCGCGCTTCAACTCCGGCAACCGGTACGAATCCGATGGCCCAATCACCCTTATCGACATCGCAAATGATGAGACCATTTCGCCCCTAGACCCGCGGCGCTTCACTCCAACCCTACATGCATCGCTCGTTTCTGAGATCTTGTCCCTGCGGCGAGACATGGAGGCGAAAACAAGGGCAATCGATTCGCTTGAGATGACTCTGGAAAATGCAAAGGCGGAAACAGAGACTTTAAGGGAGACGCTCGCAAAGAGCTCCAAGGAGAACCGTTCGCTGAAAAAGCAGTTACAGCTTCTTGAGGGCGGTTCCCTGTCTGCCATGACAGAATTGTCCAAGGAGCGTGACGACGCCTTGGAGAACATTGCAGATTTCCGGAAAAGGCTTGAGCAGTCGCAGAAGAGAGCGCGTACGCAGGAGGATGAGATTGAACGGACGCAAAGGCTATGGGAGCGTGATAAGCAGAATTGGGAAGAAGAGCGGAGAAACTTGGAGCGTAAAGTCCATGTTGTGGAGGGACGGCTGAAGGTTGTCCTCAATGAAGTTGCAGCCGCTCAGGCAGCTGGCTCTTTTCCTCGTAGCGTCGATGGAGACTTCGACGATTTTGTTCGGGATGGCACGACGGCCAGGGCCAGCGATACTAACAGTGTCCGCTCGAGCAGTGTCCTGGGACGGCGACGCACGAGCACTGCGAGCGTAAGTACTCATGATGGTGATCTGCATAATCTTCGGTACTCCGTTATGAGTCTGGCCAACGGTCATGGACCCAAGGTCGATGGCTTGAACCTAGCAGACGAACTTGCCTTTGATGAGGAAGACGAAGACACATTGGGCCTAGACGACCACCGACCAGATTCAAGATGCACGGTTCCCGATCACGAAAGGCCCATGTCGATGCAATCACGGCCGATGAGCAGCATGATGGCCCGACATACGTTGGATTTTTCGCTTGACGGACATGAAAGGTTCGGCACTCCCGATGTACTTGATCATCCAAAGAATCTGGATGTAATTCCAGACATCGAGGAGGATGCAAAGGCAACCCCAGCTGTACCACAGTTCGAATACAGAGACGTTGGAATCCAGTATACCCCACCTCCATCCCCTAAGATCGTCCCTGAACCGGATGAAGTTATCGTCGACGAGGCTCCTCTGGTGAATTGCCCGAACTGTGCAGACCTAGAAAGGAAGCACACATCCTCTAGTACGGAAACAACACCCATATACGAAACAAAGGACAGTAGCACCGTCACCGTGCCTCTCCTCACTACCTCTTCTGCGTGCCAGACAACCGGAGAGCTGCCAAGTCCTCCATGGACTCCTAAGTTGGACGAAATTTCATCAGAGGAGTCCACCCCGTTAGCCTCCCCAGCTCCCTTTATTGCAACTCCTGCTGTTACAACAGCTTCCATCTCAACTCAAACCGATGATGTAATTATCAAGGACAAAGAAACCCAAAACCTAGAACAACTTATCCGACAGGCAATGCCAATCCCTATGATCACGATCGAACCCCCTGGCTCAAACCCACAGTCCGGCAGGAACAGTGTCGTCTTGCCACCGCAAACTAAGAGTATATCATGCCAGACAAACATCGAACCACTAGTCGATGTACGGTCATGTGGCATGCAAACAGAAGAAATCCGCGTCGATAAACGCAGTGCCAAACTCCCCGCCAAACTACTCCCATCCGCGATTATAGACCCACGGATAAGCCCAGAATACATAGATCTACCATCACCACCCCCCATCCAGGCATTCCACGTCCCTCCAAAATCCGCAAAAAGGAAGCTTCGGAAACCACCGCCAGTCGAGCCTGCACCGCTATCAAGGCCGTCCTCGAACGATAAAGAGCCTGAGAAACTGCAAACACTGCAAGCATATCCCGGGAATAATGACAATGGCCCCCTTTCTGACGATGTAAAGCCAGAGCTTCGACGGCCGTTCAGAAACAGCAGCTTATTTGCTGGATTTGAGCACATCAGTGACGATGAATGGCCAGTGCCACAAGGGGACCTGTTTAGCGATGACGAGCTGTTTAATCGACCCCTGGCATCTTACACGCTGAGGGCTGGTAAGCTGGTTACCAAGCCCTCACCCTCAATACTGGACGACAACCCTCTAGCGGAGCGTGAGGAACACCCAGACACAAATGAGGAGCAGTATTCGCCGAAATCAGTATCCGAACTAAGAGCTCACAACGGTCCTCAGCAGCGTGCTGTGGCATCTGGGAAATCCTCAACTGCCAAACGACCGCCCAGACCCTTGAAATTGGGCAACGTCGCGAAGCAACCAGATATTCGTCGCACTGCCATGATCTCTAGCTCTACCGCCGCACATCAGGCATTCAGGCCTCGCAGCCCCAGTGCGCCCAGTATCGGCAGCAGCGCCGCTTCCACTAGTACCGCAACCAAACCTCCCTTCCCCGTTCCCGTGAGGTTGAGTTCGCGCAAGATCCCTACCAGCGCAAGTGAGGGCGCTCAGAGCCCCACGCCATACAGCAACGGAAATTACCTAGAGCGGGGCTTTAGATCAAGAGATCCTCCACTTCGTAAAGTACGCTCGGCCGCTGTAGTGTCTAGGACGCAATATCATGATCGGCAGCAAAGCCATTCACCTCCAACAATGTCGACAACATCAACCTGCCCGGAAAGCCCACACCTACCACCCATGCCCGTCGACGAAATCACAGCCCCTCGCAGTAAACGTTCTGGTAAACCGCGCTCAAATCGACAAATTCCACCCCCTCCCAGATCCCATCGAAGAGACGAGTCAAACAATACCAACACGGGTATACAGCAGACTAGTGTGGTCGATGCGATCGCACAGACCATGGTAGGAGAATGGATGTGGAAGTATGTTCGAAGACGGAAGTCTTTCGGTATGACCGATAATAGTAAGGAGGGATGGGAGCTGGGTAAAAGCACCGAAGAGGTCTCCGCAAATATCACTGGGAATGGCGTCAGGCATAAGAGATGGGTATGGCTAGCACCGTATGAGCGTGCAGTCATGTGGAGCAGTAAACAGCCCACCAGCGGATCTGCGTTGCTAGGCAAGAGTGGCCGAAAGTGTGAGTATTTATCCCGCCCAGGAGCTAAATGGCCTGTATACTCCTTTGGAGGAAAAGAAGTATTTTCGTTTGGCTAACTAGCACTCTCCGTAAAGTAACGATCCAATCTGTCCTTGACGTCAAGGATGATAATCCGTTACCCAAGGGCTCTAGTCCTAGTAACCATTTCAACCGGTCGATTTTGATACTCACCCCGCAACGAGCACTGAAGTTCACAGCCATGACAATCGAACGCCATTTCGTCTGGTTAACCGCTTTGTCATTCCTAAGCCACTCGTCGATGGGTGCCAACGACCTTGCGTCCTTGCCACCGGTCCCACACGAAGAGTATCGCCCTCCCCCAGGTAGTACACTAAGGCGCAATCCAATCCGCGACTCAATCCGCGTCGCAAAGGGTAAAGCAAGACCCACCCCAGCAAGTTCCAACCGTTCATTTGCATCCCACCCGTCCGCCGTCCCTGAGCTACCTTTTGATGAAGCTCAACAAGGCGAACCTATCAACGACGTCGCCGATCCCCCAAATGTCCCAAGATTCTCCTCACACTCGCGCAAGCGAAGCAACACAGCACCGCGCCTCCCTCCAAGTGCATTTAAAAGCTTCTCCAACCACACCACCGCCCCGTCCACATACAGCACCACAACCGCGTGCTCATCGGATCTCTACTCTCCCTCAACCATGGGGCCATCGGGCGTGCAGAGCGGCCAAAGCAGTTTTAGTCATCGCACCTCAGAAGCCAGCGGCCCATCTAGCGTTGGCATGAGCAATTTCTTCGAAGCAGTTGGTACAGTGCGGATGGAAGCTTTCGTGGATCGAAATGAATTCCCACGCCAACGAGTTGGTGGGCATGGACATAGATCAAGGCAAGGCGGCGGCGGTGGTGGTCGAAGGAGACGGGATGCGCATTACTGGCCCCCAAATAGCCCGGACACGGAGTTTTATGGTTCCGAAGACGGGGATGTGCTCTTTCGAAATGAGGATCCTTTTCGAGGGTTCTAGAACGGTTTTTGTTAGCCCTCGAGCCCTCGAGCCCAAAGAGAGTAGGGTAGTAGTCTGGTCTCGTCCTTGATATGAATCAAGGGGCGTGTGTAAATTTATTTTACATGCGTTTTGAAGTTCTTTTGCTCCTTTTCTCTTTTTTCCTCCTCGTTGAAAGAGAAGGATGGGCAACTATGTATGATGCGGAAGAAGGTAAGCAGGACTTCGATATAGAGGAAGAAGGGCCATCAATTGATACGATACCACTGTACAAATAGTTGTTTGGAAACAAAGCGGACCACTGGCAACCCCAGTTTCTTGTTTCTGTTTTTTTTTTTTTTTTTTTTTTTTTTTTTTTTTAATGTATTTTTGTTTCCCGTGTTGAGCTTCCCGCCTTTCATTTCCCTCGTACTTATTTAGGTTCATCCTCTTCGGCAGGGGATATCAGCGGTGTTATGTTTTCATTTTCATTCATTCCTGAGCTCTTCGCCCTCTCTTTATTCGCTCTTCCTTGCAGTTTTCTTTTTCTTTTTTTTTTTCTTCAACCAGCGGCGTCCATGGATATATATATATATATCTTCCTTGCGTTTTCCTTTCCGATCTTGTTATTATAGTATATTTTTGTTGGTATTTTCTTGTAAACCTCCCCCCCTGTTAATATACGTACGCAGCGGAAATTGACGCCGGTGGGCTTTTTGACTGATCGACCTCATTCATATCTGATCTTCATATTTTTTGTTCCCACTTTTGATGTATTTGTTTCGAGGAGGAACGGATGTCTTGTTTCGCCTTCTCCTCTGCTCTATGTGAAGGGTCCCAAGAGAAGAGGACTATGGTTCAGGAATCGGGGGAATACATATATAGATAGCTTCCCTAAGCGATCGAGTTTATTATATCTTCGCGTGCGTGACTCCTTCGTGATATGGTGACGCCTTTCTTTTCTTTTTTCTTTTCCTTTCTTCGTCTTTGTTGCATTGGTATCGTTGTTCTGATTCATCCGTTCGATCGCTCGATCGATCCACGATCAACAACCCACACCAGCCAGCATAAACGAACGGGTTCCTTGTGAAACTCTGGAACTCGGAGATCGATCGAAGTAAATTGATTGATTGATTCCGCTTTTGCTTTTCTGTTTGGATTAAACGACCAAGGCAAGAAGGGGCGGTAGGTGGGGGGGGGGAGGGGGGAGGTAATAGGATAGATAATAGGTGACTCTGGCTCTGTCCCACTGCGTCCTTCTCCCTCCGCATACATCTCTGACCTTCATCGAGCATGAAAAAGGTCGAGGTTCATTCAGATAGAAAGTTGGATGGATAAAAAAAGGAAACAAAAACAAAACAAAACAAAATTTATGAAAGAAAATACTGATACTTTAGAGAAAGAAGAGGGAACACACCCACCTTCCCCCCCGTTTTAAGTTCTTCCGTCAGTTAGTTTAGTAGATAAAAGTTTCCTTCGGCGTTTGTCATCATCATCATCTTAAAACTCACCGTAGCAAAAAATATTTCAATATTTCAATATCCCCTTGTGCTCGTGTACGACAGGACAAGAACAGAAAGCATACATCACACGGCATACAGCATACAGCACACGGCATACGGCTGGTTCGGCCCAGCGCGCAGCCAGCCAGACCAGCCGCCTTTCGATTCCGTTTGTCAGAGTTTCGATCATCGCCATCATCACCATCATCACCATCATCTACTACTACCCGTTCAGAGCGAAACTAGTTGTGCAGGGAGCCGGTCGCACAGTACAAGGAGGCGGGCGCAGTGCCGTGTGTGGATAGATAGATAGATATATTGATATTATATATTCTGTTCGCTCAAGTGACACAAGCTCGGCTCGTAGTTGGTTCGTCTTCTTGTAGCTATATACATATACCCCCTTAAGAGCAGATCTTTGGAAAGGTGGTCGATAGCTGCTGGGTTTGGTGTAATCTATTAGATAGATGGCGGACTGATATTGGGGACTGGTAAAAAAGAGCGGAAGTTGGGGGGTTGGACTGGGCATCTGTTTTCATTTATTTAATGTATGTGTTTCATTTCGATATGCCTGACTCCTGATTTAGATTAGTTATTGTACAGTACATCCTATTTGTGTTGCGTTATTTCTTATTTATTGGCTTTTATTTGTTGCATGGAATTTCAATTAATCCCACCACCATCATAAATTGCATGCAAGCAGTACGGAGTAGTTAGTTATAACTAATAAGTAACTAGTTAACTAACAAAGCAGGGAACTGGACTGAGCAAAAGAGAACAGAACAGGATTCCAATTGCAGCAAGCAAGGATATTTCATTCATTGATTGATTGATTGTCTGATTAACTCTTCGTATTGATTTTCTTGTTCAACATATCAATTTATATACTAGCGCTGCGGAATTCATGCAAGGAACCGGTTTAGTGCGGACAACAGCTACATTTTTTGTTTGGTAGCAGAGGTTGATACAAAGGGACATGTACTGTACATGTACATAGCATACATGTACGGGCAGACTACAGATAGATCCAAGGTTTTCAATAATTTCTTCACAAGGAGAGAATATGCAATGCTTCTGCTCAATTCAGATCTATTCTATCCCCTTTGGCCTGATATCCTATCCCTCATATCTCCCCCCCCCCAGCCTTCCCCCCCCCCCCCCCTTCATCCGCACCAATAACCCTTGCCACATCCGCCGGTAAAACATACTCCTCCTCCACCGGCATCATTTCCCTCGCCTCATCCAGTCTCCCCTCGCCTGCCAACCTCCCCACCTCCCGCATCAGCCCCGTAACATCCCTGATCCCCACAATCCACTCATCCACATACCGATCCACCGCCTCCCCTTTCAACCCAACCTGCAGCGACCGATACTCAAGCGCGCGGAACTCGAAATCCCTCTCAGGATCCCACTGCACGCGCACGGGGCTCTCCTCCTTGCGCTTCTCCCACGTCGCCTGGTCCGCGTACAGGTGCGGAGACGGGTGGCTGAGGCACGCATGCGCCAGTGCCCAATGGAACCCTTCGCGCGTGACTTCTAGAGCCAGCACCCGCTTCTGGTCTTTCTTTGTCGCCCAGCCGCAGCGGTAGGCCATCCAGAGGAATGAGGGCTTGATCCAGGTCATGCGCTTGAAGGGGGCCACGAATTTCCCGGCGGCCACTGCTGCGTTGGCGATTGACGGTGAGTATGCCTGGTAGATTGTGATGGTCGTTGGGGTGTGTTGAGCTCGGATGGCGTAGTTGGATGGGCCAGCTTTGAGTGGTTGTTGTGACTCCATTGCTTTTCTGATTGAGATCTTTGAGGAATGGTTGGCGAGAGGAGTCGAGAAGAGTCGATTCGAGAAATTCGCGAAATTTTCATGCTCTCTCTCATTGACAGCTTTTAAGAGCGTTATGCACGGTGGTTTCCAAGCGTTTGTAGTAGCCACCTTGTTTGTCGGAGGCCTAAATAATACCTCCTCCTACCTATTGATATGAAGCTACTGAACTTAGCCAGGCTGTATCATTGAATATCCATTGAGCATCCTGAAATCCGTCCGCCCTTCACAGCGCTGAAATGAAGATGGCGGAGGGTTGCCTGATTGCCTGATTATAATAATATAGCCAATAATTTAGCCAGCTTAACAGCGGAGCCAGGCTCGTACATCTAGCCCATTCTGCTCCCCGCGCGCTGGTTCAGGTCTCCGACAACCCCGGGGTTCGCAATTCCGCCGGCGCCTCTATTATTTCTTGAGTCATACATATCCAGTCACAAGCTGAAGAAGAGAATATCAAACATGAAGAGAAGGGCGGAAGGGGGAAAACAGACACTTCTCTTCATTCGATGTGTCTCTCTTGAAGTAGTAGTACTACTAACTGTAATAGGGATTGGCTTTTTGAACGAGCAATTTGGGTCACTTTTTTAAACGATCCAAACCGGAGATGTATGGAAAGAAAACTAATTTGACGGAGCTGAGAATAATATCAATCCAGCATCAACGAAGATCAGTGAGGGACATCCCATCCCGCCCCGCCCCGCCCCGCCCCTGACTACTTCTCCGCCTTCAATTGTTCCCACCTCCGCCTCCTCCCCATTTTTCATCACCACCATCCGGAAACTCCACCGTACGGGCTTGTATAGGGTTTGTGACCCGGCCACAAAAGTAATCTGGTCTGAAACCTTCAAGACATTTTTAAGAAGCAAAGACAACAGGTGAGAACGAGAACCCATATAAAGCGCAAATAGATAAAAAGAGGTCTAGATTGAACGTATGTAAAAGGCCGAAGAAAGGTAAGGAGAGATGTAACCTAGTGAAACAAAAAAGGATGTCCCGAGAATTTTTAAAAATACAAATAAACATATTCTATCCTTCTCGTCTTCTTTTTGAATTTTCCGCTCACGAAAACAGTCCCAGGTAGAGAACCATCCCCGGAACCCCACCACTGCCATCGAGCTGGCTTGTATATGTTTCTTAAAAAAGAAAAAAATCTGTAGGAGAATTCGCAATGAGAAAAACGAACATGGAAAAAGACAGAGCTGGAAACGAGGAAAAGAGATGTTAGGTTTTGAATTGAATTCGGTATCCAGATTTATACATATGATGTCAATAATAGGCGGCCGATGGGAAAGGATTTTGGGAGAGAGCAAAAAGAAAATAACGTGTCTATATCCATTTTATAGCTTCGCAGCCTCCTTGACTTCGCCAATCTTCAGCTTGCCGCCGTACTTCGTCAGGACGCCCGCGTTGTGATACTGTTTTTTGATGATAGGCGCAGAAGTTAGCAAAGATGGTAATTTTTTATGCATATAAGAAGCAGCACAATGCATGGATTATAAGGTAACAACTATAGATAGATTATGGAGATATTTCCTCTAACGAACCTTCCAGAACTGCTTCGAAGCATCCTTGCCCGCAACGCGCTTCAGAATCTTCGAGCCGCCGGGATGCTCGTCTAGGAAATCGGTGATGTCGTAGACGTCTGAGTCGATGATGATATACATGCCGTTCTCGGCCTTGTTGTGCTGAGCGACCTCAGCAGCTGTGAATGATTTCGACATTGTATTGGTGTGGATTCGGGGTTCGGAGATTTTTATTTTTATTTTCAAAAAAGAGGCACGTAGATAAGCTCTCTCCTTGCAGTCAGTGGTTATTGCTGCAGAAGATGGAGAGTGACAGGGGGGTTGTTCGAGCTTAGAGGGACAGCGGGAGCGGGATGGATGGGAGCTATTCACAACTTCTAGGGGTTGAGATATTGGTACGGATCAAGAGTGGAATCGCCTGGGGCGCTTGCGGTTATCTTTATAAGACTGGCAATGGCGAATTTTGGGGTTTACATATGGCCAGGTCCAGGAGGGGCTTACAGTTGGACGTGGTGCCAAAGAAGTTGATCGTGGTGCCAACTCGGGCCGGAAAAACAGTTTGGCGTGGTTTGAACCCAATTTCAATTTGGACTAGACATATGACATATCCAGCAGATCATCCCTACACCTCTCATAATATTGATTTTTCATATTTTTCAAAGGCTCTAGCTAGCTCTTTCCTATTTATTCTAATTCTAATTCTCTAATATACACCTCTACACTAAGATAAACAAGGATTGAGTGAGAGATTGAAAAACAGTTAGACTGGAATTAGTAGGCGTGTACGGAGTAGTGGGTGGGGGATTTTAGACGGAGCACTAAAGTGCATAAAGAATTGGCACCATGATCAACTTCTTTGGCACCACGTTCAACTGTAAGCCAATCGAACCGACGTCTCTCGGTCGTTGCTTTGTCGCCTGTGCGCTGTGAGAGCCGAGGTAGATTTGGCCCGCACGAGGACGCCGGGAAAGCTAGGCCTATTTGGACATGGCGTCCAGATGGCGAACTCGGCTCCTTTGTCAGCCGAAACTTCCATGTGATGATTGGCTGTAAGCTACTGGAATAAGGGGGTCTACGGCGGTTGAAATATAGAGTATATAATGGATATATCTAGAATACATATACATTTCTTCGACTAAATGGTTATCCAAAATGCATTATCTTCGTTGTCGGCCATCGCCATCATGATAATCTGCATCTTCACACCTTACTCTTCTCCCCCGCCGCCCCCTGCCCCTTCGGTACTTTTTTATCAATCCCCAACGTCTCCAAATCCTTCTTCTTATGATAATGCGGGGCCACCTCCACTAGCCACTCGGGTTGCAGTGGCATATTACTACGCATATACTCCTTGCTCGTCAGGACCAGCTCGTAATATATTACCCACTTCGGGTTCACCTCGAACAGCGTGCTGGACGGGTGTAGGTACACAGTCTGTCCATTCTTGACCGTCCGGTATGAATCACCGCCACGTTGTAGACGCGCCGCGTTCGGGAAGAACCCGGCCGTGATAGCCTTTTGGATGGGGACGAGATCATTGGCCCCCGCAGAGGTAATAGTTACCTCAACCCGATCACAGAGCTTGGCGAGCTGATCGCGCACGTCACGGGCACGCGTTAAGCTTCGTTGTTGTAGGAAGTTCTCGCGCGCCCAGACGTAGCTGAAGTCGGAGTCGACCCATTGGTTCCACACGTTTAGGAGTGAGAAGTGATCACCGCCGGCTTTAATGGTGAAACGCGCGCGAGCACTGTCGGCATGGATCTTTTTGTCTTTGGGTCGGAAGAATAGAGAGCTGGCTTCGCCTAGCATGGCGATTATCGAAAGCACCTCCTCGACACATCCATACTTATCGGCTGCTAGAATAGCCTTGGCAAGCATTGGATCGGTGGGGAACTCGGCCATCTGCCTCCCAACCTTGGTCAAATCGCCATGGTCATTTAACGCTCCGAGCGCGTATAACTGCTCGAGAGCACGGATAAGCGTTTCTGCAGGTGGTGGGTCCATGAAATCGAAATCGAGAAGCTGGTCGATCCCGAGTGATTTTAACATCAAGACGACTCCGTTGAGGTTTGTCCGTTGGATTTCTGGAGTGGTGTTTTCCTCTAGCTCATTGTAGAAAGCCCATTTTGTATATAGCCGAAAACATTTGCCTGGACCGACACGGCCTGCTCTCCCTGCTCTCTGGCCAGCAGATGCACGCGAGCAGGGCGTAACAACAAGGCTCTCCATTCCAGTGCGCGGGTTGAATACGTTTTCTTTCACGAAGCCTGGGTCAATCACATACACAATTCCGTCAATGGTCAAACTGGTTTCTGCAATGTTGGTAGCAAGAACCACCTTTCGCGCTCCGGGAGGGGTGGGTTCAAAGATCTTGGCTTGAAGTTCCGAAGGCAAGTTCGCGTAGATGGGACATATTATCAGCTCTGGTATCTTGGAACCTAGCTTCCGAGCTGTCTCTTGTATACTTTGTTCTGCAGCCTCAATTTCCTCTTGACCCGTAAGAAAGACCAAAATATCGCCAGCCCCCTGGCTTATGTGGATGTGGAATACGGTAGTGATCGCAGCGGCAAGATAATTTGCCTCCGGTTGTGATGTATAGTGTATGTCCACGGGATATCTTCGCCCAGGGATATTGAAGATGGGCGCATCATCAAAGTATTTCTGGAATTTTTGCGCATCAATCGTTGCTGATGAAATAAGCAATTTCAGATCAGGCCTTGCCTTTGCAATATCCTTCAACAGACCGCATGCGATATCGGTGGATACAGTTCTCTCGTGGGCTTCGTCGATCATCAGTGCAGAATAGGCACCAAGGTCAGGCTCCGTAAGCAGTTCACGTAGCAGCATACCATCAGTCATATACTTGAGCACTGTCTTGTCACTGGTAGCATCCTCGAACCGGATAGCATATCCAACTTCATTCCCAACCTTAACGCCCATCTCCTCAGCTACACGAGCAGCAACACTCATCGCTGCAACTCGTCTAGGCTGCGTGCAGCCAATCTTCATCCCCCCATTGGTATACCCCGCTTCGTGTAAATATTGAGGGATTTGAGTAGTTTTCCCACTACCAGTTTCTCCAACGATGATAATAATCTGGTGATCAGCCACCGCTTGTAAAATTTCCTCTCTAAACCGGTAGATAGGTAAGCTTTTCCTTGTCTCCTCAATGGACGTTGCTTTCTGTTCTGCCGCATCCAGCTTCTGCTGGAAGAGCAGCTGCTCCTTGGTTAACGGCTTCCGGTCCCCTTCTAACTTCGAATCCATGATGAAATTTATCTTCTGCGCATCGTCAAACACATACTCGTAATCCCCTTCATCAGCGAACTCTGCCTTGTGAATTTGTGCTCTAGCCTTAGCTGCCTGCTCATTCTCCCACTCCTCATGTTCAGTAACGAACCGCTCATGTCCATGCTCATCCCGATCAACATAACGTTTATAAAGCGCTTCTTCTTTCCGCTTCCGATCAATCTTGCCCTTTTCTGTAATGTAATCTTCAGGCAACGCATAGCCATCCCGATAATCGTCAATCCGCAATCGCTCCTCCGCCAGCCGTAGCACTTCTCTATTTTTCTTAAACTCCTCTTTTTCCCGACGTGTCAAGTTTGGATTCTCGCGAAGCTCGGCAGTTTCTTCCGCGACTTGCTTGCGCAGCAGAGCCAGTCGCTCCGCTTCGCGTTTCTTAAGATATTCCTGCCGCGAGCGAAGCCGCAAGTCTGGCATTGCCGCGGACCTCGCCGCAGCATCTTCAGCCAGCGCGCGACGCCGGGCTGCATCCGAGTCTTTCGTGGACGATCGATCTTCGACGATTTTCTTTGACTTCGAATCGTCCCTTTTCGCGAGGCGTTTCGCGAACTCATCGCGCTCCTTGAGGTCGCGCTGTCTAGCCCGCTCAGCTCTGGTCTCTGGATCTCCATCTGAAGAGGGAGAAGAAGAACGAGGGGACTGGGAGCGTAGTGTTGGTTCTTTTTCTTCTTGTTGGGCCTCTTCTTGTTGTAGTTGCTCATCATACATCTCACCTTCGTCTTCGGGTATTTCTTCATCGCCCCAGCGGTCTTCAAAATCCCTGTCGTTCCTTCTGCGGACCTTCTTGGACCGATGCCGACTTTCGCGATCATGATCGCCTTCCCGCTCCCGTTTTCGCTCACCTCGCACACCACGATACGCACGCTGCGCACGCTTGTGCCTCGACTCATCATCACCACCGTCATCACCGTCCCGACTCCTTCCGCGATCTCCGTTCTCTTTCGCCCTCCTGCTCGACTTCTTCCCCACTTCAGTAGTCTGTAACGGCGCCAACCCAGCATTAACATCCATATCGTCTTCCTCCATCTCAACCAATCTATACCTCTTCTTCAACCCGTCCGCTAGCTGTTCCTTGCTAGCCTTTGTACCACTATCTCCTTCCGCACCAGAACTGCCACGCACCCTTCTCCATAGCTCAGCGCAGAACGAATGGATTTCATTCTCATTCCCGTCCAGGAACGGTCCCAGTTTCTCTTGTAGGGAGCCGGCTGATTTGACGGAGCCCGTGGTGGCGAGGATGTAATCGATGACCGTCGCATCTGAGGCGCCTGTTAGCCGTAGGAGGGAGTCGGATATATATGTCCGGATATCCATGGCGCTGATTGTCGTTCTTCACCACCTGTCCTTTCGGGGGTGGGAACTATAGTATGGCAGCTAGCTGTTGAGGTAGTTCGTAATTCACAGCGGACCGTGAAGGCTGAACGGGGGGACCCGTCCACGGATGCCGGCGCGCGATTGGGATTTAGGATATTTTTGGGGTTTCAGTGCTATAGCATGTCCGTCTGTCCCCTCAGTTTCGTCCAGCGCAACAAGAAGAGATCGAAGAAGGCCGTTTAAAGTGTATTTATTCAGGAGGTCGGTACTGTGTTTCCGCACAATAGAACTCAGTAAAGCGTGCTGATGTCGCTGAAACGGATGAAGTATGGGTAATATGGAGCTCAAAAAAAGACTCAAGAGGTGAGTGCTATCCTCCTGGTACTTGATTCTGAGGCTTTTAATTTCTTTTTCGTAAAACCCGCGCGTTTTGGATGCGAAATATTAAATTATCACCAGCTTGGCTTTTGAGCTGCGATCGCCCCAATGCCAAGGCTGATAATAAGGTTAGTCATGTGATATATAAAATCTCCGGAGAGAAAGAAGAGAACCGTTTGGGATTGAAGTAAGGGTAGGTAGGTAGGTTGACTGTTTCTCGACGCAATCTGTATCTATTATTTCATTTTGGGAAAGGAAAGTTGTGTGAAGTTTTAATATCTCTGCTACAAGCCAAAAGCCAAGCTACATTGTCTATCTATCAGAAGAAATGCACCTTGTGGTGGTAAAAATCTAGCTACAAATTTTCCATTCTGCCTACAATAAATATATGAATTTATTTACTAAGTGACAGGTATGAGAGGGAACAACTGTAGCAGTAGCGGCACAACATACTCCGTACTAAGCTGAATGATGAGAAACATGCGCAGAAAAGAATATCAAGAATCATTCACAACAACAGGGCAGAAGCAAACCTCGAAAGCCTCTGAATAAGGTATCAAATTATACGGAATATCATAGGAGTGAACACAAAAGAACAAAAATGACAAAAATGAACTCAATATGATCATAACAACAGTCAATTGGATATAGTATCAGAATGCAAGAGGACAAGCAAAAACAAAGCAAAATAACTAAATTTCCCGCTTCTCTTCCTTTCAGAAAAAAAAAAAAAAAAAAAAAAAAAAAAAATGCCAGACAAATTCAATCAATGGATCTTGATCCCTTTTCCGTTTTCCATATTGAACATTCTAGTCCCATCTCCATCTCACCCTATCCTTTGCAACCCCAAACTTTCCCTTCTTCGAAATAAAAATGTGCATATGGCAACGGCTCCCGCCCAATGATCATCAAACAAATGACTTGTAGGTTCCCCAGGGTGAGCAGCCACGTAGCTCCCTGATTAGTTATAAAAAATATTAAAATGAAAATGAATAAACCCTGTAGGTTAAAACAACCACACAAAAAAAGGGTTTTCTCCAGTCCAAACGCCAAATAGGAGGGACTGTTTCGTACCCATCGCAAACCCAGATTCCAACTCCAGCCCATAACCTCTCAAGAAAACAACAAGAAAATGCAAACCCCCATAGAAATATATATATATATGAAGAACAAAAAATATATGCTCGAAACCAGTCGTTAATTAATAATATATGTTCCTTCCTTTTTCTTTCCTGCGGGCGCTGCTTAATCTGTAGAACATCAAACGTCAATCATCTCCGCATCTTCTGCCAGAACCTCATCCGCAGGACCCCAGTTCCCTTCATAGATGGTAGCTCCAGCTCGCCGCCGCCGCTCCGCCCATTGTACACCAAACGTCTGGATAATTTGATCCGCAACGGGCCGATCGGCCGGGTCGGGGGATATCATCCACCGAACGATGGTGTCCAGCGCTTGTTCATTCGTGGCATCAACCATGAAGTCAGGTGGTTCAGCAAGCTCACCGCTCCGTACGTACGGTGAGGCTTGTTTTCGAGATGAATCAAATGGACTATGGCCATTGCAATTGATGGTGTCGGACCCAATGCTGCAGTGCGAGTCGGTAAAGTGCTGTTGTTCGTCAGAGTTCGATGCACATAGCTGCTCGAATGAGCAACTACTGTCAGGGAGTGGGTTGCCTGAGGCATCGCGGAGGACTTTGCTAGTTTCTAGACTCCATGTTAAACTAGGAACATCACTCATGTCGCCGTTTCGAAGCTTTTGCCACGATACGCCGTTGTCAGGAAGCTCCACGTTCCCCGCGATTTCAAACATGATCAAACCCAGGGCAAATATATCAGCAGGCTTGTCGTAACGTCCCATAAGGACTTCAGGGCCGATATATTCACGGTCCCCTTCGCCTTCAATACCTGCTGCAGCAGGCCAACGGCTCGCCATTCCAAAATCCGCAATCTTGAGGACACCTTCAAAGGATATCAAAATATTTGCCGGTTTCAAATCTAGGTGAATGAATCCAGAATCGTGGACATGTTTCAGGCCCTGTTGAATATAACTTAGTATATAGACCTATAAGACAGAGGATATTTTTAATGTTCGTGTATTGCTTACCAACGACAACTCAAGCAGTATTTTCCAAATTCTAAAGTCATCAAGCCTGGCCTTAAGCCCAATCTGCGACAGGAACAAGTCCAGGCTCCCTTCTTCGCAAAATTCCGTTTGGATATATAGGATGTTGTTGTATTCCCAGCTGTCGGCGTAGGAAATGATATAGTCGCAATTAGCCAAAGCTTTCAAGGCAACAACCTCATTGTTCCTGCGCTCTCGATCCTTTGGACCCGTGCACGGCTGGTTAGACTTTTTCACAGCCCACACCCGTTCAGCGCGAGACGTTGTAGTTCTAGTTGGCTTTTCGGGGGGTTGTGAGAAGGAGGTCTGATGGAAGGGGGATCCAAATGGTGTCGTTGATTGAGGTTCAGTGACGCGATAGACCTGCGAGAATTCACCAGTTCCCACCAATTCAACCTTCTCAAAACGAGAAGTGAGGCTTGGATCTACATCGGGCGCATTGTAACCACCCAAAGAAAGACTTGACCTTTTCCCCACCTGCGCGAAATACTCGCGGGGTGCAGTTGGCGTTGCTGGTAGCGCCGATGGATCATCTCGTGGGTTGGACCGTTGGTCGCCTTGGGCTGATATAGATAAGCCACTTGGGTCGGGAGGGAAAATGTGTTCTTGCGGGGTATGAGGGGAGTCTCGTCTTAATGATTTATTTCCAAGAGGGCTTGCTGTTAAGTTGGCACTAAACTTAGCATTTCCGAACTGAGAACATTTGAGAGGAGACAGAGTATGAAATGAGATCTTTGGGTGCGGAGACGGAGAATTAAGATTCTGCAACAGACGTGATCTGGGAAGAGAAGACGGAACGGGGAAGGGGCGTTGGTTTAAGTTATGGGTCAAACCGGCAGATGGGGAGTCATCCATGTCGCTATCACTCTCCACATCCATATTGGGTGATGAATATTCAGTGGAAGGCAACTTACAGCAGGGTCCAGAGGGGCCAGAGAGCGAGTCAAATGAGGGTGTTTGGCTATGGGAGGGGCGATGGGGCCGCGATTTAGAGAAGTGGCTGCCGCTAGGGAAGAAGGTTTGCTTTGTCGGGGTAGGTGGTAATTCCGAGTCGTTGGCTGATTGGGTATCATTCTTTCCAGAAGGTGATTGAGACTGGGGGATGTCGTCTCCATCCGCACTGACAAAACTACTGCGACGCGAGATGGCTGACTTCGCATAGGAATTGCCAAAAATACCCGTGCCTTTGGAAAAGGGGCCGGGGGGAGGAGATACTGTAGATTGTTGCTGATTGAAAGGGGTCCAAGGGGTTCCAGAGGAAGAGCGATTCGAGCTCGCCTTTTCGACTGCCGCCTGGGGTAATGGCTTGTGCACACCTGGAAATAGATTGAGTGGCCGTTTACATGGAGTGTCGGGCATGTTTTTGCTAGTGATAGATGCGTTATGGACATCATCCATATTACGATTCTTTTTGGAGATGAGACCCGTGGACATAAACGCAGCTGGCAGGGGTTTCACAAGTTTATAATTTTCAGGCGTAGCGAAGGATTCTGTAGATGTGTCCGAATTCTCCTGACGTAGCTGACTGGGCCCAACTGGTCTAGTCGAACCAGTGGGAAGCGACCTGGAGAAATTCAGGATGGGTCTTGGTTTATCAAACCTGTTGATCGGTTCATGGGTTGGTGAATCGTCCACGAGGCTCGAATCAGACGAAGACTGGGTAATGGTTCTAGATAGTGGATGAGGAGCACCGTATGGAGTCTGAGTCGATTTGTTGTTCGTATGTGATGTGGAGAAAAGGGAGGTGGAAGAATTAGAAAAGATACTATTATTGGAGGAAGAGCCGTCATGAAGAGCCGGGAAAAATAGATGGCCATCAAAGGACTTCGGTTGTCGACTCCGTAGAACCATAGGGCTACTCGGAGGGGGCTCAGCGTCATTCTCAGTACCAGCTCTTGTACGAGAAAACAGGGACCGCTCCGATTGTCGTTGCTGGAGAGTTGATTTCCTGAGAGACGATGAGCGTTTCGGTATCGCCGAAAAGTTAGAGGGTATTTGGGCGAAGCCCGAAGTGGGAGTATCATTTTCAGTTTGCTTCGGTAGTTTATCTGGTGTGCTTCCTATGTTGTTATCAACTTCAAAAAAGTTGAAGTCTGAGCCGAAGTTAGCGCCGTGCAGACTTCGTCGTTTGGCGGAGGGACTCCGCAGTGGAGTTTGATCAAGATTCATAATGACATCGCTCCGCTTCAGTGGACTGGATGTTGAAGGGAAGGGCCTAAATGTACCACTCCGTCGTTTTTCAACTCTTGAAGCAGGTATCTGCGGAAACAAGCTATCTGCAGGCTGGTTAAGGTTGCTGTCACCGGAGCCAAGCTCAGGACTACTACTGATCTCTGTAGACGAAGCTTGTAGAGGTGGCACTGGTTCATCAGATTTCTCCCCAACGAGAGGTGGTGGAAGCGAATTTCCGTTATCGCGAGAGTCGAGCAGCACACGTTTCGCGGGGCTCGACGGTGTGGTACGAGATCTGGGGGGTTGAAAGCTGGTCGTTCGACGAATTCCCGGTCTGTTCATTCTTGCACTTGGTGGATATGGGACCGCTAAAGGCGACGATGTAGAACTGGCTGACACTAGGAACAGATTCCCTTGAGAAACTCGACGAGAGGGAGAGAGTGGCGAGGAAATGTAGTGTGTATTCTTGGATGGAGAATGGGGTCGCGAGAGGAGTCGGAAATCGCTGCTTTTTGAGGGAGATCTGGAGAGAGAGCGCCGCAGCTGCTTGATGGCAGAACTGGGGTTGACATGATGAATTCCGTTTGGCGACGGTAGATGGAGAGTCCCTCCCGCTTCACGGTGCGGTGAGAATGAAGCGACCATTGCGACCAGCGGGGACTAGGACTAAAAACTCCCGATATAGTTTGGGAAAGTGAAGGAATCCTGAAGATACGGTTCAATATGATTTGTGTGCGCAAACGCGGAGCGCAGAGAGTAAGTGGCAAAAGTATGCCTCACTGTAGAGACGAGGATACGGGCTACCGATTTAATATCTGGAAAAGACCGAAGAAGCGCATAAAAATACTGAGGGGAAAGTGACGTGAAAAGAATGCGTAAGTGTCGCGATGTAGTTAGTGGTAAAAGCGAAGAGCGACGAAGAAAGGAGATTGTCGTGTATTATATTTGCCAATGATAACCCCAAAATCACGTAGAAACGTTAATCGATGAAACAAGAGAACAAGGCGGGAATGTTTCAAGTGTCTCAGCTTCTTTTCTTTTTTGTCGAAATTTATTTTGGAACAGGAAGGATAGTTCACAACAGACGCGAGGAATTCGCATCGGTTGCCACCTCCATTCATGCGCTCAGTGGAATATTCCCTCCTTTCAGCAACGTCTGTGAGAGCGGAATGACGAGTGCGGGCGCAGAACAGAAGGGAAGGGAGTGGTGGGGGCAAAGAAAACAAGTAATAGATATATGTATGGCAAGCGGCAAGGGAACCAACCGTGAGGAGCTGTGCGAGAGGGTTGTCCAAGGCAAAGAGGGTGGTTGGACAGCAGTGAGCGTGCGTATCGCAGCACAGCAAGATAAGATAGAGAGGGACGCGCGCGCGCAAAAAGGAGAGTAACGTCAGAGGACACGATCGATGGAGAAAACCTAGGATAGATAGAGGGAGGAGGGAACAGATGACGGACGGCCGATGATGGGTGATGGATAGACCCGAGATAAGAGGCGAAGGAGTTTGTCGAGGGCGGAGGAAGAAAAGCGACAGACAGAACGCGAGCGAAGGCGCGAAGGCGCGAGGAGGCGAGGAGGCGAGGAGGCGAGGACAGCGACGTGTGCGGCGAGAAACACACGGGGCGGCGGGAGTGGGGAGTGGAGCCTCACCCGGGTGGATGTATATGATGTATGTTATGTATGTTATGTATGTTATATGTATGTTGCCTGACACACACTTCCTGTCTTCTTTTTTTTTTTTTTTTTTTTTTTTGTTCTTTCTCTTGTTGGGTTTGTGTAAACTCTACCCGTGCCTAGACTTGGAATATAGAGAGAGGGAGAGAGAGAGAGAGAGAGAGAGAGAGAAAATGACAGTTGTTCGTCGTCGAAGGGGATGAGGGATGAGGGAGGGAGAAGAGGAATGGAATAATGGATGAAGGCTGTTGTTCTGTTGTTTCATTTCTCGTTCTTTCTTTTTCCGTCCACGCGATTTGGGAGGGCGCGTTGTTGTTGATGTCCCAGAACGGCTAGCGTTCGGCTTGGCAGTCCCCAGTCCGGACTAGTGAGCGGAAAGAACCATGGTTGGCGCCTTGGGGCATGGCAGATACTCGAGGGGTACGCGATAAGTGATAGCCATGATCGCGGGGTGCGAGGTACCGCCTTTGTATCTCTTATGGTTCAGTGGTTCAGGGGGGGGAAATAAATACCTTTAGAAATTTTCTTTGATTAGTTAACTAGCTAGTTAGTTAGTTACAGGAATACAATATCCCTTATATTATATAAATATAATACGTGAAAAGGCCTAGAGGAATGAAGAATGAAAGAAAGAAACAAGATACAAGAAATAAGAAAAATAAGAAACAAGAACAACCTCCAGACAATTCTCTTTCTTAACTGGCTGTGGCCTTCTCCCAACCCCCCCGTCTGCAATCCAACCAATTCGATATGCAACAATACCGGCATTAGTGCTGCATTCTATTGGTTTGGTGTGTACCCGGTGGGTGCTCGTCCTTTTTCGAGCAATAATAAATAACTGATGAAAGGGCTTCATCCCTTCCTATGCTATGGCTTTCTGGCAACGCCACATCCTCGCACAGAGCTGTCGTAATAATCGACAAATTATCTGGAAACAAGTGCCCGCTGATACCTCAATCCTCCATACAGAAAACACCTGATGTGGCCTGCATGACAACTAGTATCCTTCGCAATTCCCATATAGGAGGACAAAATGTCTTCAGTACTACTCCTCCCTTTTTCCATTGGTCGTTTTTTTTTTTTACACACCCTGGCTCTGTCTCCTCTCAGACAGCGGCTCACCACGCCACGCCATGGTGCCGACAACTTTCCGCCAGCTTCAACATTGTATGGACCCTTTGCGCTCTACGGACAGAGTAGAAGGCCATCAATCAATGGACACTCCGGCAATTATCCCGAAAACCTGGGCAAAGAGGAGAAGAAGCAATAGCGTGGCACCGAACACACACTGAGCTTGGCTTACTTGCAGCATGGCAGCTACAGTACATTATTAGCTGATGCAGGAAATACTTAAAAAGTAACTTAGTTGGCTCTGCGTGGGTTTCTGGAGTGCTCGAAATGAGTGCTCACAGTGCAGCTAGCTGTCTTGTCTATTCTTCCAAATTTCCACCCTTTTTTTTTTTTTTTTTTTTTTTTTTTTTTTTAATATTTTTTAACCTCTCTTTATTCCAAAAACAATGACAATAATGTGTAACTTACACGCGCGCACACACCTGGGAGTTGCTTTGTCTGTTCTGTTCCACAGAGCGTTGATGAAGATACAGAGCGTTGATGAAAAAAAAAAAAAAAAAAAAAAAAAAAAAAAAAGGAATTCAGAGGCTTCTGGTGGGCTCTTGCAGGTAGGTGCATTTGATCCCTACATTAGCTGCATTTGAAGCACGCAGGAATGGTTACAGATGAAGGTTCTTACCCGCATTTCTATATTTAGTCTTGACTGGAATACCTGGAAGAATGCCTTACTTGCAGTGCATGCATTTTGCTGTGGCTATTGAACATTGGTATACGGAGCATGGCACGCCATCATCATTGTCATCATCAAAGAGAACCAATAACAAAGTGTAACGAAACTTCTTTGCTGAACATGTTTTTCTAAACTAGTAGTTACTGTACTTTCAACCAAACAAAATATGAGACAAATAATAACAATAAACATCAAAAGTAAATACAAAACAATAGCATAGAAAATAATAATGGAAATTAACTGTCCCAGAATTTACAGAATTTAATTCGCCATCGCATGGCCCTTTTCCTCAACCAGCATGATATCAACTATATCGCATCGTAGCTCATCAAGTATGGAGTCAGCTTCAGTCTCGCAGATCCGGCCGTCGCGGCTAAATATCCCCACATCGAGCCCGTTATCTCGTATTGCGGCTTCCACGTCAATCCCGGGCTGCGGTAAAGCGTATGTATGGTTAACAAAGACAAATCTCCTAAAAATAGATAGGAAACACCCGTCTTTTTTTTCACGACGAGGTAATTTTGCCCTGGGTTTTGGGGGGCTTACCATAAAAATATCTGCATATGTGTCATTCGAGGCTGATTCCGGTACTGTTCGGTTGGAATCCGATCTTTCTCCAAGGCCATTATTCAGTAAGGTATTAGCACCGCTGTTGGAGTCAACGTTAACTGCTCCCCTTTCTTCCAACGGAACAATCCGAACTACCTCCTCTGCTGCAAGCTCTGCAGAACCACCGCCATCACCTCCATCAACTCCGTTCATTGTATCCGGCAACTTAATAAAATTCACAAAGGCATCCAGCTTCACCCCAGTCCAGTCCGCAATATTAATCAAGGACACGGACGAATGCTCCACGCGGCTTACTTCATGCAGGTCCCCCTGGATCCTTCGTGCGAGGTCAAAGATGGACTGTTGTTGGCCATTTGCATCTTGCTGGAGGGCAATGCGCAGGGGAACTATGTTTAGGGTAGGTGCGATTAGTTCGGGTAGGCCGTCCAGGGAGTGGGAGCGGTTTGCGAGGTAGATGCCGATGATGAGGTTGCTGGAGCCGTCTGCGTTCCCAGTATCAACTCTATTCTTGATTTTTGACCAGTGGATTTTGGCATAAATTGCCAAAAATATGGTCTGCACATTGACGCCGTACAACCGTCCGAGTTTCTCTAGTTTGTCAATGTCTTTCACAAGTGATTGGCGGTAGGTTTGCACCATATCTACGTTGATCGAGTGCTTGATTTTGGGAGAGGGCGGGTCTTTTTGTTTTTGCTGTTCGGAATTGACGAAAGGGGCAAGGTAGTTCGTCCAAAAGCTTTGTCGTTCATGTGGGCTGGAGTTTATATCCTGGTGGATGACTAGCTCTGAAATGTCCACTTTGGAAGCAATCCGGGGTTTGGCTCTGTGTTTCGGGCTGGCGCAGAGTTCTGCAAGCATATTCATCATTCGAGGTAGACTAACAGCATCGTACAGGGCATGATGGATATGAAGCATCAATATCGTTTTACCTAGTTGCTGTGAGGCATGTAATGTCACTGGTACTCGTTGGCCAGGTCGTGCTTCCATGATAGCACTGTTTTGGGCTTTCAGATCTTGCTGCCATATGATGGTGTTGTCCACATGCTTATGAACCACCTGGATATAGGGCAGAGTCCGTTCCCCTGTTGCTATAAATTGCGTGCGCAAGATTGGAAGTTCGCTAATTAAAGACGTCCAGGCTGCTGAGATGGTTTCCTTTGATACAGCCACATTTTCTACCTGGTAGAAGAAGCAGGGATAGAAAAGTTGCCTATTAGAATTCTCATAGACGTTCAGCATATATATCTGTCCAGAGGTGGCGGGAATAACTTTCTCGATATCCTGTGCATTAATCCCATGTGAGTGTAGAAGTGTTTTCGTATCCACTTCTTCCAATAACTTCGCTAGTATTTTGGCGTGGTCTTGCATGAGGGCTTCGTCTTGCTTTGACATTGCGAATTGAGCCATGTTAGGAACGGTACCAGCTCTCAGCATATCGCTTACGGAAAGTATGATGCCTTTCTTTTTCAACAGGGCTGCCACTTTAATGGCACTGATACTGTCCAAGCCAATATGGAAAAGCGTTGTATCTCTGCCAATTTCTTCTGCCGGGACACTAGAAAAAGAAGACAAGACAGCTCTAATCTCATTTTCTAGCGGAGAAAATGGCACGTCTGTTCGCGCAGCATCGTCAAGAGGCCTGTTGTCTTCATCGTTATCCTGCTCTTGGAATACAGGACATTGGCAGATCGATATGCCATCGTCGTTGAAGTCGATTGTCTCACTATCAGGCTGCCTGATAATGTTGTCGAATACAAAGTTGACCCTGTCTAGAAGCCTGAATACATCTGGCTCCCCTAGCACCGTGTCCTTACAAGCAACTCGCCACGCTATGGAATTATCAAGTGCTTCCATTTCAACACACACTGGGTACTCAACATCAGAGAAGCCACCAACGGACTCATATAGTCGCTCTTGCAAACTTCTGTCTCGAGGCGGTCTCTTCTGAAAAATGAAATGGTATCAAACAAATTCTTCCCCCCGAAGCCCGACACTTGCTTGGCAATTCGAAGTGGGATGTGCTGATGCTCAGAAATAGGGCCCATTGTTTCCTGGGCATATTTTAGCATGTCTGCCCGGCTCCCGTGCAAGATAATGCGGACAGCCACTGAATTCATCAGCGGGAACATTATTTGTTCCGCATTCGCATCTGGGATATCTCTTCCCGCTAACATAGTACCGAAAACGACATCGAGCCTTCCCAAATAGCCAGCGAGAACGAGCGCCCAGCAGGTTAACCCGAGATTTTGAAGGGTGACACCCTGGCTTTTGCAAAAAGAACTGACTTCTACGCGAGGAATATCTAGAACCTTCTCCATGCGATGAACCTTTGAATAATCACCTCCCGCATCTATCTGCTTCGGGAATGCAGTCAGACAAGCTCCACTGAGAGCTCCTCTCCAGAATTGCAAGCCCAGTTCACTAGTCGAGTTCAGAATGTGGCCTAGGGCTTTGTCACACGATCCTCTGATATTGAGGGGTCGACCAGAGTAACAAGTCGCTATATCCTCATTGAGAAGATCTAATGACCAGCCATCGTACATCGCATGGGGCATTGAAAGGATCAAGCGCCTTTCTCGTCCTGAGATTTCCGAGACTAATAGTTGGATCTTGAATAGCGGCTGTCTCGTGCCAAAGGTAGCAGCCGCTTTTTGCTTCTCGTCTTTTAATATAGTATCAATGGATCTACCGTTCGTGTTGATCACTCTCCAGTCAATTGGTACCCCAGGAGCATAGACAAATTGCGCGTAGGTAGATGGGAAGCTATGGTCAGAGACCTCAATGAACGAGGTTCGAAAGATAGCATTGGCATCAACAACCTGCTGCCAGGCCCCTTTGAGCTTATCGATGTCCACATCGTCCTTAATCTCGAGTATGTCATGATTAAAGTAGCGATTGAAGCTAGAGGAGACCATTTCAGCGACCATCGCTTCTTGAAGAGGAGTAGCTGGCCAGATGTGTTCGATTCCAGTTAGATCATATCCGTCATTTTCAAAGTAATTCCAAAGTTCGAGTTCCAGAGCTTCTATCGACGTCTGTGGTTTGACCACTCCGTTCAGCTCGTCTAATTCCATGTTACGCACAATGCTCTTAATGGTTTGGCCACGCATAATCGCAGTAACTGTTACTCTGATGCCAGCGTTTGCCAGGCGGGAAGACAGTTGTATGGCGTCAATACTATCTAAACCAACTTCGAAAATCGAAGTGGATTCCTGAATTGTGAGGGCTTCAACATTGGCAAGAGAGGCAATCTCTTCACGAAGCCGAGATGCCATAGCCGTCCACTCAAAAGGATGGAACGAGCCACTGGAGAGGGACTCGTTGATAGGAGGTTCAGTATTGTCAGCACCAGAACGAGTTACCATTTTGGAGTCCCTCGATTCATGTGCCGCAAGCTGGAGCTTGCTGGACGGATTATCCAGGAAGTTAGCTAGTATGTCACGGAATTGCAACGTTAACTGTTGTGTAGTTTCAGGCGTAAGAATATCAGTTTGTGTGACAAGAGTTACCGTCAGAGAGCCATTCTGGTTCCGTTGCACCTCAAGAGCCACTGGATAGTCAGGTTCAGCCTGCGAAGTTATCGATGACCACAGTGAGTGTGCCGAGCCACCTTTATCGGCGGGTTCCCGTTGAAACACAAAAAGATTGTCGAAGAGGGGTGTTCCAGATTTTCGCTGCATCCATTTCATAATATCTCTGATCGAAGTATGTTGATATTGGAGCGTGGAGACATAATATTCATGGCATGATTTCACCAAATCAGCCATGGAGGAGATATTGGAACATGGTATATTACAGGGAAGGGTATTGAACAGTGGTCCAATGATATCCTGGGTTTCTTTAAAATCGAGCGCCCTGCCTGACACAATGACGCCCACTGTCGGAATGAGCTTGAGATGGGCTTCAAGGACGCGAAGCCAGCAAGCTAAGAATACGGATTGCTCTAGTACATCGAGCTTTCGTCTTAAAGTCTCAAGTTGGGTTAATCCTCCGATTTCTAGTGTTGCAACCAATGGGCCATCTCCATGTGTGCCGCTTATAAATAGTAGGGGTTTTGGAGGACCCTTAAGATGTTGAAGCCAAAACTCTTTTGCTTTTGGTAGCTTGCATAACGGGCCCTGAGCCAGGCATTCAAGATATGGTGGCGTCTCTGGAGCGCTCGTTCGGTCATCATATGCTTGTGATACGATATTTAATAGAAGGGGCAAAGAGTTCCCATCGTATAATCCATGGAAAATGTTCAACGACATCCACCTCCTCCCTGGCCCTATGATGACACCAGCTTCCCAAACTCTCCCAGTGAGGTTTGCGGGCTGATCGCGCCATTCCTTGTATCGGCCGTTGGCAACTTTTTCAACTTCAATATCATCGACAGCGGTTAATTCAAACCACGGAAAATCATCTTCTTTGAGAACAGCCTGGGAATAGTGGCCAGCCGTTAATGCAAACTTCGTTCGGAGTATTTGTACAGTACGTTGAGCTTTAAGCCACGCATGTTTGAGGCGATCAACCTCAACGGCCGGCGCCAATTCGAAATTGAAGTTTGTAAAGTAGACCGGCCTCTGGGTTTCTATAAATCGATATATCATACCCTCTTGTAGCGGCGTACAAGGAGCCACTCCTTCGATGGATGCTAATGGAATCCCCAGTTCGCGGGCAACTAGCGCAAGATTCCTATGGGCGAATGCTGTAATCCGTTGTCTAGTTTTTCGATACAACGCCTTTTTGGTAATGTCACCGGCCGTGGTTCGTTTCAATGCATCAGTGAGTGCCACGATCGTAGAATCTGTTTAAGGTTAGTATTAAGAGCAAAATTAATAGGAGTATACATGGCTGTTGCAAAGATACTAACTTTTCATTAACAAAGACGGTTGAGCTTCCTTAAATCCCGAATCTCTCAAAAGTCTGGAAAATGAGATGGCGGAAATGGAATCTAATCCAAGTTCAAATATGCTTGACCACGGTGAGATCCCGGAGATCTCTATTCCAGTAATTTTAGATATCAGACCCATTATTGTATATACGTCCTTCGAGAGTGTCTGGGAATGGTTTCGAGTCTGCGAAGATAGGTGTTGCATCTCCTCCAATGTCATATCCTCATAGATTCCTTTAAGATGTCTCTGGTCTATTTTATTATTTGCATT
The DNA here is from genome assembly GCF_000003525.1 of Blastomyces dermatitidis ER-3. NCBI lineage: Eukaryota > Fungi > Ascomycota > Eurotiomycetes > Onygenales > Ajellomycetaceae > Blastomyces > Blastomyces dermatitidis. The sequence continues at coordinate 1,447,801 of NW_025544774.1, forward strand.
TAAGGGGAAAGCGGTAACAGGAAGAATATGCGTCGGAACCATATAACCTGGGAGCATTTTATGGCATACTTGATTGACTACCGATAGAATTTTATTCATTAGAGGATCGAAGTCGATTCGTGCGGTCAATTTATCTGGCCCTCTCGACGTATTTGTGGTGAAGAATGACACAAGCTGCTCTCTAGACTGACTTGGGTGTTTTAGAACCATTGTAACGACTTCCTCCACTTCCTCTGCAGCACTGGAAATAACTTGGTTAATCTCCCTAATTTCAAGCCGTTGGCCACGGAGTTTGACCTGGTCATCAATTCGCCCAAGAAAGCAAAAGCTGCCATCAAAGAGAAGGCGCACTAGGTCTCCAGTGCGATAAATCCGCTCGCCCAATGCTCTCAAATATTGAAACTTTTCTTGCGTGAGTTGAGGTCGGTTAAGGTAGCCTCGCCCAACAAGGCCTCCTGATACGCAGAGCTCCCCTACTCCGCCCCGTAGAACTGGTATCGTGGTTCCTGGCTTGCACACAATGCTGCCGACATTGTCGAATTGTGGACCAATATTTGACGGCTTGCCATTTTGCGGCACTCGAGGGAGCATCGTGCAGCCGATAGTTACCTCCGTTGGCCCATATCCATTGTATATCACACCGTATTCACCCCAAGCTTCGAGAATTTCTTGTTTAAGCTGCTCTCCGCCAGTGATAAAAACGCCCCGACGGAGTGAGGGAACCTCGTCTGGGTCAAGCAAGCGTGCCAAACTGGGTGTCAAGTCAATATGCGTGATCTCAAGTTCCCGAATAGTGCCGGCCATGTCTGCAAACAAAGTGTCTCTGGGACATGATGTTACGCATATTCCAACGCTCCAACTCCAGTACTGTTCTAAAACGCTGACATCAAAATGGAACGCTGCAAATTGCAACCACCGAGATGTCTCATCCCAGTGGCCGTCGAATAGTCTTTGGAAAGCGAGCATTGCCTGTATAACGTTGTCATGCGTTATTTCGCAACCCTTCGGAGTGCCCGTCGTTCCGGACGTGTATAGGCAGTAGCAGCAGTCCTCTGCTTGTATCTCCTCTTCTAAAACTGGAGGCTGAGATCGAATCCCGTCCAATATCCCCAGGCGATCCAAAAATAAAACAGGTAAACCTTTCAGTTCATTTTCCTTCTCTGTCGTGGAAAGTAATAGTTTTGCGCCTGAATCGTCCAAAATGAACTTTTTCCGCGCCTCTGGAGCCCCAGGATCGAGAGCAACATACGCGCAGCCAATTTTCAGTATGGCCAATATCGCAAAATATGCCTCGGGGCATTTATCGAAACAAATCCCGATGAAATTTCCTGGGGACGCGCCGTTCCTTTGTAGTAACCTAGCGTATCGATTGCTGATGTCGTTGAACTCCTTGTATGTCCATATTCGCTTGACAAGTCCTTTCGTCCCACGAATTTTGGATGCGAACTCAAGAGCTATTTTTGAAGGAGATTCTAGAGCTTGTACTTCAACAAATTGATGCACCAGCTTAATGGGGGACGGAATTCTGGACTCCTTCGCTGCGATGGCTGATAGGAGATCCTTGCTCTCACCGCTTGGAAGGTGAGTACAGGCTGAATCGAGAGAGAAAAGAGTATGAATCAAAAGACAATCAAGCTGTCTCAAGAGAATTTCAGCTTGACGTTCTGGTAAAATATCGGTCTCAAATGTGAGCTGAAATTCAAGCCTCCCACCTCTAAGTATTAGTTCGACTGAGATTGGGTACTGAGCGTCACGTTAGCTTCAAAAATTGTAGCCTGTTGATAGGACAGGAGTAGACATTCTTACATTAGTTCTGGCATCTTCATCGTAAATTTTCCAGATATTGTTCTCAGCTGTCGACGAGTATTTTTGAAACACAAATATCGAATCGAAGAGCGATGATCCAGATCCTACCAACTGGTAAATCTTTGACAATGGGGTAAACTGATATTTTACCAATGATGCATCCAGCTCCATCACACGCTCTAGTAGGTCTCTATTAGTACCATCGATATTGTACGATGATGGAACGGTTGTTAGGCACGGAAACACAGCTCTCTGGGCTTCTTCGGAGGTATTTCGTCCAGATAACACAAGGCCAAACGTAACTCTGCTCTCCCCAGTGTAGGATGCCAATATTCGAGCCCAAGCAGCTTGTCCAGCAGCTTGAAGAGTGACACCAGCAGCTCTGCAACCCTCTTGTAAGGACTGGAGGGTTTTCGAGCACGGCTTAACCAACACATGCACCTCCTTTTCTTCATGCAGTGGGTTTAAGTCAGGGAACTTTGTGATACAGAGGTCCTTGCCAAATTCTTTCCAGAAGGTTTCACATTCCAAGTCTTTATGGGCCTTGTTACTTGCAGAAATAATATAATCCTGAACTGGTAAAATCGGAATCACTGGAGCTAGTAGCTCCCCCTTGAGTAATTTGGAAAGATCCGAAACAAGCAAATTTAGGGACTGGCCATCGTACAAGGAGTGAAGAGCCGAGAACTGTAATAATACATTCAATTGACATTGTTGTACCGATACATGCCACGGCGGCCGATGAAGATGTGAGAATGCATTCTTCAAGATTCGCTCTCTGTCCGACGATTTTTGACGCCCCTTAACCGTGAGGTCCTCTACTTCAGTCCATGGAAGCTCAAATGCCCCGCTTCGGTAAGTGATCATTGCGAAGGGAACCTCTTCATCATTAACGTGAGTAAAACCTGCCCTAAGTATTTCATGAATCTCTGTTAACGTAGTCCATGCTGCCTTGAGCGTCTGTGAATCAATGGGAATGGTTGATTCCAGGATTAAATGATTAAAATACAGGTCGCCCTCGGACTGTATAAACAGAGCCAACATTCCGGATTGTACAGGAGTACATGGACGAATTGACTCTACGCATTTTTCTGGTACGCCTATTTGCTGGGAAACAGTCGACCAATGGCGAGTTTGAAAAGACTTGAAGTCAAATGATAGAAGATTATCATCGCTAATATCCTTCTGTCGCGCAAAAAGGGAAGCAAGCTCGCCCACGGAAGGATTCTAACATCCCGTTAGTAAAATGGTCGAGGGAAAGAGAGATGAGATTGAAAATAAATCACCTCAAGAACGTCGTTCACAGTTATATCATATCCAAGAACTTTCAATCGAGCAGATATCTGCACAGCATTTATACTATCGAGTCCCAATTGGAATATGGTGGTGTGGTGTTTAATGTGTTTGTGTTCGATATTCGACAAACTCGATAGCACCTCCTGGACTTGTCGGATCTGGGGAGACTCTGCATCATAGCTTAAACGGTGTTCCTCATCCTCGACAGAGCCTGGCCTCTCAATCTCTTTTTCGGCCCGTGTTAGGCGTTGGCGTAATTCATGTACGAAGGACGGAAGGCCAGGACGAAGAATACTTGAATCCAGAGCTCTACCTGACGGGTAGAGGAGCATATTTTGAAGGGCTGCTGTGAAACCGCGAAGGATAACATTCATATCTTCTAAACAGAATTGGGCGTCATCGTAATAAAGAATTATCCTCAAAGTGTCAAGTTCGTTATTAGGAACAATTTCACAGACAAGGGGGAAGTCCATGTCTCCCTTTTCTTCAACCAGTTTCCATATTTTATCATTCAAAGGGCGAGGGCTCTTTTGTAAAAGAACTATCGTATCGAACAGTTGAGAATTGTTGTGACTGAATGTTGATTGTAGGCGGCGAAGAGATGTTAATTGATAGGGTATAACCGATGCATTATATTGTTGCAGATTCCTAGCAAGATCTACGTTCACTGTATTCGAGTTCACTTTAATTCGTATGGGAAGTGTATTGAAGCACGGGCCGACGATGCGCTCCGCCCCATCCACAGGGATGCTCCGGCAACTAAACACGTTTCCAAAACAGATATCAGGCTTTTGGGTATATGATAATAGCAGTTTCGACCATGCCGCTTGAACGGCAGTGAGAAGAGTTACCGAGACTCCTCTGCAAATTTCCATAACTTTATTAAGAGGGGTATCAAAATTACTCTCGACCGTGCGAAATACCCTTGACCTACTGCGAGTTGGGCGATGGCGTGGATCAAGGAGGTGAGACGGAGAAAAATTCGAGAGAAGTGGCCGCCAGAATCGGTCAGTTTCTTCTATATCCATTCCTACCATCTGCTCAAGATATAGATCAAAAGGAACGATGGAGGGCAAGCTAGCCCCAGACATAACGAGCTCGATTTGTTCCAGAAGCTGCGCCATAGCTTCGCCGTCGTATAGCGCATGGTGTATTAGGAACAGAAATAGGTAGTTTCCGCTTTCAGCGATTCGAAGCACCGTCAATGAATATGGCAGGATATTTCCTTCGCCTTGTATGAGTCTACGTTTTTGCTCTTCGATTTGGTCATCGAGTCCCTTAATTTTCGTGCTGATTTCATTCCAGGGCGGATCTATCGAATCCAAAACAATCTGCGCAAAAGTAAACCGAGAATGGTCTGTGGAAGCGAAATAGGAGCGAAGAATGTCGTGCCTCCGGACCATCGAGTCCCACGCATCCCTTAATTTTTTAACATCCTTAACCTCGAAAAGGAGATGATTGTAGTAAGCCGTGGAGTTTTCACTGCTTGTTTGCATGAGCATCGCTTCTTGTAAGGGTGTGCACGGCAATATCTTTCGAATCTGGCAGCCGAAACTTTCGACCTTCTTTCTAATTTGACCCACAAATACGTCAGAGAATAATGCCCGAACATTTGGCAAGCTTTTTTTCTTGGCTAGCTGAACGCTCTCCCCAATAATCCTGGACAGGCGATACACGGTGTTATATCTCATAATTACCGAAACATCTATCCGTCCCAAGCCACTTAGTTGAAGATGTTTTGACAGAGATATTGCTGAGATTGAATTTAAGCCTAGGCTGTAGAACGAAGTGTGAAGGGCGATATCTGTCTGTGGTGTCAAAGTAACTTTAGCCACAGCTTCCGCGATTCTTGTCTCGGCGTCTGAGAATTTGCGTTTATCACTGAAGGCTTCTGTCACGGAGGAGGACAAGTGTAAGGTCTCTGGATCTAATGTCCGGAAATGCTTTAGAAGCTCTGTTTTATCAATTTTTCCAGACGTCGTCATCGGTACAGCTCGGATCGGGATGAGCATGGACGGAATCATGTACTCTGGAAGTCTGGTACTAATGTGATCAAATAGTTTGAGAATTTTAGACCGATCCTTGAGAGCTGCACACTTCTCGCCAGGGTGCGCTGCCGGCACCCAGAAGCAGATTAACTGCTGCTGTTGATTTAGAGTATCCGCAATAATGAATGTTGTGCAGTCGTCAACTTCCCGATCCTCTAACAGGACACGATTAATTTCACCCAACTCGATGCGTTGACCCCGTAACTTAACTTGATCGTCTCTGCGGCCTGTAAATGATAGTGATCCGTCAGGAAGCATGCGTCCAAAATCACCAGATCTGTATACTTTTCCGTATTGAGGATGTTCAATAAATTTACTCCTTGTGAGATCTGGCATATTAAGATACCCGGACCCCTGTTCGACTGTGAGCAAGCATAATGAAACGGATTAAAGTAGAATAACTCACGACTTGATCGCCACCGAAGCAAAATTCACCAACAGCACCTCTAGGGAGCAATTGAAAATCTTTCTCTTCAGAAATCACGAAGGCGGAGGTGTTTTTGAACGGCGGTCCAATATTGTTTATAAAATCGGTTGGCTGGAGATTAGGACGAACAGTGCAAATGTTGGTGGTCTCACTCGGGCCGTAACCTGTTCAGAATACAAAATTAGCAACTCGCAATATATGCGAACGAAGCAGTTACGAAAAATAGGAAAGATAAATGTACCTTGGTAAACGCCACGGCTAGCCCACGACTTAAAGACCTTCTCAGTAATTGCCTCTCCAGCAGTAACTAAGAATTTGACTTTTGGAATATTGTCAGGGTTAAGCAGTGCTGCGACAGTTGGGGTGAGGCTAAGGTGGGTAACATCCATGGCCCGAATGGCCTGTTCCATATCTCGGAATAGCACATCGTTGATTGCAGAGCACAAAGTCAAGCCCCTGGTCAACGAATAAAATATCTCAAACACAGAAACTATGACTAGTCAGCACGGATAGATTGGTAGGTAGAAATTTCGCATCGACCAGTCACTAACCATCAAAAGCGTGGGAGCATGATTGGAGTAATTTCGATCCGGGTGGGTTTGGGTATATTTCTGATAGCATAGCTATATTGCTTTGCAAATTACGATGCGTAATAAGGACCCCCTTCGGCTTTCCTGTGCTCCCTGAGGTAAAAGTACAATAGGCCACTGACGAATCTGAAACGGGCACTTCGGGGCGCGTAGCTGGAAAGTCATCAAGTCTGATGGAATCGATAGCGATGAGTTTTGTGTCCTGCCGTTCTCCTAATTTGAGTGACAAAGGTGAATCAGTTATGCAAATCGAACATTTTGCCTCTTCTATAATTGTGTTAACGCGGTTCACTGGCGTCTGTGCAGTTATTGGAACGTAACCACAACCGGCTTTGATAACGGCTAGGATGGAAATATAAAGGTCGATGGATTTTTCCAGGAATATAGAAACGAGATTATTCGGTAACAGTCCACAGGATAGTAGGTAATTTGCCAGTTGGTTCGAGCGAACATCCATGCCACCAAAGGTCAGTCTCGTTATGCTTGTTGTGCCCAAAGAGGGGTCAAACGCGTCCAGGAATTCGATAGCCACTCTTTCTGGTTCCGACTTCGCCAATCCTTCTACCCCATCTGCTAGGCCTGGCAAGTCTGTCTGTTTCATATAATCAGCGTTCTCGATGGATAAAGTAGAACTAGGTAGGTGGCCGTTAACATCTCGCAAGAGAATCTCCGGAGAGCCGATAAAGATTGATGCAAGCTGCTCCACCTGGAGAAGAAATATATCAACCTGGCTGTCCGGAAGTATCGATTGTTGGAAATTGGCCCGCGCAGACACATATTCTCCTTTAACTTCCAGTTCAAGTGTCATGTTGAATTCTAAGAAATCCCTGGCTTGAACTTCCCGAACCAATTCGGAATTGGGGTGTTCCCCACTTAAGGTTTCTTGCCAAACGAATGCACTATCGAATAAAGCAATGCCAGGGTCAATTCCAGCAGCTTGTTTAATATCAATCAACGGTAAGAACCCATGTTTCAGGGAATTCCGATTTAGGTTGTGAATTGCCCCAATGAGGTCGCGTACGGTGCGCAACTGGTCCAAGTTAATCCTTAGAGGGTTTGTTGCCATACAAGGCCCAATAATGTCTTCAATATCGGCTATAGGAAGCGTGCGACCAGAAGCGACAGAACCAAAAACGATATCAGGCTCCCCGATGTACGCGCTAAGAATATAACCGAAGGCAGCTTGGAATATTGTCTGGCGGCTAACTCGAAGGTTTTGCACTGCAGTGTCAAGGTCCCTCACCTTTATCTCTAGGAGTCGTTCGACGGTTCTAAGGCCGATGGGGATGTCGGATGTATCCTGGAAATTTGGCCAGGAACTCGGCTTGATGCTTTCCATTTGCCCTTGCCAGTAGTTGATGGCATTCTCTCGATCTTCCGCGCTGATATGGTTTAAATGGTAGTCAGTAAGTAACCGATATTGTGGCCGCGGCTTTAACGTCAGCGAAGATAAAAGGGTCCCAATATCACTGAGAATGTGATCCCAGGACCATCCATCGTACAGGGCATGATGGATATGAACGAGCGCGCGGACTTGACCATCGATCTCTGCGAGATCAACGTGAAATGGACGCATTAAGGGAGATTCCATGTTGAAAGTGAAGTGGTGCCTCAATTCTGATACTTCCTGTACCTGATCTTCCTCCAATTTATTCCAGATCACTTGGACGTTGGGATGGCTAGGGTAACCAGTGGGGATAAAGCCAGACCTAAGTATCTCGTTCTGCAATCCGATCTCCTGGAAGGCGTTTTTAATATCAATTATCCGGATGCCTTCTTGGAATTGCAATTCGATCCAATTCATATATGCTTTCGGATCGCGCATGCTTTCGGAGAGAATGGCCATTTGCACAGGGCTGCAGGGAATCACTTCCACAAAATCTGCGAAATATCCCTTTAACTTGAGGTCATCGAAAGTTGCATCCATAACGACTTTCCAGTCACTTGACTCGAATTTCCCCGAGCTTGTCGCTAGAGATTTAGCATTGGATCCGCGAAACAGGGCCCCTATCCCTTGAATAGAGTCGGCTTCTAGAACTCCCAACACGTCGATGTTTATGCGGGCATTTCGCAAAACAGACGTTAGTTTAATTGCTTTAAGAGAGTCAAGGCCGGCTTGAGCTAGGCTATCTGATTTGCTGATGCTTAAATTTAAAATATCTTCGACACATGACGCTACTTTTTTCTGAACTTCACTATCGAACACCTTGGAGTTGGTGCGTTGCGAGTTTCTCCGCTCAAAATAGTCGCTTTCCAGAGCTGTCCTATCGACTTTCCCCGACGCAAGCCTGGGGAGGTGATCTAGGAGTTCGACATCGCCAGGTACCATAAATTTGGGCAACCACTTGCGACACATCTGGTGTATTTCATTTACCCCTGGAAAGGACTCGTTGACAGACACAAAAGCGACCAAAATACTTTCCAATATACCAACCACAACACTTCGAATGCCAGGAACTCTGCAGATGATCCGTTCGATTTCTCCAAGCTCAACGCGTTGTCCCCTAAGTTTCACTTGGCCGGTCGTGATTCTTCCTAGGCACTCCAATTCTCCAGATGGATTCAAACGGGCCATGTCACCAGTGCGGTATATCCTCCCATACTTTTCGGTCACCAAAAAGGCCTTCTTAGTTTCCTCATCACGATTTATATAACCTTCTGCAAGCTGAGGACCACCAACCGCAAGCTCGCCAATATGGCCAACCGGAAGAATATGAAGTTCATCTCTAGAATGGTAACCAGGAGACTCCGGGGAAATAATGAAAGAGGACACTGTCTGGAGTGGAACACCAATATTTCCAACCCGCGATTCAGCTAAGATCCTTGGAGCAAGAGTGCAATGAATCGCGGCTTCCGTTGGGCCATACATCGCATAAAGAATGCCGTCATTATCGGCTGAGGACCCGAATTCATCAACCACATGCCTGGTTAGCATCTCTCCGATCGTTAATAGTACCTTTAGACATGGAACAGCGGATCTTTTCTGGAGTAATTCCCCGGCGACGGTTGGGGTGAGCTCGGCTGCATCCACATCTAGTTCCGTTATAATTCGCGGCAGATCGCCTAGCATTAAATTCCGATCGCAACCAACAAGCGTCGCGCCACGAAACCAGGGAAAGAAGATCTCAAATATGGACACGTCAAAGGATGGGGAGGCAAACTGTAAGAATCTTCTGAAGGGCGGAATCCATTTGTCATGCGCGAGTAGTGATTGTGTAGCAGCACGATGTGAAACAGCAACGCCTTTAGGAAGACCTGTGGAGCCAGACGTGTATTCCAGATATGCAACGTCATCGGTCAGTATTTTAGGAGGTTGGAACTTTTCGATTTCGGCCGTGTTGATATCAGTATCTTCCGATATGATGATACGGATAGGTTTGTTAAGATGTGTCAATCTACCAGCCAATGGTCGTGTAGTAACTATGATGTCTGCGCAAACATCATTCGCGATAAAGTTGACTCGCTCTGGAGGGGCGTCCAGGCTGAGTGGGCATACTGCAGCCCCCACTTTCAATATAGCCAACCAGGCTATATAGAGATCGACGGATTGGGGTATAAGTACTGGAATTACTGGGTTTCGCTTGCGTGGGTCAGGGAGGGATTTCAGAATATCTGCCAGACGTAAGGACAACGCAGTTGAATGGAGATGAAGCAATTCGAATGACAGATTGCTCTTTGTCTTATCAGCGTTGAGGAAGTCTATCGCCGAGTTACTTCCATGTCCTTCGGATCGGACAAGATCATGAAGAAGCTGCGGTCCGGAAATAAGCTCGGGTGTCGGATTCAAGATGGAAAGCTCAGGGTTGTCATCAGCGGATTGCGAATCTTCTAGTTTAGAGTTGAGACGTTTACGAATAATTGATGTCAGTTGTCGACTAATCTGGGTTAGATAACGGGTACTCGTGCATCTTGTCGATATGACACGCCCACCGGATTGCTTGGGGTCGTATGTCACTACCAGATTGCAGCCGGACGGGGGTAACGATAACTGAAATCCCAGTTAGCTGATGGGATCTGGGTATAAAGAACGTGGAAGAACGATAATATCTTGCATTCGTAGTAAATATCCCTGTATAACTCCGCTCGCCTTGTACCCATCTATCTAGGTGGACAGTTTGGAAGGTTCCTGCATCCAGATCTGCCTTTATTGATTGGCCATCCAAACAAAACGTTGGGCATTCATGGCCAGTCACGGACTTAAGCAGGGAAGCCCATGAAAGAATAAGCACATCCACTGCCAATTGGCAGTTTCCAACGTTCCAGGAGATAGCTATGCTGCTTGGTACCTCTTCCTGGCCATAGTCAAGCGCAGGGAAGCTTGTATATCTCCCGTCTAACGTAGGATCCATGGCCTTGGAAAGGCAAGCACGCAGGATTTGTTGCTAGTAAGAAAAAAAAAACTATCAAACAACCCAGCTGGCCAAATATATCTCAAAGTAATATATGATTATACTCAGAGATAAACCATCAGCTCGCAAATCCTTGGCTAGCGCGGGGATTGTTTAAACGTCTTTAGACCGATATCTAGGGTAATCTTCCCCCCATTTCAAGGAAGTATGTCGATGTTTTTCACCGTAGACGGGGCCACCGTCTCTTGAAATAGAATATTCTCTTCGCGTATGTTATCTGGAAGAGGGGTTCCTACTGCATTTCGTTAGGCTCCACCGGAACATTGAAATAAGCTTGATGGATGGAACCGGCATCGTATGGAGAATTCTCTGGAATGTATCCACAAGCAGGATCAAAATTTAAGTCATAACATGGTGGTCCAAGGGGTCCACTTACTTGAATGTCTGGAAACTGTCCAGCGCCCGACAGAATGTCAATCAATGATTTGAACATGCAATGACTGTCGAAGGGCGAGATCATACCAACTCTTCGGTCAGGAGAGAGAGGGGTATCGTGCTGACAGCCTTCGTTCTATAGTTTGGCCTATATCCCAATAGGTGGATATTCCGCGCCATTCGCTGTCCCCGTGGTCAGTCGAGTTATGGTGGTTGTGGTGGTCGGGACGGATCTAATCTTATCTCCGACTGATCCGAAGCAGTGGCAACCATAACGTGCGTGGGGGTTGGCTTGCTCCTAAATCGCTTGGCGTTCAACAGGCCAGAACGACATTCACGCTGCATTTTGCATTTTCACTTTACATGAGGAAGAACAAGTAGACAGACTAAGCGCTGTGTAACATAGTATAGTATATATACATTCCAACCCGCTGAAGAGAATAAATCAATATGTAATGTATTAAGCAGCAAAGAAAACTGTCATTAATTGGAAAATTAATATGTCCCGCCAATCCGTCCAGACCACAAAGGGGTAGGTAACATCAAGTCATTTAAAAGGAACACGAAAAGAGATCAGCACCATCAAGTCTATACAGCATCTTCGGCAGCAACGCTCCGATACACCATACCGGAACCAGCCCTACTTCCCCCCGACCTCGTCATAAGTGGCATATCGAACATGCGAGCATAATTCACCGCCTCGCCACCTAACATTGCGCTCCCCGTATCTCTTTTGCCAAAATAAGGCTGACTATCGCACCAAAAATCTTTGCAATTCGTAACAACACCGCGTGAGAAAGGGTTCCTGTGTCGAGCCCCGCCCCGCCGATCAAGTCCATCCTGCGCCGTGGCTACGAAGGTATCCAGACCCAGCAGCGTCTTCCATTGGGATAGGCAGCCGTGGTCGTGGCGGTGTGGAAGCGGTCGGCGGTGTGATGGTATTGTAGTTGGTGGAATTGCTGGGTTAGGACCCTGGCTTGTCGTAGAGAGGCCGCCAATATCGGTCGAAGTAGTGCCGGTTGTAATGGCGGAGGTAATGGCTTGCGAAGCTGAGTTCGCATAGTCGAATGTGTGTCCCCGCAGATTTTCGTACGTGGTCTGATTGCGGGATATCTGGACAAGCTGGACGACACAGAGCATGCTCACCCATATGAGTTGGAGACTGGTCCACATCGTGAGGATGATTGTGAAGGTATCTCGGTTGAGGATATCGCAGAGTGTTGAGGAAAGGATGTTGCATTCAGCATCCGCAGGTACAGGAATTAAATCAATATCTGTGGCCTCGTGAGTAAATGCTTCTTCTTCGTGGACACCCTCCCCCTTTAACTTCGCTGAATATCAAGACTTACGAGCAATTACTAATTGTATATAGAAAACGATGCCAATTTCCATGCTAAAGATATACAGAATAAAGTGGCGCAAGTTATTTGCGCCAACGCAATTATCGATCCATGGGCAATGGCTATGTTTCCCCAGTAGGTTAGTCTAAAGTAAATTCACCCAAATAAAAAGAAAAGAAAAGAAAACTACTGACTGGTCATGCTTAGACACACAGCGCTTACACCGTCTGCAATGTTTGCTGCGTAACGGCTTTCTAGTCATGCAATATACACAGAAGTTGTCTTCGTCGAATTTCCAGAGCTCAAAAAGTTCTGCTATCGTGTCCCTCTGCTGATTTCTGCTTCCTAGTTTAGGGACAAAGCCTGGATCTTCGAACATTGCAAGACCATAGAAATACGTTGTCAGGCCGAAAAACACTGTGAAGAAGAAGTTCAAAAAAGGGCGTGAAGAATATGTATCTAGAGTGCAACATTAGCTATTCAACGTAATTCTCGAATTAAATGGGAAATATTCATTTGGGTCTTACTGGGTAGCACCTTCAAGGCCCAACGTGCTCCAACCCAAAATAGAGTTCCAGCAAAAACGCCTGATAAGAAGGGCTATATGTAATGGGTTAGAAGGCGAGTTCACAATGCAATTCAAACTCCTAGGAAGGGAGAAACGAGGAGGAGTATGGCCTTCTCCAGAAAAATGAGCATACCGTTCGTTGCAGGACTCTATACTCCGGGGGCCCAAGATTTGCAACCCGTTGTGCAACCCACTGCATGCCAAACACAATCCCTATGGTGACTGGGATACCAATATATATAGCCGTATTGCTGAGGGTAAAGATAGAAAAGAGAATGACAAGGAATGGCCAAAAGAAGAAAAACTTCGACGTGAACTGCTTTGTCCGTACAAAGTTCGCTAGCCCGAATGGCATCGCTCGAAGGTTGCCCTCTCGGTTGTAACCACATTCGTTGAGAGCCCGATACCACACGTTGAGCGTGTTCATTTCCCCCGCTACTACAGCGGGAGTCTTGCCATCTCGCGTCTCCGCAAAACGATCCGAGCCATACTCTATGATCTTTTGAACGCAGGCTGGAGAACCCTTAACCAATGCCCAGTGTAGTGGTGACAGCCCGCCTTCATCAACAGCGTTTACATTCGCTCCCCACCTTAGAAATAGGTCTACACAGGCCGGGAAACCCTTGTACGCCGCCCACATCAGCCCAGTGTGGCCTTGACGGTCCGGCACGTCAACGGGGATTTCTTGATGTAGGAGAAGGGCGAGGAGGAACGCATTTCCATCGATGGTGGCAAGATGTAGTATGTTATATCCTTGGATATCGGTCGATAGAGGGTCCGCGCCGTGTTGTAGTAATAGGTTCACGATGTAATAGTGGCAGCGCTGAGCTGCCCACATGGCCGCTGTAGCTACAGACTCGCCCCCTTTCGCATTCACGTCGGCGCCGGACTCGAGCAAGAACTTGCAAAGGGCATACTGATTGTTTATTGCCGCCCACTACACAAATAGCAGATTTGGTGCGTAAGCAAACTGATCCTCTTTTAACGAAGGCAGGGAAATTACTCGATTATCCACTTACATGTAAAGGCGTAATACCCTCTTCATCTGCATATCTGGCATTAAATTTCCCGCTTTCGAATAGCTTTTGTATGGCCCCTATTTCACCTAGTCGAGCCAGCTGCATTATATCCTCCTCGATGGGCAGTGATCGTTTGGATTTGCTAGTGTTTCCATCCTCCCGGTTGATATCCTTCAATTCTAGCTCATTTTCTCGCGTCGAGAGTTTTGGAGGAACAGCTGTCCCAGTCCCGGTTGTCAGAGACGTAGAGCTGGAATTTCTGTCTGTGGAGCTTTGAACATCACGAGATGTCGATGAGGAGGACATGGCTCAGCGCGGAGTAATTCAGGGCTGATATATTTATCTGGGTGGAAAATGCGCCGGGAGTGGAATATAGCGGTGTGTTGTACTTGTCCCTCAGTTGCGAAGTTCAATCATTTCGTCCTTCGGGGGAACGAGCGAAAAGGGAGGACTAAATTTCCGGATGGGTTTGGTTCTCCTGCATATTATTGTTGCGATGGAGCAAGATTATTTTTCCCAGGCTGGCATTCTGGGGTGGAGTATGGGGAGCGCGGATTCGGATTGGGCAGCAGCCCCAAAGCGGTTAAATAGAGCTGGGGAACGTCTTCGCGGCTCTTGAGTTCCTGAGATGATGAACATTTCCTCATGGATTCCATGAAACTGTGAATTACTGTTATTCTATTTACTTGTCTTCATAGTCTGTGTCTAGCCTAATAATCTATTATTTATCTCTTCAACAACACTGTGATGTTTCCTGCAAACAAAACATCTTTTCAAGCATGCCATTCTCAAGCTAGCTATCTGGGTCATGCTGGGCTTGATCTGCGCAAATTGAGGCTGAACATTTTTCATCTGCGAATGCTGGTGTCTCGTATTAGCTCTGAGCAAAACTGACTGCTGTCAGCCTGACAAAACTGGTATGAGAAAGGTCTAGGCCAACTCTGCATATATGTCCAAAACTATGATTTTTAGGACCAAATCCATCCAATATTTAATGAAAAATGTCGGTATGAAGAGAGGGAAGAAAAAAGACCCCCTTTTTCTTTCCCTGCAAGCTGGGAAAAATCTAACAATCAAGAAAGCAGGTAGCTATAGGTACTTTCTATTCCGCACCGCAGGTCTTATTTACTGTCACCCCTCTCGATATGCCTCGATTTCCCGAAACATCATCTCGACATCAACCCCCAACTCGAAATCCATCAAGAAGCTGAAATTAATCTCGAGCTTCGCCAGCTCCCGCTCCGTCACTCCCCCAACTCTAGCAAACCGTCCATGTCGGTAGCAGAGATCCTCCATCATCTTCGCTGCTACCCGCAACCCTCCTAGAACGAGCCGATGCATGTTGCGTGGTGTAACATATATGATTTTCTCCACAATCGCTAGGCGTCTGATATATTGACTTGTGGCGAGATATACTGCCGTTGACATCGGGCAGTAACGATGGACTCGGAGGAGATAGTCTTCCAGAGATATCGGGGATATCTGCTTGCAGTAAAAGCTCTTGATCAATATCATTGGGGAGACGGTAGAAGGATCTTTTGTCCCAGGTCTCGGGTTAGCGTTCAACGAAAAGTTGTCTGCCATGGCGCAGTTATCATTCGCCGTCTGGTATGAGATGGTGGTTTCTCCCATTGGTGTAGTAGATGAGGGGATATCGCCAGTAAGTTTGGCTAATTTTTTCACATGTGCGCAGAGAATCATCAAAGCTGATTCAGGGGGAACACTGGTTACTTTATCGTAATAAGGTGATTTAGTATCCCCAGCAGAACCAGAAACAGGCTGGGGCCTCGTCTTCGGGGAAAGAGAGAGCCGCCGCACCGGCGAGGCTAGATCAGTAGCCATATCGCCATCTGATTCCTCGCTTCGTCTGTTCATTTCTGTGAATGTTCGCGACATCTGAAAGACTTCATTTACTCTTTTCCTAGAGACTAGTACGTGCCAGGCCAGGTTTCCTCACGTACGGGACATCCGGGGCTTGCCGCATCTCAGTGTCAGGTGAAAGTTCATTTCCGGCAATGAGGCTTGCATTGTAGAGTGGTGTCGGGCTAAATTCGGCGAGCACGAAGGTTTGATTGAATATACATGCAACTGCAGATATCCAGGCGGTTGGCTCGGATTGTTCAAGTGCGTCTTGTATCTCTGACCTGAGAGAGACACTTCACAGAACATCAAGAATGCCAATTGCGTATTTGTCGTTGCAGGTTCCCCACGATTAAACATTTACTCCGAGGTGAACCCCAGAGTCCATAGGATGTGCGAAAAATAACAGACAAGACTAAGCAAGGCGTGTTTGTGTATTTTTATCCAGACGATAAGACCTAAGAGCGTTGCCCTGTTGAGCAGGAGGCGCCCCGGAGCAGAAATTAACGAGAACAATTAAATAAAACAGCGAAGGGAGAAGATACCAAAAACAAGGAATAGTAGCTTATGCATTGTAGGATAGTTGAAGGTTGTATTGATAGATCTATCTACAGGAACATAATATAGTGGTGGGTCACGTGATCTAGTGGGATCGCTTAACCGCAACGGCCGTAAGGGCCAACACCCCCCCTCGAGATAACAAGAATCACATACAAAAACACCCAAACCACCAAGATAGTCTGTCAAAATCAAATACAAATGTAAAATTAAACATTCCCAACTTTTACACCTGTGAGACCTAGTAAAATCATGAATCATACAAATATCACAGTGTCTAGAGATTTAGTAAGTCTATTTATTATTATCTGAGTAATGAGAATATATTCTAAATCAATGACTCTCTGATTCAACTGTTAATATGAAAAATGAAAATATGTATTAATATGTTTGCTTCAGACTGTAATAACTGTCATCTTTATAAGATCTATAATATTCTTATTATCAGTGAGAATCTGTATCAGAGATATAATAATAAAGTCAAGCTTAATTATGAAATTCTAAATTCATGTTATCTTACAGACTGTCTCACTGAGAGTTATATATTCAGTCTCATTGAAACTTAGAGATATACAAGATTGCTTCACTGAATATCATGAAATCAGACTATCTATAAGCTTAAAAATATAGCTGAATATTGATTTTCTATTATCATTTAAGAGATCAGCTCAATTGAAATCTGAGTAGCTGAAGAGTAGATAGAAATTATCAGAGAAATCAGAGATAATGAAAGAATTGATAGAAATGAAAAAATTGATAGAAATGAAAGAAACAGAAGAAATGATAGAAATGAAAGAAATAATAGAAACAGACCTCTCATACAGACTGTGTCTATAGAAAATACTCAGATTCATGATCTCTTTTAAATAACATATAATATGTAATAGAGTCTTTCAACATTGAGATATTAAATCAATGTTTCATTGAGTGAGTAGTGAGACAGTGTGAGTGATATTAGAATGTGTTTTAACTGCAAGATATTATAAGTAACTCATATTATATTAATATCACTAAATTGTGAAATCAGTCTCTTTCTCAGATATAGAGAAATCATTAATATAGAATTCATTCTTCATTAATATTCTGATAATAGCTGTATTATCAAGATAGAAATCTTTAACAAGATATTTAATATATTAATAATATATCAAATTAATTCTCTTATCTGAATAATTAATCTTTATACTTAAATACTTGATTGACTGATATAGATTCTTGACTTTCAATTTCTCACTGAGTATACTCACTAGTTAATCAATATTCTCAGAAGCTTCAGATATGATATTGAGATTATTAATATAGATTATTATATAGAGATGATGTCTGAATATATAATATCAGAGTACTGAATTATGAGTACTGACTGTAAATTCAAGATTACTTAACAGAGCTGTTAAGTAATTATATCAGATCTTCATCACAGAGTTCAGACTGTATAAACTATTCTCAACTGCACAGACAAGTGTTTTCAGCAAACCTGTCTTAAATTCAGTGAGTTATCTTATATAGATCTTCTTGATAAGATACTTATAAAGATATATTATCACTATATTTATCTAACAGAGTGTTCAACTGTGTAGTACTGCTATTGTAAAAAGAATATGATTAGTAGTATCAGTGATAACAGAAGTGTAGATCTCTTCTCTAGAACTCTTCTTAAGTCAGTTATTATAAATTACTCAATATAATTTTCTAAGAATATTATCAGAATCAGTATTTGAGTTCACAGGTCTATCTTTCTTAAGAAACATTTAACAGTCTGAAGTAATTAGTTCATCTCTCAGAATATCAGATCTAGAGATCAGACTTTATATATTATATCTCTTCAGATCAGTAATCTCATATTATATAAACTTCTTTTAATAATCTTCTATTTCTTCTAACTGTGATGTGACATTCTTATAGAACTTCAGAAGATTGTCTGTAATAAGACTTAAAGTGTAAGTAGTCAGTGATTTTGCAGGTCATAATTATATAGAATTCAGATTATCAATGTCAGAAGCATCTTCATCATCAATTAGATGAATATCAGATTCTGATTTAATAATATAATTAATGAGTTTCACAGATGTAATAACTGGTTTTTCAGTGATCAGAAACCTCACATCACTACTGATAATAATCTTATCAGATTTGAGATATTATAAATGATATATTGATGTGTCACTGAATTCAATAATATAATAGAAATCAGTGCATGGAGAAAGCTTATCTACAGACTGCTGAAATTCATGCAAGTGAATAAAAATCTCTGCACTTAATCAGTGAAAATGTCTTACATTCAGCAGAGTATTTGTAAGTGTATATTAAGAAATCTTATATGAACTTGAAATCACAGAAGTCTCTACAGTAGAGAACTAAAATTTCAAGTTATAAAGAACTGTAGATGTGAGAGTATTATTAATTATTATAATCACTGTCTCTAGAACATCTGCTCAGAACTTTTTAGAAAGATTATCTTTCAAAAGAGCAGCTCTAATCTGTTTCATAATAGTATGAATTTCATATTCAGAAACATCATTCTGATGTGATGAATGTGATGCTGTTAATTCTCATTTAATACTATATAAATTCATAACTGTGTGCATATGTGTGAATTAGAAAACATCATCAATATCAGTCTGTAGAAAAGCAGAGACTGTATACTCAAGATTACTCATGAATCTGAGTCATAACTCAAAGTATTGAACAGTCTCATTCTTGAACTTCAAAAAATACACTCAATGATAGTAAGTTATATTATAGATGATAAGTATTCAGTATTTGATCTTCTGACAGAACTCTAAGAAGTGATCAGAAAGGTCTTTCAATGTATATTCATTATCTATAAGATTAATATAAATCTTCTCAATGAGTTAAATAGATCTAGGCATTGATGTTTTTGAATAATCTCATATCATATCTGTCTTAACACATTTCTTATAAAAGAACTTAGTCTTAGAATCTTTAATTGTAACTTCAGTATGAGAATTCTTAATCATAGCAATTATAGCATCAGCATGAATGTGATCAAGATCACAGTATCAGTTCAAAAGAGTCTTTGATATTCTTGTATTCTTGAGACCTGTATTCAGAACTGTAGAATTGATGTTATTAACAGTAGTAATAGCAGTCACAGAAAGATTAACTTTTCAGTCAAGATTATACTCATGTGACATTGTAATATACTTGACTGCCTTGTTCAGATAATTGAGATTCTCATTGAACTCTTATTCATTGATCTTATATATATTGTTCTGAGCAGTCTGAACTGTATGAAAAATAACACTATTCAGAGCTCTGTAAATGAAAAATGAGAGAATAGTAAAAGACAATGTAAATTGAAATCTCTGATCTTCAAGCTTTATAAATGAGAGCAGATTAACTGTAATATTAGAAATATAGTGAATATTCTGTAAGTTAACATCATCACTCTCAATCTTCAAGATAACAGTCTCAATCTTCTTGACAAACTCAGTTCTCTCAGTCACAGAATCAACAGAGATATTATCATTAAAAGATTTAATGTTTGAAAAAGAATGAAGCTTATCTGTTATATTCAGACTTACACATATGTTCAAATATCAAGATCTAGATAATGATTTTTCAGTGACTGTGAAAGAGAAATAGAACTTAATCTTTATAATTACTGCATTTACTGCTGATTAAGAACTTATCAAGTTATTCTTCTTCTCTTTCTTCTTATCATTCTTCTTATCATTCTTCTTTTTCTTTTTATCAGAGTGTAAGATGAAACATCTATCAACAGTATGTTCATATCTTCTGCAGTGAGTGTACTTTTATACAGATATACTTTTATTCTCATCTTTATTCTTATCTTTGTTCTTTTTCACAGTCACAGAATCAGTCTGAGACTGCTTTTTTCACTCAGTGATAATCTTCTTAAATATATGATTGATCAGTTGCTTTATCAAATCATTGATATTAATGTTAACAATGAGTCTCTGATTAGTGAAGAAAAACTTATTCAAACATGTCTTGATAAACAGTCTTTGATAATTCTGTAGATTGTTGAGAAAAAGATTATGATATACATTCTCAGTACTCTGACAGAGCTTCTTATGACAGATAACAAGATAGTGAAAATATCTCTGAAAAGTAAGATAATCATTCTTCTTGACTTATAATTTTGTCAATTTCTTGAAGATATTAACTCATTCTTCTATCAGTGATATTATATATTCAATATTAATCTTGTTTCACAGAGCTGCAGTATTATCAGCTTTCAAGATTTCAATAGTAGTTCAAACATTTTTAATAAGACTCAATAGTATACATTTATATAGAGACTTAAAACAGATTCTTCACTTCTCAGAGTTAATATAATATGTAAAAGAGAATTCTTATTAAATTCTCAATAGAATGTTAGTTTCATTAATAACTTCTGTATCAGTTAATATATCAATATATCAGACTTCATAATTAGAGTTATTAAATGTAATCACTGATTTGATATCTAGTGTATATTTAACTTTCTTTTGATATTTCTGCAACTCATCTCTCATAGTGTCTCTTTATACAGATATAGTAAGATATTGAGTGATTTCAGCTGCAGTTATCTGATTCTGTAGCATTATCTGTATAAGATTCATAAGATTGTCTGCAGTGCAATAGATAGATTGATTCAGATTATCATTAAAAGTCAGTATTTCAGAGATAAGAGATGATGAAGAATTTAAAGAGTTAAAATAAACAGATTCTGTAGATAAATATTAACTCTGCTTTTCTTTATTCTGAAACTTCTCTATTATCTTATTATCAAATTTCATACTCTGATAAAAACTGATCTCAGTCTTATCTTGCAAGTCAGAAGCTTTCTTATAATGAGTAATTATTCTATTAATAAGTTATTTAGTAAAGTATGTGATTCTGAATCTTGAGCTGAACTCTGAAGTAATAGATATATTATTTATATTGAGATGGCTCTGCTTCTTCTAGATGTGTAAAAAAATAAAAAAGTGATATTCTTCACAACAGAGAATGTGCTTTCTCAAAAATATATAAAGTATATAAATCTGCTGATCAGTAAATTCAGAAAAAATGAAATATCTCTAATAAAGAGTGAGAGTCTTTTCAAAAAAGATGAACTATTTCTCATCAAAAAATATTGATATAACATTTTAAAAAGAAAAACATGCTATTCAGACTATAATCTATAGAATAGTTAAAGGTTGTATTGATAAATCTATCTACAGAAACATAATATAGTGATGAGTCACATGATCTAGTGAGATCACTTAACCGCAACGGCCGTAAGAGCCAACATGCATTATATGAGTTCACGGCGATTTAATGACTAATCATGTAGTCACATGATGTTGATCATTACAGCCGTTGCGGCTATTGACCAGAAAGCAGAAAACTTGACCTCACTAAGTGCGTCACTTGACCTTGTTATGTAAGCTGACCTTGGCTCATATTGTTGGTGATTACTACACCTACCCTAGTCACGTGCCACCCCAACCTATCCATTTAGTGTAACTCGCGTAGTTAGATTACAACACAACACAACAACGTTATCC
This sequence comes from Blastomyces dermatitidis ER-3, assembly GCF_000003525.1. Taxonomy (NCBI): domain Eukaryota; kingdom Fungi; phylum Ascomycota; class Eurotiomycetes; order Onygenales; family Ajellomycetaceae; genus Blastomyces; species Blastomyces dermatitidis. The sequence continues at coordinate 1,469,619 of NW_025544774.1, forward strand.
TCCAAGAGGTTATGAAGCCCTTCACAAGCAACGAATAACCGCAATAACATGCCAACTACATCTCCACGTATCATTACGCGTGCCTAGATGTTTTTTATTGATTAATTGAACCCATGGTTAATCTAAGATCTGGGGAGACACCTGACTTAACAAAAGAATACATACCTCCAAGACAAAGAAACGAGAAAACACCAGAGCAGCAAACGCAAGATCACAGATCACTGCCAACACCAATAACAAATCAGAAGGCAGCTCCCAGGGTGTTTGAGCCGGACAAAACCATCACAGAAGAACAGTCTGACGAGTCCAACATATACAAAGACCCGGTTGAAGGCATCATCAGTGAGATGTCAGGCAATGTGGGGGGCCCAAGTGGCCGGAACAACAATAGCTCAGCGAGCGAGGAGACTCGCATGAGACTAGAAATTGCAAGACTTCAGCATGAGGTTGAGCGGATGAAGACCAGTAGGGGTGACCCTGCAGGTGATGAGATGGAAGCAGACCTGGCAGAATACCTCCAATGGAAAGGGAAGACATCTGTCATAATGAAAGTCCTTGAAGAATTCAGAAGCCAAGTAAGACCCATCAAAAGATCAATAGTCCTCACTGAATCCATTAACTACCCAATGTGGAGAGAGGAAATCCTTTTGGCTGCAGAGCAGTCTGAAACCGATGATATTCTTGAAGATAATGGCCTTGATGAGAATGCCACTATGAACATGCAACATTTCTGGAAAGAATGCAATCTTTGGTTATACAATTACATGTGGTCTGCAATTGCCCTGCAGGCCAAGGCCCATTTCACTATACTCAAGGAGTTCAAATTATCAGCTTATGCTCTATGGACTATCATAGAGGATAACTTTTCCAAGAGGCCTGCTGTACGCAGGACTCATTTGTTTGAAGAGCTTATTGAAATGACCTTCAAAAGCAAAGGATCTGACAGAGCTTTCATTGAACAATTAATTGCCATCAGAACTGATTATATCCGCCTGGGATATAAGATTGAAGATGTCGTGTTTTTCAATAGATTACTGACAGGAGTCAATAGAGGTTGAGCATCCTTCATAAAGAATAGAATGAACCAGATTGATAAGAACAATTCAAGACCTTTAGAAGAAGACTTCATGGAATTATGCCGTGACATACTCCTACACCTTCCTACTGCGGAAAATAGTAGTACTGAATCCACAAAAAATCCCGCGAATAACGCCCAAGACAAGGATAAGAAAGGCAAGAACAAAGACAATGACAAGGACAAGGACACTGAATTCAAACCTGAACATAGGGGTAATGATGCGAGGACCTGCTATCATTGTCAAAAGGTTGGTCATATCCAGACTGACTGTTGAAAGAAATACCCTGAGAAATGTCCTTCGAACTCCAATACAAATAGGAACAAGGATAAAGACAAGAATGCGGAGAATACAGGTGCTGCTCCTGTTCACAACATCATAAAGCAAGTATTTTGCATCAAAGAAAAGGCCTATGCAAGTGGCCAGACAGGAAAAGATACCTGGATCCTAGACTCTGGATCGGGCGCCCATGCCACACCCCACAGGGATCTTGTCATGGCAAAACCTCAGAAGGTGAAAGTGATGTTGAAAATAGCAGACGGAACGGTGATCCCTGCTGCAGCTATAGAAGATACAAAGATTCCAGTGAAAGGGGCGGATATGCTGTTAAATGATGTCCACTATGTCCCAAAGTTAGAAGTGAATCTCATGAGTATGGGTAAGCTCGTACATCAGGGTTATACCTATAAGCAGTTAACATATGAGAATAATCATGCTATGTTGATTATGTCTCCCGACCGCATGTTCTCATTTACAGCAAGATTAAATGAGAATGATATCTATGAGATGGAAAGGCTGGTTACATACAGAGACTTGATCCGGTTTGCTATGCCCAATGGTGATTTTGAACCTGCGAACATGTTACGGGCGAAAGATGACACAATATTGGCACTACCTGAAAGGAATGACACAAAGGTTATAGAACTTACAATGATGCAATGGCATCAAAAGCTAGGACACCTGAATCCCGCGGATATCGCAAAAATGGCGGCAGATCCACAACTAGGAATGAGGATAAAGAGTGGCAGAGCTTTGCCATTCTGCAAGACCTGTGTACAAGCAAAAATGACACGTCCAACCTTCGCATCTATGACACAAGCTGTCAAGCCAGCAATGAGATTCTTCATCAATCTGACAGAGGGTGGAAAAACACTTTTCAACGGGAATGACACTCTCACTAGGGGGGGTGCAAGCTACTGGTTGGGTATAACAGACGATGCAACCCGTTATAGGTGAGCAATCCTTATGATGGGAAAGGAAGAATCTACTGCAAGATTAATGAACTTCATCACAGGTATTGAGACAACTACACAACATCGAGTTGAAACCCTACACTGAGATGATGGAGGAGAGTTCAAAAGTCAAGAACTTAAGACCTACTGCCAGAGCAAAGAAATAGCATATGAAATGACTACACCTGACACACCACAATCAAATGGCCCAGCGGAACGCGCGAATCGAATAGTTGCAGAAAAGACGCGAAGCCTACTATTTGATAGTGAATTAGAAAGAGAACTTTGGGGTGAAGCAATGCAAGCCGTGATCATGATGATCAACACATCCTCAACATCAACAAAGATATTTGGATGCAAGGAAGGAACACCACTTACACCTTTTGAAGCATGGACTGGGGTGCAACCTTCTGTCCATTGAATACGGAGATGGGGGTGCAAGGTCTACAAGAAGGATTTGAAAGTGTCAAATAAGCTTGTGGATAGGACTGACGGCAGGGAATGACAGCTGGTTGAATACCAAGGATTACACCAATATCATGTGTGGGATCCTGTTGCACATCATCTTGAGATTGCATGAGATGTCATATTTGATGAAGCTCTTGACATGGGTGCAAATACACCTGTAAATACAGTGAGGGAATCCAATGAATTGCCTAATGAATTGGACATTCTGAATGTCAGAGAAGGATGGCAGCACTGCTTACTACAACACCTAGCAAAGGAAAAGCCAGATGTTTTGAAGATGATTGCCAATGAGAACTTAGAGGGTGCAATTGATTCAATCTACCTTCTAGATGATGAGACACAGCTTATCATGAATGAAGAGTCTGAAGACCTCATTAATGAGAATGATCCTGTTCTAAGTGTTCTGACAGACCGACCAACTACGCTGGCGGAAGCCAAGAGAAGCCCAGACTGAGACTATTGACATGAAGCAATGGAAAAGAAGATTAAGATATTTGAACAGAAGAAGACATATATTGTCATTGAGAAGGCCTCAGAAATGAATATCCTTACAGGCAAATGAATATATGATCGGAAATTCAACAATAAGGGAGAAATCATCCACTTTAGAGCTTGCTGAGTGATTAGAGGGTTCTTGCAACAGCAGGGTATTCATTATACAAGATTGTATGCTGCAGTGATATCAGGGCCTACATCATGCAGCCTATTCACTATATCAACTGCCAAAGGATGGAAGGTCAAATTGATTGACTATGTATCCGCGTTTTTGAATGGCATACTACCACAGAACAAGATGATCTATATGCAACTGCCCACAGGTGTTAAGCACAGCAGAGGGGGCTTGGTGGGACTACTCTGCCAGAGTCTATATGAAATGAAGCAAGCCGCGAGGGTATGGTATTTCCTAGCAATGGAACACCTCACCACATTGGGATTCAAGATATCACCTTATGACGGCGGATTCCTATATCACCCTGTTCACAAGATCTATCTGACATTGCATGTTGATGATTGTCAGGTGACGGGACCTCAAGAACAGCAATTAGACTGGGTATTGAGGGAGATCACAAAGAGATTTGAGACAAAGAATGTCAAAGAGACCAAGCCATATCTTGAGATGGAGATCAAACGCCAGAGGAATGGTGATCTAGTGGTTACACAGAGCCGTTATATTGAGGAGATCCTTGAAGATTTCGGCATGGATAAGGTGAATCCGGCTGGCACCCCGATGGCGGCCGGCATACAACTGGAATTCTCACCTGATGAGAGGGAGGGATTGGATGATGACTTTACAGCTACAAGATATCATCAAGGATTGGGATCATTGCAATATTTGGTCTCAAGCAGCTGGCCAGACCTGGCATTCGCGGTCAACTATCTCTCGCGTTTTAACTCACGTCCACACAAAGCATGTTGGGCAGCGTTGAAGCATGTCCTACATTATGTCAAGAAGACGAAAAACCATGGCATATTATACAGGAAGGAGATCAGTGATGTGGGCCTGAGTCCTGTGACATACTGCGATTCAGACTGGGCGGGGGCGGATCCTCAATACAAATCGACTACCAGCTACATTATATTGATTAACAGGTCACCAATCTCATGGCGGTCGCAGAGACAGACATCTATCACCAAATCAACCACAGAAGCCGAATATATTGCAGCTAGTGAGACAGCTTGTGAGGTAATCTGGTTGAATGATATGTTATATGACACTGGGTTGATGAATGATGAAAAAGCAAAAATATGCTCACACCTACAAGTTGACAATAAGGGAGCAATTGATCTAGCAAAGGGGGAATCCTTAACATGAAGGTCGTGTCACATTGAGATTAGATATCATATTCTCCGCGATTTGGTTGAAAAAGGGGAAATCATGATGGAACATGTTGATTCTACAGCGAACATAGCTGACAGGCTCACCAAGCCACTGGCGAAGCCTGCATTTGAAGAATTTGTCAAGAGGGTTGGCATTCAGGAAATTGAGAAGAAGGAATGATTGAATGGTAATGATGATACAGCGGATCAATGGATTTTGCATGTATTTCTTGATTTTTACGGTTATTGCCGTACGGACGCCTTTCCTAATGAGGAAATCAGGGTCCGATTCATGTAATTAATTATTATTGCATTTTTGAAAGATTTGAGGATGGGGGAGGCCCCGGGTGGCGGCTTATTATAGGCCACGGTGTAGCAAGGGGGGGTGTTGGTGATTACTACACCTACCCTAGTCACGTGCCACCCCAACCTATCCATTTAGTGTAACTCGCGTAGTTAGATTACAACACAACACAACAACATTATCCTCCAAGACATATCACTACCTGACCTCACTTAATACATCTTTTCTTGTAATTTGAAACTACTCAATTATTTATCATCAATTCTACAATCAATTCAAAATCAATTTAAAATTAATTTAATACTGAAATTGTTCTTGAATTTAATAATAAAGTAAGTATTTATATAATTTACACTGAATTGATTATTAACTGATTTTCAATCAATTATTTGTTAAGAGTCCCGCGGTTGATCAGCTCTTCTACTAGCAGGCGCTGATGATGATTGAGCTCTTTTGCCTCAGTAGCCTACATTATTAATTACTTAAATATATAAATTGAATTTATTTTTATTACTATAATTAATTAACATTTAATTTAAAATCAATTTAATACTGAAATTATTCTTGAATTTAATAATAAAGTAAGTATTTATATAATTTACACTGAATTGATTATTAACTGATTTTCAATCAATTGTTAATTACTTAAATATATAGATTGAATCTATTTTTATTATTATAAGTAATTAACAATTAATTCAGAATTAATTCAAAATCAATTCAAAATCAATTTAATACTGAAATTATTCTTGAATTTAATAGTAAAGTAAGTATTTATATAATTTACACTGAATTAATTATCAACTGATTTTCAGTCAATTGTTAATTACTTAAATATATATATTAAATCTATTTTTATTATTATAATTAATTAATAATCAATTCAGAATCAATTCAAAATTAATTTTAAATTAATTTAAAATTAATTTAAAATTAATTATTAAATATTTTTATCTTAATATATTTTAAAATTCTGTAAAATATCTTTTAATACTCTATATAAATTTATCTGTTTATTTAATTAATTATAAATCAGCTATATGTACCGTGGGAGTGATCGTTAAGTGGGTGATCACGTTAAGTTAAACAAATCATTTCAAGCAACAGAATCAGAGGTTGTTTAGCTGCCTCTGCTGTAACAACATGCGATGCTCTCAGAAGGAATACCTGGCGATGCACGCTTGGGGAAGCTGTAGATATGTCTGATATCCACCTATACATGCCAGGAAGGATGGACCCGGCGCAAGAGAGTCAGTCAGCAGTTGCCAATTTGGCGGATTCCCCCCACTCGAAGAGTCCACTCGCTGCATCAGACAACGCATTTTTGGAGTATCTACATCGATGTTCAGATTCAGTGCTCAGGAAGATTTCTCTCCATCTGGAAGAACTCATTGATTATCCCCGTCTGACTCGGTTTTTAGATCCATCATTAATCAAGAAAGTATGTGGTCTCGCTGGGCAGGATGGCGTTGTTCGTTCATTTTTGTCCTCCTACTATGTTATTATCTCGGATCTCTTGCTGCTCTGACAGCAGTTCCAGATCCGGACACCCCTCATACATCTCCAGAGCTGGATCCGGTATCTATATCAACAACCAGTGACTGGCTGAATTTATTGGGCAAGATTGAGAGCTTTGTCAGGTCGCAATTCCGTTTTCTAAGCCGCATCACACCTTCTCTAGAGAGCGGATTCCCGAGCATTTTCCAGATGTTTCCTACCGCTCAAGATCTAAGGCAGAGTGTCAATACCTCAGAAACATTCCTCCAGCATGTGGCCACAGAAGTCCTTACTATATCGTGAGTATTGTAGATTTTTGCAAGTTCTATTTTTCACTTGGCCTCCAGAAGGCAGCCAATGATTTTGTTTCGGCTTACTGATCATACCACTGGCAGGCCATATGGGAACTGGACTGACCAAGGATGGAGTCTGAGGTTTCGCGGAAGTGTTTACAAGCAACCCAATATTGCGGATAGAATGTTACACACCCTTGCAAGCATGTTTTTACTCGGTGCTTCGATTAAAAAGCTCCCCCCAGCAAATTATGCGCACTCCCTCAATATGACACGAAGCGTGTTTATTCTGAAACAAAGTCATACGAAAGTCTCGTTTCATGTGACCCCTGACACGTCTCTGGACGCTCATAGTGAAGACACATTGCTTTGGACGGAAGGGCAGGACATTGAGGTCCCCGGCGTCACGAATATGGAAGGCGATTTCGATTCATTTATCGAGATTAAGAACGTGTCAGGGGCGTTTCCGATACCTGGAAACGAAACTCGCAAAACGCAGCGTCTCAAATTGCATGCGTATGGGACGGATACTGGAAATGCCACAGCGTACCTCATTCCACCCGAAGGGCTCACGCTGATTAGTGATATCGATGATGTCCTTCGAGTGTCGAAAATATTCTCAATAAGGGAAGGGCTGAATAACCTCTTTGGCCGACCTTTTGTTCCCTGGATGAATATGCCTGAGATATATGCGAACTGGTCAAGAAGCCTGCCGGATCTACACTATCACTACCTAACAACAACTCCCGAACAACTGACTCGCCCTTACATGGATTATATCTTCAAGACGTATCCGACCGGCACTTTTGATACTAGAATTGTGAATTTCACTGATTTAGGAGCGACTTTGTCAATCCGCGAGTTTTTGCTTGATAAGGTCTTCCAGACTTTTCCAAAGCGAAAATTCATCATTGTAGGAGATACAACAAATTTGGATATCATGTCATCATATCCCCAACTTGTGACAAAATACCCCGGCCAGGTCCAGTGTATACTCTTGAGAAACACATCAGCTTCGGACAGCAGCAATCGTGTACCATACAATACCAAGTGGTTCAAAGGACTAGACCAACAAATGTACATGTTTTTTCGCGTTCCTGTAAGTTCCTCCAGTGTCTCCAGTCATTAGGTTTCAACCGCATATTGTTATTAGGTTTTTATGGACAATTATTCAATAACTTTGTTGACTTTTTCCTGACTAGGATGACCTCAAGGGGCTGGCTATAGAGGACGGGCGATGCTATAATGCATCCATTCCCCAAAATGTTACTTTCGGATGGCAAGGCCTTCCTTTTGGCAGCAACCCATGATTTCAATAAAACGTGTATTTCTCGAAGGACATATCTGGGGACTCCCTTCTTTATTTCATGGCGTTTTGAATTTATCATGTGTGTGTCTGTTTCGAGCTTCCGTTGCAGGTTAAATTGCGAACCAGTCCTGCTCATGCGAATGATTTCTTATTCTATCGTTATAACTGAGCTCGGTACTTAGCTTATTTTTCAATAATGAATGATGAATTTTAATCTCAGTTGAAACAGATTCTTTTCTATTCTGTTTTTTTCTTTTCTTTTTTTTCCATTTTTTGAGAGTGGTGGACTTGTCAAATCCTTTTGAGGGTGCGCCTCCGGTCAAAAACGCTACGTGCTCGCATTAGCTGTTGGAGGTGGTTGATTGTCATTATCTTGTCGGACCATATTGTAAGAGAGGTTGAACGTGGTTGGGTGTTACTCTGTAACGTAATCAACAACTCAACACCTACTTCCACCCGACGCCCGTCTGTGTAAATGATGGAGGTGGAAGGTTTGGTTGATTGTACACTAATCTAGCCGCGCAGCATTCTGTTGGCCGTTACGGCCGTTGCGGTTAGCGATCCCACTAGATCACGTGACCCCTCACTATATTAAACTCTTGTAGATAGATCTATCAATACAACCTTCAACTATTCTACAGATTATAGTCTGAATGACATGTTTCTCTTTTTAGAATATTGTATTAACATTTTTGATGAGAATAGTTTATCTTTTTTGAAAAGACTCTTACTTTTTATTAGAGATATTTCATTTTCTCTGAATCTATTAGTTAGTAGATTTATATACTTTTAACTTTTAAAAAGTATGTTCTCTATTATGAAGGATATTTTTTTTACATATCTAGAAGAAGCAGAGTTATCTTGATATAAATAATACATCTGTTACTTCAGAGTTCAGCTCAAGGCTCAGAATCACCTGCTCTACTAGATAACTTATTAATAAGATAATTACTTATTATGAGAAAGTTTCTGAGTTATAAGATGAGACTTATATCAGTTTTCATCAGAGTATGAAATTTAATAATAAAACAATGAAGAAGCTTTAAAATAAGAAAAAACAGAGTTAATATTTATCTACAGAATCTGTTTATTTCAACTTATTAAATTCTTTATTATCTCTTACTCTCAGAATGCTAACTTTTAATAGTGATCTGAATTAATTTATCTATTACACTGTAGACAATCTTATGAATCTTATATAGATAATACTCTGAAATTAAATAACTGCAGCTGATACTATATAATATCTCACTATATCTGTTCTCATATTATTATTATTATTATTATTATTCTTCAATTATAGATGTATACAGTCAGAGACTATGACATCTATCTGAGAACTTTTAGTTCTCAGAGTTTTTCCTATATCTGTAAAGTTAACTATTATACATTCATCAATTTCAGATATACAAAATTAGAAAATTTCAGCTTAGAATACAAAAACTGTTTATAAATTGCAGTGTGTTAATATCTTCTGATACTTTGAAATCATTTGACAGTATCATGACAAAGAAAAAGAGAACACAGTCTTAAAGATAGACATATTAAATAGATAGATAGAAAGAAATTGAAAGAAAAAGATAAAGTAAAGAAAGACTGTAATAAAACAAATTATTAAAAGATAGTATATAGCTGTTTTAACAGACTATATCTGATTGATTTTCTTCTCTTCATATTCAGATAATTCTGAATTTAGTCATTTTCTTATAGCTGCTTGAGTTTCTGATAGAAAGTCTATTAAGTATTTAATTTCTGTCTTAGTTGAGAATAAGAATCTTATATTTAATTGATTTAGATCATACTTCTCTTTCAATCTGACTCTGAGACTATTGTATAATATACAGTGCATTACAATATACTCAGAATTCTCATTTATATTATAGAATGAGTATTCTATTAAGTCAAATCTATCATCAAATCTTTGTATATAAGATTTAAAATAGCCATGTTCTAATTTCAGCTGTATTATAGATGAGAATATTTTCTTTTTATATTTAATTAAACAAGATTTTCACTTGAGTTTTATTTTAAATCTTGAATAATGTATACTCTTCTTTTATTTCTACCAGCTTTCATTTCACTTGTCTAAACAAGATTCTTTTATTTTTCTCTTTATAAAAGATCAGAATATAATTTTTTAAATAGATCTACTTAATTCTGCACTCTTTTTTACAGCTGAATCAGTCAATTTATTGTCATGAATATTCATATAAGCAGAAACTCAGTACAGATGAATTTTCAGCTTTGATATTCTTCTCTTTTGAATTTTCAAAACAGAGTTTAAGATCAGTTCAAGATTCATTTGATTATTATAAATCTGACTATTTCTAAGTCTTTTTAAAGCAGCTTAACTATCAAAGAATATTCATATCTCTTTCAAACAATTTCCTCTTTTATAAGATTTTATTTCAATAAGTTTGAAAGCTTTCACTATTATAAATAGTTCAGCATCAAAGACTTTACATTCATAGTCTAGATTTCAGAAATCTGAGATGAAATTGATATTATCTTCAGTATAAGCAATGTCTGCGCCTAATCTATTTAAGTTCTCATTTTTTAAGTCATCTGAATAAACCAGAATAGAGTCTTTTATATTGATTGTAGAAATTCTCTTCAAATACTGTTTATATTCTTTCTCTTTTGATAGTTCACTTATTTGTAAGTCTATAAGAGATTCAAGCTTTTCTCTTCAGAGAGATAACTTCTCATGATCAACTTTTTTAACATTTAAAGAAGAAAATTGATTTTTAATCAGAGAGTATAGTCTGTACTAGACTGGCCGCCGGGATCATGAATTTCACGTTTGGTCTCATTTGGTCTGGTCTCATACATTTCTTGGCGTGAATCCCACTGGGACTGGCTATGAAAAAAACAGGTAAAGTGACTATATATCAAATCTTAAAATGAAATCATGACTTGAAAAAAATGAGAAAGTGGTTTCATTTGATCCCATTTAGTCTCATTCTTGGCATAAAGTTACTATTTTTAGACATTTTAAGGTTTTTTTTAGACTATTTTTAATTTTTTAAAAAGTAACACTTTTTGATAACACTCAAATGAGATTTAAAGTCATTTAAAGCAATAAAAATAATTTAAATTGAGAAGTGAAAATCATGGTCTCATTTGAAAAATGTGACAAGAGTAGACAGTAAGTCTCACTGAAACAGTATGAGACTACTATCTAATGTTAAAACTGTGTAATGGGATCAGTCAAATTGGTAATGAAACTATCAAAAAATCTGGTCCTGGTCCCAGACACGGTCACACGGTCAGTCTAGTCTGTACAATTGAGAAGATATTTTCTTTAAAGAATTATTTTCATTTCAATCAAGAAATCTATTTCAATTCAGTTCATTTTCAGAGTTAGTTGATGAAAATGAAGAGAAGACTCTTTCTCTGATTATATGATTTAAGCTTATCTTTACAACTCTCAGAGCATAGTTTATATAGATCTTTTCAAATCTAATAACAGAAGAAGAAATTGAAGCTTCAATTTTCATTGCTTTAATAGAAGATGATTTGAATGCTCTCAGAATTCTTCTCAAGACTCTGTTTTACAGACTTTGAAAGAGTTCAGTGAAATTCTCTTGATTATTTTATCAAACTTGAACTTCATAATCAGCTACTGATGTAATACAGACTATATATAACTGTCTCATAGCCTGAAAGAATAGACCTCTCTCTGTATTTGATAGTCTGATTATATTGTTCAATAGTCTTTCTATCTTGATAGTTCTTTGTTGAATGTGATATTTAAAATTCAACTTGGAGTTTAATCATACTTCTAATTATTTGATATTTACACTGAGTTTAATCTCTCTATTTAAAAGAGTTAGAGATAGTTCTTTCTCATTGAATCTAGAAAAGAAATGAATTAACTCAGTTTTATTTATATTAAATTAAATTTAACTGATATCTGCTCTAATAAAGATTTTCTTTACAGCTTCTTTAATTACTTTTAAATTCTCTTTGATAGTTTTTAAGCTGTAGACTAGATCAATATTATTCATATGACTTAGAGATTGCACTATTCTCATATTTCTATTTTTGAATAGATATGCAGTGTATATTGCAAATAAAATGAGTGAGATTGAAGATCTCTGTGATACTTCTATTTTTATCTCAGTCTTGTCTTATTTCATTTCATTAAAGAAGAGTTGTATAATTCTTTTAGATATGAAACAGTTAACTCATTTTATTAGAGAAAGTGACAGTTTTAATATCTTTAATATCTGAATTAACTTTGACTTTGAAACATAATCAAATGCTTCTTTTATATCAATAAAAACTGCAGTTGAGACTAGATTCTCATGCTTTATTATTTGAATATTATGAATAACTGAGAGAACAGTGTCAATTGTAGAACACTGTTTTCTATCTTTCATTTATTCACTGAATAAAAGAAAATCATCTATAGAGCTTATAAAAGATAGTTGAGCAGCTATTATCTTTTCTAAAACCTTTTCTAGATAGTTCAATAGAGATATTACTCTATATATATGATTCAAAGGTTGCTTAAGCCAGCGTATGATTACAGGCGTACGCCGGCTTCTTATATTATAATCTCATACACTAAATTAATTAGCATATGCTATGGCCCCTTTACACGCGTACACTAGTAGTTCGGAAGCAGCTGCGTTATTATTCAACAGTTATACATTCTTTCAAACCACATTCTCTCTCACCAGATTCAGTCACACCCATGTGACCATGTTGTACACTCTAGCTTCATGTGAATTAGCTCACCACTAGTGTTTCGCGATCATGTGACCTATCTCTGATTCAGCTAGTGTCTTACATACACTCTCATAAAGAAACTTCCACTATATTATATCACTCATTCACTAACTTTTCTCATTCTTTAATCATCATCTTCATCATTGTCATCATTGAATATCATCATCTCATTCAAGATTTCTATCTCTTCTTCTATTCAACTCTTTTTATCTGTTCATCTATCACATCATACATGTTTCTGACAATGATTCCCTGTTTCCACAGTAAGTGTCATTGTAGTACTCATACTGAGCAGTTCATTAGCAGTAAGTGTAACACATTGTGAAATGTGATCAGAACTTGTTTATCTTCTAACAATTATCAGAATGATGTATTATTATGAATGATGACACATCTTCTTCATCTTCTTATACACTCTTGACTGTTTCTTCTTCTCAGCAGGTTTCTGATCATGTTTTCTGGCATGATTTTATGTGAATGCAGATGCTGATATGTTTGTTTTTATTTATATAGAATCTTCATGTGTTGACAGATTCACATCTGCTGATGATAGTGAACCTGATGTTGCATTCTTAATCAAGAACTTGAAGAATATGATAATGAAGAAATTGTCTGTGTCATGTGTGACTGAGTCTCCTGCATTCTCTCTTGCCTCTTCTGCTGCTTCTTCCTCTGCTGCTCCTCTCTCTGTTCCTTTCTCTGTCACTTCTCAATCTTCTACACTTGCCCCTGTGTCTGGTTCTCTCACTCCTGCTACCCCTGTTCCTGCGACCCCTGGTTTTGCCACCTCTGCTTTCATTACTAGCTCTCCCTGTTTCAAGAAGATGTTGTATAGACTTAATGAATCATGTCTCTCAGCACATATACTCCTGCTCTTCTTGTCAACTCTCAGAATGATTTATTATATGAAGACTGTGTATGATATGACTATCTAAAGCTCAGTTGCAGACACTGATTATTATGTTTGTTTTAAATATTCATAGTAAGACAATTGTTCATTCATCTCAGAGAATCATCTCTCTTCTCAACAGTATTGAGATTATAAGTCTTTTTCTTTTTCATCTTTTCTTTCTGATGCTGATTTTCCTGTTTTTAGAGAAAATCATTATGAGTTTTACTGTGTATGAAGTCATGATGTTCACAGATATCAAGAAACTTTTTACAACTGTAAAGTTCAACATCACAGAGATATTCACTCTGACAAATTCCTTCAGAATGATTGATTTATATCAGCCTATTCTCTAATGTCTGTTATCTGACTTTGTGATGCAGACAAAAGATATCCATGTTTTCAGAAACAGAAACACAGATGTCATACTCTTTTACACTCACAGATGTGAGGCTTGTATGTCTTGTCTGAAATGTCATTATAAGAATGAGCTGTTTGCACACTGTGTTCTGCTTCCTGTATTTCTTCATATTCTTCTCTCTCTTTCTGAGGAGCCTCATGCATGTTGTAATTACATGTACAATTCTAAGGCCAGTGAGTGTTCATTTGATAATTATTATCCCTGTTTTTGCAGTTTTGTATGCTAACAATAGTTCTTAGTTACTTCAGTGCCAGAGATTATTTTAATTGAAGATGATAATACTGCTGAGACTACTCTCTTCTGTTCTTAAGCTTCTTCTATCACTTTCTCTCCCTTCTCCTTCTCTGTGGAGAAGGTTGTGTGCACATCAAATTATAAGCATTCAGCTCTGAATAACTCTCATTATCATTCATTCAGTTCTGCACCTTCTTCTTCTGTTTCTTTCACCTTCATCCTCCCTGCTCTGGCTTCTGGTCCTGCAGGTCTCACACTCTTCTTCAATTTCTCTACATGTACACATATGCATTTCTATATTGGCATTTCAGTCAATCTTGTGATAAATGATATTAATGTTGTACACAGAGCAGTAGAGGAATCAGAGATATATACAGTGTTATTGTAAGAGTGGCTTACAGTCCTTGAATCTCTTACAGACCTTGAGTTTTGAGATTTTCTTTGTTTTTAGTGTTTTTCAGGTGGCATGACATTGAAAATAGATTAACATGTGATGTATGAAAATGAATGAGATGTATATGATAACATTTATCTTTTACAGCTGACTCTTACAGTTGATGATCAATTCATTATTTCTTTTCTTTTCTTATACTTTTTCTTTGTCTGCTAGTCACTACTCTTACACAACCTCTATATAGTACAGTGTTCAGTGACTAGGTTCAGCAGCTTTCATCTTTTGTAATTCTGTCTCATGCATTATACTGTCTCTCTTCACTCACTCAGATCACTACAGTGAATAGTTTATCAAAACTAATCTCATCTGATCTCTGAGTGTTCTCAGAGATTGAGATGACTTGATCTCATGCATTTATGAATGTTTCAGATAGTTCATCCTCTGTGATCTCTGCAATTGAACTGGTGTAAACAGTTGAATTCAACTCTGAATTTCTTTTTCTTCTGCAATCTGACTCATGTACAAGTCTGCTGCTTTGAGACTGCTCTTTACTGCATTGCACTCACTGTCTGCAGTGTGTTATTGTACAATCAGCTACAGTCTCATCACTTATTAAAGTATGGTATTTATCTGATTTCTTCATTTCTTCTTATTCTTTTCTTGTAATCATGAAAAGGTCAGAATAAGTGAGATTATCTGATTTATAAGTATCTATGATTTCTCTTACTTCATGAGACTTTTCAATTATAAGTCTCTTCTTTTTCAACACTGATGATAGTGCTGCAGATGATCATAATTCACTCAGATCTTACATCTTTACTTTCATAAGTTATGAATCATTGATTAAGTTGTGTAAGATTCATCCCTCTGATTCTTTCAATGTGTACATTTTCAGAGAATGTGATTTGAGTATTTTATATGATTCAAATCATCTAGATTGAAACTTCTCAGAACTCTCATTGTATACAAGAACTCATGTTCTCATCTTGAGACTCAATTTCTTAACAAGTGAGTCTTGTATTCTTTTCAATTGAATTGCTTAGTTCAGAAGTAACTTGTTAGCTTTTGCACATGCATGACTGATCTCTTTCAATCTTAGTTCTGTGTCTGTGACTGTTGCATCTGCAACTGCTGTTTCTGCTGTGTCTGTAACTGTTGTTTCTGCTGCATTCACAACTGCTCTCTCTCTCACCTTTTTCAAAGCATTCTCCGGGATGCGCGGATGCAATTCATACAACAGATAGAATGATGAATGCTTGAAGACTGCATGCTGTTGAATTCACATGGTCAACAGCACCTGTCTGAGATATTCATCTTATAGTCTCATAGGCTTGCTCACTAGATATTTCATCAGCATGTTGCTCAAGATTTCATTTAAGTGTTTCATCTTTCTATTTATTCATAAATAATATGATGTTGTTCTACAATGTCTTGTCTGTAACTGGCTCACAAAATGCCTCATCACTTCTTTCATGAGGTTTGCACTGTTATCAGTTAGAATCTCACACAGCATTCCATAGTTGACATAGATCTCATTGTGTAGAAACTTCACTATCACCTTCTCTGTTATCTCTGAAACTGCTTTCACAACTGACCAGTCAGTAGTGTAGTCAATAGCAGTGATTATTCATCAATTTTCATTTAATGTTTACAGTAATATGTCTATGAGATTCATCTCTCATCATTCAAACAGTTGTATCATACACTTCACCTGATATTGCACTTTCTTATATTCTAACTCTTTCTTAGATCCTTTCACAACCTGATAATTCAGGCACTTGTGAGTATACATCTGAATGTTCTCAGCCATGCTTGATCAGTATGCTCTTGATTCAAGTACACTCATGAGTTCAGGGCTTTCTAAGTGACTGAATTCCTTGTGCATGTGAGCCATCAAGTCACAACAAAATAAAGATTCTAGATAGAGAGCTTCTGTGTATTCTAGATTGTAGTAAAGCACAACATTGTTTTTCAATTTCCTCAGTTTGAAGTTTGAAAGCATCTCTTCTACTACTTTCACAAGATGCTTGTCATTCAACACCTTGTCATTCTTCAAGTGAGAGATCATGGCATTCACTCATTCTGATTCCTTGCATTCTCTCAGTGTATTTAATGCAAATGTCCCTTGTGCCTGATTTACAGAACTCTCACTCATGAAATCAGATCTGTGACTGATTGTGTCAGATATCACTGCATTCAATTCCTTTCAGTATTTAATATAAAGATTGTACACTTGAAACTCTGAGATTCAACATACTAAGCATTTGAAAGATTTTATTATTAATTGTAGATAGATGAGGCTTTTGTGATCTGTGATCATCATTGTCATATATCTGTTGTTGATATATCTATCTTATAACATCAGCACATGCTTGATCACTAGCAATTTCTTTTCATACACTGAGTAATTAAGCTCAGCATCTGATAGTTTTCTATCATTATACATCACTGAGTGCAGCTTGCTGTTCTTGCTTATCTGTAGAAGAGCACCTTCAATAGCTCATTCAGATGCATTTATCTCAATGTAGAAAGGTTTATTACAATCTGATTGAATAAGCACTGAAGATGTTGTTACACATTTTCTCAGTGTGAGAAAAGCCTCTTCACACACAGCATTTCAGATGATTGAATGAAACTTCTTCTTTCACAGATTTGCATTCATTTCTCTTAAAAGATCTGAGAGTGATGCAGATATTCATGCAAAATCCTTGATAAATCTGCAGTAATATGAGATTAATTCAAGAAACTATCATACATGATATACATTTCTCAGCTGCAGTCAATTTGCTATGACATTCAATTTCTCTGAAATGAAGTGTATACAGTCATCACTCACTACATGTCTCATAAACTTCAACTCTTTTATTTTAAACACACACTTGATTGATTTGACATAGAGCTTATACTCTGTCAGAGTTGTAAGCACTTTATCAAGATGCTTCAGATATTCATCATATGAGTTTGAAAAGACTAGAATGTCATTGAGATATACAAGGCATGAGGTTTCATTCTGTTTATGAAGAATTGTATTCATCATTATTTGAAAGATGATGAGTGTATTTATCAGATCAAATGACATTACTAGGAATTCAAACTTCTCTCATTGTGTATTAAATGCAGTTCATGAGACTGATAGTTTATCTACACAGATCTGTCAGTATTCTGAGAGAAGATTGATCTTTAATAGATATCAGACATTTTCAACTATATTCAACTGTTGTTAAATTCATGACAGTGAATATTCATTCTTGATTATTAGCTTGTTGAGTGCTTGATAATCAATACACATTCATCACTCTTTACTTATCTTTTTCATGAATAGAACTGAAAAGCCTCACACACTTGATAAGAATTGTATAAGACTATGTTCTAGAAGATCTGTGATCTGACACTTCTGTTCTTCAAGATACATTTATGACAGGGGGTATACATTCTGATTGACTGGTTTTGTGTCCCCTGTGTCAATCTCATGTACAAATCCTCATTTCAGCAGTAATTTCAGTGAAAGATCTGTTCAGAAGACCTTTTCATACTTCTTCAGAAGCTTCTTCATACACTTATTCTTTCACATATCTTTTATCTTAGTTTTCTTCACTTCTGAGTTCTGTATGATATACAGAATGCTTTCAGATGAGGTCTTGCAAATCATTCTCTTTACTTATTAATGCATAAGCAGATTTAATTCTTCTATATCAGAGATGTGAAATGTTCTTCTCATATCAGTTGATAGAATTGTATGAATCATTTTCTTTCTATCAGTTAACTGCATATGACATGTACATCATTAAATCTGCAGATTGAATCTTTGAAATCAATCAAGTCTGAGAATAAGATTGTATTTCATGTTCTGCAGCTCTCACACTCAAATATAGCAAGATCATTCTCTGAAGTGCAAGAGAACTCTTACTTTTGCAGGTAATATCAAATATTAGTTATCAGATAATCTTATGCATCAGAGATTCTTCACTCAGTGAACCTCTTTCAATCTTCAGATTATATAATCATCAATATATTGTATCAAAGCTTCTGTATCTGCTAACACTTTTGCAGCCATCTCTCAATTCTTATTCAAGTGTCTCTTATACATTAACATTTCAGATCTCAAGGCATTGAGATGAGTGTTCACTTCATTCTTACTCACATCTCAGTCAGAAGCCTGCTTCTTCTTTGCATTTACAGAATTCAGAGAGTCATCTAACACAGACATCTCTTTCACTTTGAAGACTTTTCATAGAATATCAGTGAGTGTCTTTAAGCTCACTGATCCTGCTAGTTTTTTAACTGCATACACTGAGTGCAATCTTTTACATCATGATTTTGATATTCACAGTTGAAACAAGCTCAATGCTTATAATATCAAGATTTTCACTCAGAGAATCTCTTTTTCAGAGGATTCAGTGCTTTAGCAATGACATTCAGATCTAGATTCATCATGTTCAGATATATAACTTGTGTCATAGAAGTCTGATTATTCATTCTCTGCTGAAACATACTTGATTACAGTATTTTCTGTCACAATTGACTCACTTGTTCTTATATAATAAGAATATTATATACTTTCTTCACTGTGTCTGACTGTGAGATTAAACATTTTCATTCTGCTCTCAACTTGAGTGTAAGATCATGAATGAAGATCTGTAAACAGAAAGATGTTGAAAGCTCTTCATTCAATACAAGATAGTATAAGCTGAAGTGTGTGAAGTATAATATAAGATTACTCACTTATCTACACTCAGTGAAGCATTTATAATGCTTATCTCATATGTTCACTTTCTCAAAGTTATGCAAGATTCACTTAAAAAACTCATTTCATGTTTATAAGAATGAATATCACTTCAGATCTGTGAGATTTATCTTTTCATCAGTCATTCATAATAACTTCACTTTTCTGTGTAGAAACACAGCAGATCTTAAAACTTGTTGAAATTCTGTTAACTGTCTGTCTGTGAGTTCACATTCAATCTGATAATATGATCACATCTGACTTAGTCAGCTGATTACAGCATTATTTTTTCAGTTATCATTGAAGCTTAATGACTTCAGCAGATCTTCTGACTTGATATATTTCATGCTCAGATTCTCATTCTGTGCAGTGATCTCTGATGATGTGTATACTTCTGAAGAGATCATGAACAATCATGATGAGATCTTCAGATTCAGTATAGTTATCTGTCTGTGTAAACATTTGATCTTCTGCTGCAGACCTAAGATCTGGTTTTCTCTATTCTTATTGATGATGGCAATTGTATCAGTGAAGCTCTTCATAGTGAATGCTTGATCTACAGTGAATATCAATTGTTGTTTAACTTCTATCTCAGCCTGCCACTGTGTATGCAAGGCCTCAATTTTGTTTAGAATTCTCATATGTATACAGAGCTTTGATTTCAGTTCAGCTGTCTCAGTCACTTTTCTTACTATTTTGAGTAATCTCTCTGAGAGGTTCTGCATATCTTTCAGTTCAGATAGCAGAGAAGGGTGTTGTTTGTATTGACTAGAGAAGGTATTCATTTTGATGGTTTTCTCATTGATTGTACAATGTCTATCATTATATTGCTGTATGATTTCTGTTATCATTGTATGACTCTGGTGATGGCCACCCTCTCTTTTATCCTTCTTTTGAGTAGGGAGTGAACTTCTTTGAATCTGGTTCACTGCTTCCATCTCCTTTCTCACATCTCATTTGTTCATGTCTCATACATGACATGCACCTGGGTGTGGAGTTTTCCCTTAACAAGTGAAGCAGCATCAATTGAATGCTCTTCTGCTCACCATTCTTCATACACTATCTTTTGAGATGTTTTCTAGGACCACACTGGCATGATAACTATGAATCACTTCATAGATGGAATTATCACACCCTGGAGAAGCCTGCGCTTCTCACTGGTTTTTAGACATGCTATCAGATGTGATTCAAAGGTTGCTTAAGCCAGTGTATGATTACAGGCATACGCCGGCTTCTTATATTGTAATCTTGTACACTAAATTAATTAGCGTACGCTATGGCCTCTTTACACGCGTACACTAGTAGTTCGGAAGCGGCCGCGTTATTATCCGACGGTCGTACGTTCTTCCGAACCACATATAACTTAGAAATTGAAGTTTTTCTATTAGGTTTTATAAGAATCACTTCAGTGACTTCTCTTCAGCATTCAGAATGATATTCATTTTTTAAGAGATTGAAAAAGAGCTCAAAATATTCATTCTTTAAGTAGAAATATGTATTTTAAATAATGAAGTGATTAATTGAATCAGAATCTGCAGCAGTTTTAACAGAACTTGAGAAGATAGCTGACTCTAATTCATCTTATGTAAGATCAGACTATTCTCAGTCATTTTCATCAATATAGTTGAGAAGTGATATATTCTCTTTCTCTTTCTCTGAATCTGAATCTGGTGAGTTCTGAAAGAGAATTCTCATAAAAGCTTGATATTTTTTCTCAAAAGAGTTTGCTGTATATGATTCATTCTGAAACTCATATTCTAAGACTGAAAGTTTTACTACACTTCTTATTTTAATATAGTTAAAAGCTTTAAAAACTTTCTTCTCTTATACTTCTTTAAGAAATTTATTTCAGCAGTCTGTTTTAGCTTTTTTAATATCTGAAAAATATTCATTTCTGACAGTTTTGAACTCTTTATTAAATATTATATTATTCTTTCAATCTCTTCTAGCAGTAGCTAATTCTTTTCTTTTAGATAAGATATTCTCATTTCATCAAGATTTTGAATACTCAGAAGATTTTCACTTTGAAATATTATCTCTAATATATATTAGAATAATAGATGTAATAAGCTTCACTCTATTCTCAAGCATTTTATTTGAGATATCTTGATCAGAATTTCAATATAGCTCATTCTATCTTTCAGATTTTAACAGTTTTATACTTTCTTCAACTGCTTTTCAATCAGCTTTTTCAAAGTTATACTGATTAAAGAGAAGAGAATTTTCACTCATTTATTTTTCACTCAGTTCAATCTTAAATTGAATAATCTTATGATCTGATTCTGATGTCTTATTTGAATTAATAAATCAGTTTACAAGTCTTCTTTTCATTAGATTTTATGATATAAAGATTAGATCTATAATAGATTTCTGTTTCATATCTTTTCTAAAGAATGTTTGTTGATCACACTTATTAATCAAATCTATTGAATGCTCAAAGATTTATTTAACTAGATTATCAGCTCTCATTACTCTCTTACATTCTGAATTCTATCAGAGATGATGTGTATTGAAATCTTCTGCAATTATAGAGTTTCTTAATAGAGTTATGTTCAGAAATTCTCTATCAATTGTTCAGATATTGTTATTTTTCTTCAATGACTTTTCATTATAGATATTTATGAGCTGTATAGTATCAAACTTATTTTCTTTATCTATAATATCACTCATCAGAATATCAGGGTCAGACATGATATCAAATCTTAGATTAAATTGATATCTTGATCTCTTTCTTTCATAGATCACTACTCTTGCCTTTATCTCAGACTTTTAGAGTAGAAAGCAGTAGTAGCTTGAATGAAAAATGATGTAATTTTACTCAGCATCAAAATTCGGTTCCTGAAGTAGTATAAAATCAACTTTTTATTCAAATGCAATTTGAAGACAAGAATAAATACAATTTGAGTTTCTATTCACATTATTTTGAATAAATGTGATTTTTGAAGAGTTTTTAAACTTTTTTTGTTGTTTTTGTTGTATATTCATACTAAAGTGGTTTTATATATACTAGAATAGAGGCATTTCTCCTGCTTTGTCTGAACTTCATTGAATTTAGTCATACAGGCTTCTTTCTCAGTTGAATAGAGATATATTCTTTCAATTCATTTTTGAGAAGTAGCATTTCTTCTTCACAGTCAAAAATTTCAACTGAAATATCATAAAGAATGAATTTGTCTCACTTTTCATCTCTTTCAGATAGAATTACTGTGTTTAGTAAAGATTCTACTGCTGACTTTCAGAGATTCTCATTCTGAATAAGGAATTCAGCACTGAATTCAGACATTGTAGTCAGAATGATGAAGTTTTTAAAGAATGATAACTCAATTGAAGCTATAACTGATTTTTGAACTTTAATATCAGTTATTAACTGAGAAAATAACTGCTGATTAATTTCATTTCTAATTCTGAAAATGAGATTTGAGTTTAGCTTGTTTCTTTGCAGAATGTTCTGATTTAAGACTTTGAGAATAAGTCTTCTATTTCTGAAGATTTGAAAGTTTTTCTCTTTTTACATTTTCTTTTCTACTTTTCTATGAATAGAGACATGAGCAGTATTCTTCCCAGTTTTCTCAGGATTTTGAGCAGGTTTTGAGACAGCAGATTTAGAGACAGCAGATTCAGCTGCTTGAGTATATGTTTTCTTCTGATTTAAAGAAGAGAAAGAAGTAGAAAAAAAGAAAGAAAAAGAGCAAGATGAAGAGTCAGTGATTATACTAGAAATTTTCAATATTTTTTAAACTATGTTTGAGATTTCAAGTTTTAACTTGATCATCTTCTGTAGTTATCTAGTCTGAGTATAAAGAATTAACAGAACTTCTTCATTCATCTCACTCAGACACTGCTTTTCAAGAATCTTGCTTACTTTTTCAAGTTTCTGTATTTCAAGAACTTGTTATTTCTCTATTTCTTCTTTCTTTCTTCTCTTCAGAATTTCAATCTCAGAAATAGCATTTGAGAAAGCATCTTTTTCCATATCAACTGAGTGTATTTTTGAACTCATTATTTTCACTCAATGAAAAGTTGATCAGACTGTTTCAATTGAGATATTTCTAAGTCTGTTTTCAATTGAAAAGTTGATTAGACTGTTTCAAAAGAAGAATAAAAGACTTTTGTGTATAAAACACCTGATTTTTTTCACACTAGTTCAGTAACTAGGTTAGATTTTTGAAGAGAATCTAATAAACTAAAATTGATTTTTGAGATAAATCAATTAAATCTTTACAATCTCTTTCTTGAGATATAGTGAGAAAAAGTATGATATCAATTGATAATTAATCAGATGATATAACAGTTTTTGAGAGAAAAACTAATAAAAAATAAATCAATTTTTTACAGAGAAATTGATTAAAACTATTTAATTTTATTCTAAATCATTCAATTCTTCTCACACAATAAGTGTGCAACTCAAATCAGTTAATAAAGAGTGTAAAAAAGAATTAAGTATTAATGAAAGCTCTTCAGCCGCCCCGGTGGCCGAATGGTTAATGCGGCCACCTGGTAGCGCCTTGGCGTGGAAAACCAAGGCGTGTGAGTTCAAAACCCGCAGGGAATACATTAAATTCAGAACTCAAGCACCTCAGGTTTCTAATAAATACAGAGGTGTACAAATCGCTTCAATAAAATCGCTCTATGTTCCTGGGCTGGGAAGTTATTATCGCATGTATCTAATTGTCACTTCTTTGTATTTCCTATGTTCTTGTTATCTTGGCATGGTCTCAACATCTGTATTTCCTCCTGTATAATCAACACTTGGCCTGTATTTAACATCACGCAAGGTCTCATCATAAGCTCCGCTTGCATATGAGTATAATGGAATAATAATAATAATAATAATAAAGCTCTTCAGCCACTGAAAAAGTAATTCTTACTTAAAAGAATATGAAATTATAACAGAAAACAGCTCTGTTTTTAATTCTTTGTAAGAATATTGTATAAAACTCAGAGAAAAACATCTTACTTTTTCAAGAGAAGTAAAAAAATATTTTTAAAATCTTTTTTTTTGTATTAACTACTACAGAAGAATGAGATAGAAACTGTTAAGATATACACTACTATATACTCTCTATCAAGACTTTCTCTCTTCAGAGTTTTAATATTATAGAGAATATAAGTCTGTTTCTATATAATAATATAAATATTATCAGCAGAATGTAGAGAAACTGATTATTTATATCTCAAAATAAAAGACTTTATCAATGATTATATCAATATAGAGTTAATTCTCAAATTCAATAGAAATCTAGTATTACTGTTCTCAATTTCTTACAGAATCTATTGAATATTAAGATATTAAAACTAGATTTAATATATCTCACTGTGCAGAGATCAAAGACTCAGTCAGATCTTGAAGTATACTGATTTTATAGTTATTAATATACTGTTGACTCATTGTCTGCTGATTATGTATTGAATGCTGTTACTGAGATATCTTTTTGTATTATTCTACTGAGAATGAGCCAGATTGAGAGAGATAGTACAAGAGTGAGACTTGATATTAAAGTCTAGATACACTGATAATAGACTGTGAAGATTGCACTTCAGAAGTATCTGTTAATTATATGCTTGATATTATCACTGAGATATCTTTTTGTATTTTTCTGCTAGAGATGAGTCAGATTGAGAAGGATGATATGAGAGTGAGACTTAGCATTGATGTTTTGAAACATCAAAGATGAACAGGGTTTTCACAGAGATTGCTTCTCAGATATCTTCACAATTACAGATTGAGGATCTTTCAAAATCAAAAAGATTGGTGTATATGACTATGTCTCTTCACCTTGCAATTTGTATAGCACTTTGGCCCGGGGTTGTGGTGTGATAGGGGTGAATGAGGGATAATCTCACACGGGAGTTTCAAACAACATCTAGTTCACATTTGGCTGGATATCTCCACCACCACACGGGGTATGCGGTCGGCGATGGGGTTCAAATGCTTGTATGATCGAGGGCTTTTCGATGGATCTATCAGCGGGTTCTTATTCGAAAAATCGAGCGAGTTCGTGGTGGGGCGGTTTGCAAGCTCATGATTTAATAGATCTGAATAACTGAGAGAGCAGACATAGCTTTGTAAGAGATATCTGATCACATACACAGACAGTCAGCTCTTAAGACTCTGTTACAACTGTATACACTCTGATGTTCAGCTTCTCTGAAGTCTGTGCATTTCTGATAATCTTTGTATCAAATGTAACAATTATCTGTACTGCAGATATAATACTCTCTGCTTCTTTAAAGAGAGAAATTGATAGTTATGAGAAAGTTAAGTGTCACAGATATTGAGAATGTGAGTTTGAGTTTTCTTTATTTTTTCTTTATTAATCTCTAAATTGTGTTCACAGCCCTGTTTATTTTCTTATTTTTTAACTTTAAAAGAGTATAATTTCTTCTTTTCTTTGCATACACTGCAGACTGTTCATTTCACTAGAAACTTATTATCTTATAGACTAGAGTTTATAAATAACAGTGTTAATATCTTTATCACAATCAGATTCTTAGTGAAGACTATGTCATTCTGACTTATTAGAATTCACAGTATAAAAGTCATGTCTCAGCTTCTGCAGATATCTTATCTGCTCAGATGATTCTTAAGTGAACTTATTCATCTTATTAGAATACTCTTATCACTGAATCTTGAATCAGAGCTTATAATCTCACTTCTCTGAGTTAATAATCTCTTTAATCTAGTATTCTCTTTCACTCTCTAGTGCTTTATAGACAGAGTGATGAGTCACAGAGTTCTCTTCTGAGAATTTCTTATATTTATAAAGTAAAGAGACATGAAAAACATTGTATATCTGTAACTCAGATAACAGTTTTAATCTGTAGAACTGTGAGCTAACTTTCTTTATAATCTTACAAGACTCTGTCTATAAGAGATTCAGCTTCTTACTAGATCTCTGTATAATAATATTTTCTAGACTCAGTCAGACTCTATCATCTTTCTTGAAACTCTTTATAATATACTTAAAGTCATAGTATCTCTTCTGATACTCTTGAGTCTTTCTTAAGAATTTATAAGCTTTCTCTCAGATCTTCTGAATTCTCTCAGTCTGTTCACAGATATTATCACACTTTATAGTATACTCTTGTAAGTTTATCAAAATCATCTGCAGATGAGTCTCAATGAGTATTTCAAAGAGAGTTTTATCTGTACTAATATACTTTAAGTTATTGTATACAAACTCTGTAAGTGATAATTAATACACTTAGTTATTCTGATTGTAATTGACAAAGCACTGCAGATACTGTTTCAATATACTCATCAGATGTTCTATCTGATTATCTGTCTATTAATAAAAAGCTGTGCTTAGATCTCATAAGATCTTCAGTATAGTTATCAGATTAGATCAGAACTCTTCTATAAAGATTAATTCTCTATCTGAGATAATATTCACAGATAATTCATATAACTGAATCACATCACAGATAAAGATATAAGTCAAATTCTTTGACTTCAAGTTCTTACAGATGAGTATAAAGTGTGTTATCTTAATAAAGTAATTCACTATCATCAGCACACTGTCAAAGCAGATATTATATATATTCTTACTTTCAGAGAAACTTATAAGAGTATTCATTTCTAGCTATTCTCAAGGTTTCTGTGAGATGAGTAGAGAAGTAAGTTCTTTATATAGTCTGAAGTGTACTACTCACAAACTCTGATAAATAGTATAAGAATTCCCTATCTTCTTTATAAGTTCTTGTATCTTTAATCAGAAGTATTTTCTTATAAGTAACTTATAAGTTCTAGTATCTGTAAAATGACCTGTTAGAGAAGAGTTATAATACCTTTTAATAAGTTCTATATATAGAAACTTATTCACAGATATATAAATTCAGCTCTCTCTTTATAAGAAGTAATTTAAGTCTCTTCAATTCTTTATTTCTGCAGAATTAATCCCTGTTATAAGCAGTTTCTGAATATACTGAGTATATTCATTCTTCAGTTGCAGTTCAGACAATCTGAATAGAAGATTTTATAAAGACTTATACTCTGTTTTCTCTTACATCAGGTCTTCTATAATGCTTCTCAAAGTCTGCAAATTCTTCAGATTATAGATACTCTCTTCAAGAATTCTTACAGAGATTCTCAGAGTGTTGACTCTCAGTATTGTAGAGAGTAGTTATACAGGCTTCTTTTCTCTCTCTTCTTTCTTCTCTTATAGAGAATTAAAAGACTCTTCAGTCAATCTCTTTATAACACTCAGTCTGAGTATTCTGTAAAGCTTTTCTATCTTCTCTAGTCTCTCTGTATCTATTATTCTAATCTTCTTAATATAGTCTGATCTGTGAGAGAATCTGTTCACTGAGTTCTTAATTTTCCTGATATGTTCTATCTTGAATCAGAACTCACTTAGTCTCTGAGCTCAGTGAATCTGTTACTGTGAGAGTTTCTTAATTAAAGTAAACTATTATAAGCTGTTATGATCAGTTCTAACAGTAATCACTGTTATAAGACTCTTAAAGTAGTGATATCAGTGATGAAAGAATTTCACTATTATAAGAAGCTTCTGATTATGAATGTTATAATTGATCTTCACAGATTGTATCTTTTATAAGAAAAAGATCACTGAAACTCAGTTCTTATTTAACTGTAGTTATAAGATAATTTCTGAAATTATAAAGAAGAAGATATCTGTCTTCAATCTAATTAAGAGTAAGAAATCAAAGTGAAACAGTATCACTGTATCTGTGAATATCTGTTTCAATCTTATAAAGATCTTATAAGCTTCTGAGATAAGAAAGTTCTCACAGTTCTTTCTTCTTAATAATCTTTTCATTCTCTATTTATAAGATGACTTCTTCTTATTTTCACTCTTCAGCATGTCTGTAAGAGCTAAGAAGATTCTTATAAATATAAAGATAAACTGTCTATAGAAATTCACAAAGCTCAGAAAGATCTGAATCTCATAAATACTAGTTGACTCTGATCATGATAGAATAGTCTTAACTTATAAAGATTTCATCTGAATATCATCTGCAGTAATTATATATTCTAGGAAATTAATTCAGTGAGTACTGAAGTTGTACTTTGTAAGCTTAATATACAGTTCTGTCTCATCTAAGATCTTTAATACACTTTATACATGCTCAGTATATTCTTTCTTCTTCATAAAGTATATCATCACATTATTTAGATATATTATTATAAAGATATTCAGATATATGTGAAGTATTTTATTAATAAAAGACTGAAATACTGTGAGAATATTAGTCAGATTAAAAGACATTACTAGATATTCAAACAATCTCAGTGCAGTTCTAAAGACAGTCTTTTATTCATTCTCAGACTGTATTCACAGTTATATATATATATTAATCATATTCAGTTATATGAATATGACAGCTTCTGTGAGACAGTTGATCATATTCTTAATCAGAAATAGAGAATAGTAACTCTTTATTATCTTAAAGTTCAGATTATAGTAGTCTATATATAATCTGAGATCTTTATTCTACTTTTTTATAAATATCACAGAGGCTTCTGCAGAGATCTGTGAAGATCAGATAAAGTTATTCTTCAGATTCTTCTTTATATAGATCTGTAAGATCTCTGTCTCATGATAAGAGAGCTTATAGATTAGTCTTCAGAAGAGTTTCTACTCTTTTATTAAATCTATTATCAGATTCTTCTCATAGTAAGAAGAAAGCTCAGCTGTCTTTACTGAGCTGAACATCTCTGTGAGATCTCAGTATTTCTCTGATATCTGAAGCTCAGTTTTCATGATTACAAGATTCTCAGACACTTGTAAAGTTATTATATAGATAAGCTTATCTTCTCTAATTAACTCTGTAGTATTAACTGATTCTATCTCTATAAGTGAGTCTGTCAACACTGATTGAAAGTATAAACCTAACTCATAAACAGCTATATATGAATTGTGTCTTTGAAGTTATATAAGTCTCAAGTACATATCATCTGTGATGTCTGTGATAATCACAGTTTCTGCAAATCTTCTTCAGATTTTAGAGAGATCTTGTAATTCAAAGATAACTCTTACAAGTTTCTCAGTTCTCAGATCTAGACTGACTGTGTGACCGTGTCTGAGACCAGAACCAGAATTTTTGATAGTCTCATTGTCAATTCGATAGATTCCATTACACAGTTCTAACATTAGATAGTAGTTTCATACTGTCTCAGTGAGACTTACTGTCTACTCTTGTCACATTTTTCAAATGAGACTATAATTTCCACTTCTCAATTTAAATTATTTTTATTGCTTTAAATGACTTTAAATCTCATTTGAGCATTATCAAAAAGTGTTACTTTTTTAAAAATTAAAAATAGTCCAAAAAAAACCTTAAAATGTCTAAAAATAGTAACTTTATGTCAAGAATGAGACTAAATGAGATCAAATGAGATCACTTTCTCATTTTTTTCAAGTCATGATTTCATTTTGAGATCTGATATATAGTCACTTTGCATGTTTATTTAATGATTAGTCCCAGCGGGATTCACGCCAAGAAATGTATGAGATCAGATCAAATGAGATCAAATGTGAAATTCATGATCCCGGCGGCCAGTCTACTCAGATCTGAGTTCTCACATTCTGCTTATTATAAGAGTAGATTCTCAGTTTTCATCTTTCAGCTCATTCACTTTATAAGCTTTAGAGACACTACAGTGATCTGAGATTCTGAGTTCATTAATACTTTTCATACTTACAGAGCAGCAGTACTGCAGTATAATCTCTTCTCATAAGTAAGTATTTTCATCAGAGAAGTAACAGATTCAGATATCAGCTTTAAGACTCTTAAGAAGACTATTGCTGACTCTGTCTGTAATTTCTCAAATTTCTATTTTAATTTATCTGAACAGTTTGTATAAAGATATTCTGATTTAGAACAGATGAAGCAGAGTCTCTTTTTCTTAATCTCTCTATTATATACTATGTTTACAGAAGCTTATAAAGCTCTTTCTCTCTACTTAGTAGTCAGATATGAATCTCTCTATATCTTATTATCTTTTTCTGATAAATCTGTTCTCTGTTATTCTGACTCTTATAAGAATGATCAGTGATTTACTCTCTACAGATCTGTAACTCTTACAGTGATCTATAAGCAGTAAATAAGAGTTATCAGTTTCTTCAGAGTCAAGAACTTAGAGTCTTACTTAATGAGCTTATTCTATATATCTTTATTCAGTCTCTTTATAAATATCATTATTCAGATCTTATTTCAGAGCTCTGTTTTCACAGATCTTAATTTATATTATAATTTTATAAAGCACTGTAAGTAGTCTTTATCAGATTTCTTATCTCTTTTTCTAATATTAATAATTACAGCTCAGATGTTCTCTATTCAGCTTACAGAGTCTCTTAACTTATTCTCTAGATAGATCTTAAGAACAGATCAGCAGAATCTCTTATAATTATTCTCTAAATAATTCAGTCAGTTCTTGACTTCAGTGTAATAGAGATCTCTTATTGTATAGATAACAGCTTCTTCATCTTTTATATTATATAGCTGAGCTTATGAGTCAATTTTAAATACAAACTTATAAAAGCTTTTATAGATTGTAATTTAATAAGTGATCTTAAGTGATCACAGCTTAAGAAAGTTTCTTTTCAGTTTATATATGTTTCTGAAGATTATATCTAGAGACTCAGTTTGAGAGTGTTTACAGACAGTAAGCATTTCTTATAGAAAAATAGCTTGATTCTGTGAGAGATACTCAAGAATATTCTTCACTAAGATTGATTTATTTATAAGTTCAGAGAGTTTCTCTGTCACAGATGTAGAGAATAGTATTCTGTAAGTAATTAATAAGTTCTCTAAGACTTCTTTTATAAGAGTTATTTATGATTCAGATGACTGCTTCTGAATATCTGTAGTATAGTTCACAGAAATTAAAGTATACAAGTTTCTAGTTCTTTCAGTTATAATAGACAGTTGCTGACTAACTGAGCTTGAAATGTAAGAATAAGTGCTCACAGACAATTATTCAGATATTTGCAGCTTGATGTAATATATACTGTTAACTACTAGAAGTATTCACAGTAGAAAGATAAAATGTAGAAGTTAAATGTATAATAGTATTCAAGCTGAGTTATGAATAGTATTCATGAACTCCAGTCTATATAGTTATGTGTAGCTAAGGGCCGCCAGCCCTATTGATTATGTGAGAGATAGGAATAGAGGTAAAGAATCCGCGAGGAGCGGGATTTCTTACACAGTCTCAGGCTGATTCTGTGACTGTAAAAAAGAACAAAGATGAGAATAAAAGCACAACTGTATGAAAGTGCACTCACTGTAAAAGACATGAATATACTATTGACAGGTGTTTCATTTTACACTCTGATAAAAAGAAAAAGAAGATGTATAAGAAGAATTATAATAAAAAGAAAGAGAAGAAGACTGACTTAATAAGTTCTTAATCAGCAGTAAATGCAGTAATTACAAAGATTGAGTTCTATTTCTCTTTCACAGTCACTGAAAAATCATTCTCTAAGTCTTGATATTTGAACATATGTGTAAGTCTGAATATAATAGATGAGCTTCATTCTTTTTCAAATATTAAATCTTTTAATGATAACATCTCTGTTAATTCTGCAACTGAGAGAACTGAGTTTATTAAGAAGATTGAAACTGTTATCTTGAAGATTAAGAGTGATGATATTAACTTACAGAATGTTTACTATATTTCTAATATTACAGTTAATCTGTTCTCATTTACAAAGCTTGAAGATCAAAGATTCTGATTTATATTGTCTTTCACTATTTTCTCATTTTTCATTTGCAGAGTCTTGAATGATGTTATTTTTCATACAGTTCAGACTGCTCAGAACAACATATATAAGATTGATAAATGAAAGTTCAATGAGAATTTCAATCATCTGAACAAGGCAGTTAAGTATATCACAATATCTTATGAGTATGATTTTAACTGAAAAGTTGATTTTTCTGTGACTGCTATTACTACTGTTAATAATATTGATTCTGTGAATGTGAAAACACAGATATTAAAGATATCAAAGACTCTTTTAAATTGATACTACAATTTTAATTATATTCACACTGATGCTATAATTGCTATGATCAAGAATCTCTATACTAAAGTCACAATTAAAGATTCTAAGATCAAGTTCTCTTGTAAGAAATGTGTCAAGACAGATATGATGTAAGATTATTCAAAAACACTGATGTCTAGATCTATTTGACTTATTAAGAAGATTTATATTAATCTTGTAAGCAGTGAATATACATTGAAAGATCTCTCTGATCATTTCTTAGAGTTCTGTCAGAGAATTAAATACTGAATGCTTATTATCTGTGATGTGACTCACTACTATTAAGTATATTTTTTAAAGTTTAAGAATGAGACTGTTCAATACTTTAAGTTATAACTCAGATTTATGAATAATCTCAGATATACAGTTTCTACTTTTTTACAGACTGATATTGATAGTGTGTTCTGATTCACATGTATATACACAGTTATGAATTCATATAATATTAAATAAGAATCAATGACATCTCATTTATTATATTAAGATAATGTTTCTGAATGTGAGATCTGCACTATTATAAGACAGATTAGAGCTGCTCTTTTAAAAGATAATCTCTCTAAGAAGTTCTGAGCAGATATTCTAGAGACAGTGATTATAATAATTAATAATACTCTCATATCTACAGTTCTTTACAACTCAAAATTTTGACTCTCTACTGCAGAGACTTCTATGATTTCAAGTTCATATAAGATTTCTTGATATGTACTTATGAATATCTCACTGAATATGAGACATTTTCACTGATTAAGTGCAGAGATTTTTATTTACTTGTATGAATCTTAAAAGCCTGCAGATATAAGCTCTCTTCATATATTAATTTCTATTATATCATTGAATTCAGTGGCACATTGATATATCACCTATGACATTCTGAATCTGATAAGATTACTGTCAGTAGCAATGTGAGATTTCTGATCACTGAAAAATCAGAACTGATTATTATATCTGTGACACTCATTAATAATGCTGATGAACTGAAATCTGATATTCATCTAATTAATAATGAAGATGCTTCTGATATTAATGATCTGAATTTTACATAATTATAACCTGTGAAATCACTGACTACTTACACTCTGAGCTCTGTTACAGATAATCTTCTGAAGTTCAACAAGAATGCCACATCTCAGACAGAAGAAATAGAAGATTATTGAAAGAAGTTCATACAATACAAGATTACTAATCTGAAGAGACATAATACATAAAGTTTAATTTCTAGATCTGATATTCTGAGAGATGAACTGATTACTTCAGACTGTTAAGTATTTCTTAAGAAAGATAGACCTGTGAATCTGAATACTGATTCTGATAGTATTCTTAGAAAATCATATTAAGTGATTTATAGTAACTGACTTAAGAAGAATTCTAGAGAAGAGATCTATGCTTCTGTCATCACTGTTACTATCAATTATATTCTTTTTATAATAGCAGCACTACATGATTGAATACTTTGTCAAGTGAATATAGTAATGATATATCTGTATGAGTAGCTCATTAAGAATGTTTATATAAGATAACTCACTGAATTTGAGACAGATTCACTGAAAATGCTTATCTGTGCAGTTGAGAGTAGTCTATACAGTCTGAACTCTGCAGTGAAGATCTGATATAATTACTTAACAGCTCTGCTAAGCAATCTTAATTTTATAGTTAGTGTCTACAATTCAGTACTCTGATATTATACATTCAGATATCATCTCTATATAATAATCTATATTGATAATCTTAATATTATATCTGAAGTTTCTGAGAATGCTGATTGACTAGTGAGTATACTCAGTGAGAAATTAAAAGTGAAGAATCTACATCAGTTAACTAAGTATTTAAGTATGAAAATCAATTGTTCAGATAAAGAAATTGATTTAATATATTATCAATATAGTAAATATCTTATTAATGATTTCTATCTTGATAATACAGCTATTATTAAAATATCAATAAAGAATGAATTCTGTATTGATGACTTCTCTATATCTGAGAAAGAGACTGATTTCATAATTTAATGATATTAATATAATATGAGTTGCTTGTAATATCTTACAGTTAAAATGCATTCTGATATCACTCATACTGTCTCACTACTCACTCAATGAAATGTTGATTCAACATCTCAATGTTGAAAGACTCTGTTACACATTATATATTATTTAAAAGAGATAATAAATTTAAGCATTTTCTACAGATGCAGTCTGTATGAGGAATTCATTTCTATTAATTCTTTCATTTTCATCAATTCTTCTGTTTCTCTCAATTTCTCTGATGATTTCTACTTACTCTTTAGCTACTCGGATTCTGATTGAGCAGGCTTCTTAAATGATGATAGAAAATTGATATTCAGCTACATCTTTAAGCTTACAGATGACTCAATTTTATAGTATTCAGTGAAGCAATCTTGTATATCTCTAAGTTTCAATGAGACTGAATATATAACTCTTAGTGAGATGATCTGTGAAGTAACATGAATTCAGAATCTTATAATTGAGCTTGATTTCATTACTATATCTCTGATATAAATTCTCACTGATAATAAGAATGTCATAGATCTTATAAAGATAACAGTCATTACAGTCTGAAGTAAGCATATTAACACATATTTTCATTTTTTGTGTTGATAGTTGAATTAGAGAATCATTGATTTAGAATACATTCTCATCACTCAGATAATAGCAGATGAACTCACTAAATCTTCAAATACTGTAAAATTTACATAATTCATGATTTTACTAGGTCTTACAGATGTAAAAGTTGAGAATGTTTAATTTTACATTTGTATTTGATTTTAACAGACTATCTTGATAATTTGAGTGTTTTTGTATGTAATTCTTATTATCTTGAAAGAGAGTGTTGACTGTTATAACTATTGCAGATAGTGATCTCACTAGATCACGTGACTCATCACTATATTAAACTCTTGTAAATAGATTTATTAATATAATCTTCAACTATTCTATACATTCTATAGATGTTGTTAATAATTACTAACATCTACTGTTAGTGATTACTACATCTTATGAGATAATTAATCTGTTTTATTCGTGTAGAAAGAGCTAGCTATATATATATTATATATGAGATCACGTGTAGGCGGAGCGGTTGCTATGATAACACTATTAGAGTGAATGCTACACTTCTTCCTATATCATCATGTGAGATCTTAAATATTATAAAAAGAATCAATCATCTCTTACAAATCTAGTTATATCATTCTCAAAATCATTTAAATTATACTATCTGTATTGAGTTTCTGTATTTCATTTCTCTTCATCTGTAAAACCTAGTAAATCAAGAAATTGATGAAATACAATTATACTTAAGAATTTAGTTAATTCATCTGCTACTATTTCTTCAGTTGAGATGTAATTAATTGAGATTATGTTATTATTTAACTGACTATGAGTGTAATAAAATCAGATATCAATATTCTTACTTCTCACAGTGATTGCAGTCACTGTAACAAGATCAATCATCTTCTTATTATCTGTCTTAATTGACAGAGAGTCTTCTGTTTCAATAAAGCTCAGATTCATTATCATACTTCTTAATTATATTGCTTTGTATACAGCTTCACTCAACACCACATATTCAGCCTCATTAGAGCTTAAGAATACACAGGGTTGCTTACTTAATCATTATAAAATCAGTGTATTTCTTAATTTGAAGACATAACTGAATGTAGATTTATAATTATTATTCAATGAGCTAGCTCAATCAGAATCTGTATATCTGACTAGCATGTATATCATGTTCAGAAATTCATTCCTAGATTTCTCATCATCATTCTTTGTATAGAATATGTTAATCTCATGTATTTCTTTCAAATATTTAATAATATGTAATAGAATTTTTCATATCTTAGAGATGAGAGCAGTGTTCTTCTACATCAGTAAAGATACTGCACAGGTGATATTCTGCTGCAGCTTAAGAGCTAAGTATTGCAGACACTCAACATCATGCTGAAATCATTACTTTGTAAAACTGCTTTCTTTTTCAGAAACAGAGAAATTATCTAGATATAGATTCTTATTCATAAGTGTACAGACAGCAGTCATATCATCTAGATGAAAATCTTCTATCAATCAATTAATATAATATCAGAGTGTTAATTTAATTCTGCTCTTTATACATTTCACTTTTATTTCTATATATTTTGTGAGTTTCTTTAAGTCTTTGATCTCTAGTTTTTATTGCAAAATGTCAATAAGTTAATCAGCATTCTTCAGAGCATTCACAAAGATATGAATATTATCAATATATATGATTTTATACAAGTGTTTTCAGACTGAATGCTTTCAAAGAGCAGAGTCATAAGAACTTAGACTGAAGTCATTTTCTCACAGTATAGCTGTTAAGTAGTTATACTATATTTTAACAGCTGAATTCAATCTGTATAGAGATTCTTCAACTGTACAGATAAGTGTATACTGAGCTTTTTATTCAAAGTCTATAAGTTATTATTATTATTATTATTATTATTATTATTATTCTTCAATTATAGATGTATGCAGTCAGAGACTATGACATCTACCTGAGAATCTTTAGTTCTCAGGGTTTTTTCTATATCTATAGAGTCAACTATTATACATTTATCAATTTCAAATATACAAAATCAGAAAATTCCAGCTCAGAATATAAAAACTGTTTACAAATTGCAGTATTTCAACACCTTCTGATAGTTTGAAATCATTTGAAAATATTATAACAAAAGAAAAGAGAACATAGTCTTAAAGATAGACACATTAAATAGATAAAGAAAAGAACAGAAGGAAATAAGTACAGTAAAGAGAGACTATAATAAAACAAAATTATTAAAAGATGATATATAGCTGTTTTAACAGACTATATCTAGTCAATTTCCACCTCTTCATATTCAGATACTTCTGAATTCAGCCATTTTCTTATAGCTGCTCTAGTTTCTGATAGAAAGTCTATTAAGTATTTAGTTTCTGTCTCAGTTGAGAATAAGAACCTTATATTTAATTGATTTAAATCATACTTCTTCTTTAATCTGACTCTGAGACTATTGTATAATACACAATACATTACAATATATTCAGAATTTTCATTCACATTGCAGAATGAGCACTCTGTTGAATCAAATCTATCATCAAATCTTTGTATATAAGATTTGAAATAATCATGTTCTAGTTTCAGCTGAATTATAGATGAGAATATTTTCTTTTTACATTTAATTAAACAAGATTTTCACTTTGATTTTGTCTCAAATCTTGAATAATGTATACTCTTCTTTTGTTTCTGCCAGCTTTCATTTCACTTGTTTAAACAAGATTCTTTTATCTTTCTCTTTATGAAAGATCAGGACACTGTTTTTTGAATAGATCTGCTTAATTCTGAACTCTTTTTTACAGCTGAATCAGCCAATTCATTGTCATGAATATTCATATGAGCAGGAACTCAATGCAGATGAATTATCAGTTTTGATATTCTTCTCTTTTAAATTTTCAAAACAGAGTTTAAAATCAGTTTAAGATTCATTTAATCATTATGAATCTGACTATTTCTAAGTCTTTTTAAAGCAGCTTGACTATCAGAGAATATTCATGTCTCTTTCAAATTATTTCCTCTTTTATAAGATTTTATTTCAATGAGTTTGAAAGCTTTCACTATTGTAAATAGTTCAGTATCAAAGACTTCAGATTTACAGCCTAAATTCTAGAAATCTGAGATAAAATTAATATTATCTTCAGTATAAGCAATGTCTGCATCTAATCTATTCAAATTCTCATTTTTGAGTCATCTGAGTAGATCAGAATAGAGTCTTTTATATTAATTGTAGAGATCTTCTTTAAATACTGTTCATATTCTCTCTCTTTAGATAGTTCACTTATTTATAAGTCTATGAGAGATTCCAGCTTTTCTCTTCAGAGAGATATCTTCTCATGATCAATTTTCTCAATATTTAATGAAGAAAATTGATTCTTAATAAGTGAATATAGTCTATACAGTTGAGAGAGCATTTTCTTTAAAGTATTATTCTCATTTCAATCAAGAAATCTATTTCAATTCAGTTCATTTCCTGAGTTAACTGATGAAAATGAAGAAGAGACTCTTTCTCTGATTATATAATTTAAGCTCATCTTCATGACTCTCAGAGCATAGTTCATACAGATCTTTTCAAATTGAATAGCAGAAGATGGAATTGAAGCTTCAATTTTCATTGCTTAAATAGAAGATGAGTTGAATGCTCTCAGAATTCTTCTCAAAGCTCTGTTGTATAGACTTTGAAAGAGTTCAGTGAAGTTTTCTTGATTATTTCATCAAACTTAAACTTTATAATCAGCTACTGAGATAATACAGACTATGTATAACTGTCTCATAGCCTGAAAGAATAGATCTCTCTCAGTATTTGATAGTCTGATTATACTATTCAGTAGTCTCTCTGCCTTGATGATTCTTTATTGAATATAATATCTAAAATTCAGCTTGAAGTTTAATCATACTTCTAGTCATTTGATATTTAAACCGGGTTTAATCTCTTTATTCAAAAGAGTTAGACTTAGTTCTTTCTCATTAAATCTTGAAAAAAAGTGAATTAGCTCAGTTTTATTCATATCAAATTGAAGTAGATTGATATCTGCTCTAACAAAGATTTTCTTTACTGCTTTCTCAATCACTTCTAAATTCTCTTTAATTGTTTTTGAACTGTAGAGTAGATCAATATCATCTACATAACTTGAAGATCTCACTATTTTCATCTCTCTATTCTTGAATAGATATGCAGTGTATATTATAAATAAAACAGGTGAGATTGAAGATTCTTATAATACTTCTATTTTTATCTCAGTTTTATCTTGTTTTCTTTCATCAAAGAATAGTTGTATAATTCTTTTAGATATGAAATAATTGACTCATTTTATTAGAGAAAGTGACAGTTTTAACATCTTCAAAGTTTAAATCATCTTAGACTTTGACACATGATCAAATGTATCTTTTATATTAATAAAAACTGCAGTTGAGACCAGATCTTCATACTTTGCTACTTGAATATCATGAATAACTGAGAGAACAGTATCAATTGCATAACATTATTTTCTATCTCTCATTTATTCATTAAATAGAAGAGAATCACTAATAGAGCTTATAAAAGATAATCTAGTAGCTATTATCTTTTCTAGAATTTTTCTTAAACAGTTCAACAGAGATATTACTCTATATAACTTAAGAATTGAAGTCTTTCTATTAGATTTTGCAAGGATTACTTCAGTAGCTTCTCTTCAGCATTCAGAATGATAATCATTTTTTAAGAGATTGAAAAAGAGCTCAAAATATTCATTCTTCAAGTAGAAATATGTGTTTTGAATAATTAAGTAATTAATTGAATCAGGTCCTGCAGCAGTTTTAATTGAACTTGAGAATATTACTGACTCTAGTTCATTATGTGTAAGCTCAGATCATTCTCAGTTATTTTCATCAATATATTCATGAAATGACATATTCTTCTCTTCTAAATGTGATGAGTTTTGAAAGAGAATTCTCATAAAAGCTTGATATTTTTTCTTAAAAGAATTTGCTGTATATAATTCATTCTGAAATTCATATTCTAAGGTTGAAAGCTTTACTACACTTCTTGTTTTAGTATAGTTGAAGACTTTAAAAACTTCTTTTTCTTATACTTCTTCAAGAAATTTGTTTCAGCAATCTGTTTTGACTTTTTTAATATCTGAAAAGTATTTATTTTGAATAGCTTTGAACTCTTTATCAGATATTAAGTGATTCTTTCAATCTCTCTTAGCAGTGACTAATTGCTTTCTTTTAGAAGTGATATTCTCATTTCATCAAGATTTGAAATACTCAGAAGACTTTTTCTTTGAAATATTTTCTTCAATATTTATTAGAAGAATAGATGTAATCAGCTTTACTCTATTCTCAAGCATTTCATTTAATATATCTTGACTTTGATTTCAATAGAGCTCACTCTGTCTTTCAGATTTCAGCTATTTTACTCTTTCTTCAACTGCTTTTCAATCAGCTTTATCAAAGTTATACTGATTAGAAAGAAGAGAATTTTCACTTCTTTATTTTTTACTCAGTTTAATATCAAATTGAATGATCTCATGACTCAATTCTAAGATTTCATTTGAATCAATAAACCAGTTTATAAGTCTTTTTTCAATTAGATTTTGTGACATGAAAGTTAGATCTATAATAGATTTCTGTTTCATGTCTTTTCTAAAGAATGTTTATTGATCAGACTTGTTAACTAAATCTATTAAATGCTTAAAAGTTCATTCAATCAGTTTATCTGCTCTTACTACTCTTATGCACTCTGAGTTTCATCAGAGATAATGTGCATTGAAGTCTTCTGCAATTATAGAGTTTTTTAAGAGAGTTATATTCAAAAATCCTCTATCAATTGTTCAGATATTGTTGTTTTCTTTCAATGATTTTTCATTATAGATATTTATAAGTTGAATAGTATCAAACTCATTATCTTTATCTATAATGTCACTCACTAGAATGTCAGAGTCAGATATAATATCAAATCTCAGATTAAATTAATATCTTGATCTTTTTCTCTCATAGATTGCTACTCTTGATTTTATCTCAGATTCTTCAGGAAGAAAGCAGTAATAGCTTGAATGAGAAATGATGTACTTTTGCTCAGTATCAAAATTTGATTCTTGAAGAAGTATAAAGTCAACTTTTTATTCAAATACAATCTGAAGACAAGAATAAATGCAATTTGAGTTTCTATTCACATTGTTTTGAATAAATGTGATTTTTAAAGAGTTTTTAAACTTTTTTTGTTGTTTTTGTTGTACATTCATACTAAAAGAGAGTGAAGATATAGTAGCATCTAATCACTATTATCAGATAGTAGATTATAACTATTTTGAAAAGCAGGAATCTCAACTACTTATATTCTATCTAGTTTATTATCAGAGTCATTTCTCAATTCTCTAATCTTAACAGATATTTGAGAATTCAAATTCTGTTTACATTTAAATGAAGAATTGAAGTTTGAAGATCTAGATAGTTGAGAGTTTCTTCTTTTTAAGCTTATAGTTATGAATTTACTAGCTTGACTTTTCTTTTCAGTTTTAAATTCACTTTAAGCTTCATTGTTTCTTCAGTTCTTCTGAGTTCTTGAAGCAAATACACATTCTTTTGAGCTAGATGTATGTTTTTCTTTACAATTGAAGCACTTAAGCAGAGTATATTAACATATTTCATCTCTTTTTGAGCATGTTTCACATTTATACTTACTAGTTTTATAATCTCTAGCACAGAATACACATTTTGAGTCTCTGAAATAAGAGATTATAAAGTATTTATATCTTTGACAGTTTGAACACTGTGTTTGAGCTTTGAGATTCATTCTTGAATCTTTATATTCATAAACTCTCATTTTCAAACCTGCTACTCTTACTTCAGAGATTCTTGATTATTCAAGTGTTTTTGTATATACTAGAACAGAGACATTTCTTCTGCTTTGTCTGAACTCAATTGAATTAAGTTATACAGACTCTTTTCTCAGTTGAATAGAATTATATTCTTCTAATTCATTTTTGAGAAGCAGCATTTCTTTCTCACAGTCAAAAATTTCAACTGAAATATCATAAAGAATGAATTTATTTCACTTTTCATCTCTTTCAGATAAAATTATTGTATTCAGTAGAGATTCTATTGTTAATTTCTAGAGATTCTTATTCTGAATAAGGAATTCTGCACTAAATTCAGACATTGTAGTTAAAATAATAGAGTTTTCAAAGAAAGATAACTCAATTGAAGCTATAACTGATTTTTGAACTTCAATATCAGTCATTAACTGAGAAAAGAACTGCTGATTAATTTCATTTCTAATTCTGAAAATAAGATTTGAGTTTAGCTTATTTTTTTGCAAGCTCTTCTGATTTGAGACTTTGAGAATAAGTCTTCTATTTCTGAAGATTTGAAAGTTCTTCTCTTTTTATATTTCTTTTTTTTTCTTTCTATGAATAGAGATCTGAGAAATATTCTTCTCAGTTTTCTCAGAATTTTGAGCAGATTTTGAACTAGCAGATTTGAAGACAGCAGATTCTGCTACTTGAGCATATATTTTCTTCTTCTTATTATTATTATTATTATTCTTCAATTATAGATGTATGTAGTCAGAGACTATGACATCTACCTGAGAATCTTTAGTTCTCAGGGTTTTTCCTATATCTATAGAGTCAACTATTATA
Source organism: Blastomyces dermatitidis ER-3 (assembly GCF_000003525.1). NCBI lineage: Eukaryota > Fungi > Ascomycota > Eurotiomycetes > Onygenales > Ajellomycetaceae > Blastomyces > Blastomyces dermatitidis. The sequence goes on from NW_025544774.1 coordinate 1,512,208, forward strand.
CATTTATCAATTTCAAATATGCAAAATCAGAAAATTCCAGCTCAGAATACAAAAACTGTTTACAAATTACAGTATTTCAACACCTTCTGATAGTTTGAAATCATTTGAAAATATTATGATAAAAGAAAAGAGAACATAGTCTTAAAGATAGACATATTAAATAGATAGAGAAAAGAACAGAAGGAAACAAGTACAGTAAAGAGAGACTATAACAAAATAAAATTATTAAAAGATGATATATAGCTATTTTAATAGACTATATCTAGTCAATTTCCACCTCTTCATATTCAGATACTTCTGAATTCAGTCATTTTCTTATAGCTGCTCTAGTTTCTGATAGAAAGTCTATTAAGTATTTAGTTCCTGTCTCAGTTGAGAATAAGAACCTCATATTTAATTAATTTAAATTATACTTCTTCTTTAATCTGACTCTGAGACTACTGTATAATACACAATGCATTACAATATACTCAGGATTTTCATTCACATTGCAGAATGAGCACTCTGTTGAATCAAATCTATCATCAAATCTTTGTATATAAGATTTGAAATAATCATGTTCTAGTTTCAGCTGTATTATAGATGAGAATATTTTCTTTTTACATTTAATTGAACAAGATTTTCACTTTGATTTTGTCTCAAATCTTGAATAATGTATACTCTTCTTTTGTTTCTGCCAGCTTTCATTTTACTTGTTTAAACAAGATTCTTTTATCTTTCTCTTTATGAAAGATCAGAACACTGTTTTTTAAATAGATCTACTTAATTCTGAACTCTTTTTTACAGCTGAATCAGTCAATTCATTGTCATGAATATTCATATGAGCAGGAACTCAATGCAGATGAATTATCAGTTTTGATATTCTTCTCTTTTGAATTTTCAAAACAGAGTTTAAAATTAATTCAAGATTCATTTGATTATTATGAATCTGATTATTTCTAAGTCTTTTTAAAGCAGCTTGACTATCAGAGAATATTCATGTCTCTTTCAAATCATTTTCTCTTTTATAAGATTTTATTTCAATGAGTTTGAAAGCTTTTACTATTGCAAATAGTTCAGTATCAAAGACTTCAGATTCACAGTCTAAATTTCAGAAATCTGAGATAAAATTAATATTATCTTCAGTATAAGCAATGTCTGCACCTAATCTATTCAAATTCTCATTTTTTGAGTCATCTGAGTAGATCAGAATAGAGTCTTTTATATTAATTGTAGAGATCTTCTTCAAATACTGTTCATATTCTCTCTCTTTAGATAGTTCACTTATTTGTAAGTCTATGAGAGATTTCAGCTTTTCTCTTCAGAGAGATATCTTCTCATGCTCAATTTTCTCAACATTTAATGAAGAAAATTGATTCTTAATAAGTGAACATAGTCTATACAGTTGAGAGAGCATTTTCTTTAAAGTATTATTCTCATTTCAATCAAGAAATCTATTTCAATCCAGTTCATTTCCTGAGTTAACTGATAAAAATGAAGAAGAGACTCTTTCTCTGATTATATGATTTGAGCTCATCTTCATAACTCTCAGAGTATAGTTCATACAGGCCTTTTCAAATTGAATAGCAGGAGATGAAATTGAAGCTTCAATTTTCATTACTTTAATAGAAGATAACTTGAATGCACTCAGAATTCTTCTCAAAGCTCTGTTTTATAGACTTTGAAAGAGTTCAGTGAAGTTTCCTTGATTATTTCATCAAACTTGAACTTCATAATCAGCTACTGAGATAATACAGGCTATGTATAACTGTCTCATAGCCTGAAAGAATAGACCTCTCTCAGTATTTAATAGTCTGATTATACTATTCAGTAGTCTCTCTGTCTTGATGATTCTTTGTTGAATATGATATTTAAAATTCAGCTTGAAGTTTAATCATACTCCTAGTCATTTGACATTTAAACTGGGTTTAATCTCTTTATTCAAAAGAGTTAGACTTAGTTCTTTCTCATTAAATCTGGAAAAAAAGTGAATTAACTCAGTTTTATTCATATTAAATTGAATTAGATTGATATCTGCTCTAACAAAGATTTTCTTTACTGCTTTCTCAATCACTTCTAAGTTCTCTTTGATTGTCTTTGAACTGTAGAGTAGATCAATATCATCTATATAACTTAAAGATCTCACTATTTTCATCTCTCTATTCTTGAATAGATATGCAGTGTATATTGCAAATAAAACAGATGAGATTGGAGATTCTTGTGATACTTCTATTTTTATCTCAGTTTTATCTTGTTTTCTTCCATCAAAGAATAGTTATATAATTCTTTTAGATATGAAACAATTGACTCATTTTATTAGAGAAAGTGACAGTTTTAACATCTTTAAAGTTTGAATCATCTTAGACTTTGACATATGATCAAATGCATCTTTTATATCAATAAAAACTGCAGTTGAGACCAGGCTTTCATACTTTGTTACTTAAATATCATGAACAACTGAGAGAACAGTATTAATTGCAGAACATTGTTTTCTATCTTTCATTTGTTCATTAAATAGAAGAGAATCACTAATAGAGCTTATAAAAGATAATCTAGTAGCTATTATCTTTTCTAGAATTTTTCTCAAACAGTTCAACAGAGATATTACTCTATATGACTTAGAAATTGAAGTCTTTCTATTAGGTTTTGTAAGGATTACTTCAGTAGCTTCTCCTCAGCATTCAGAATGATAATCATTTTTTAAGAGATTGAAAAAGAGCTCAAAATATTCATTCTTCAAGTAGAAATATGTGTTTTGAATAATTGAGTGATTAATTGAATCAGGCCCTGCAGCAGTTTTAATTGAACTTGAGAATATTGCTGACTCTAGTTCATCATATGTAAGCTCAGGCCATTCCCAGTTATTTTCATTAATATATTCATGAAATGACATATTCTTCTCTTCTAAATGTGATGATGAGTTTTGAAAGAGAATTCTTATAAAAGCTTGACATTTTTCCTCAAAAGAATTTGCTGTATATAATTCATTCTGAAATTCATATTCTAAGATTGAAAGCTTTGCTACACTTCTTGTTTTAGTATAGTTGAAGACTTTGAAAACTTCTTTTTCTTATGCTTCTTCAAGAAATTTGTTTCAGTAATCTGTTTTGACTTTTTTAATATCTGAAAAATATTCATTTTGAATAGCTTTGAACTCTTCATCAGATATTAAGTGATTCTTTCAATCTCTCTTAGTAGTGACTAATTGCTTTCTTTTAGAAGTGATATTTTCATTTCATCAAGGTTTGAAATACTCAGAAGACTTTTTCTTTGAAATATTTTCTTCAATATTTGTTAGAAGAATAGATGTAATCAGCTTTACTCTATTCTCAAGTATTTCATTTGATATATCTTGACTTTGATTTCAATAGAGCTCATTCTATCTTTCAGATTTCAGCTGTTTTACTCTTTCTTCAACTGCTTTTCAATCAGCTTTTTCAAAGTTATACTGATTAGAGAGAAGAGGATTTTCACTTCTTTGTTTTTCACTCAGTTCAATATCAAATTGAATAATCTCATGATCTGATTCTGAGGTTTCATTTGAATCAATAAATCAGTTTATAAGTCTTTTTTTCAATTAGATTTTATGACATGAAAGTTAGATCTATAATAGATTTCTGTTTCATGTCTTTTCTAAAGAATGTTTATTGATCAGACTTGTTAACTAAATCTATTGAATGCTCAAAAGTTCATTCAATCAGTTTATCTGCTCTTACTGCTCTTGTGCACTCTGAGTTTCATCAGAGATGATGTGCATTGAAGTCTTCTGCAATTATAGAGTTTTTTAAGAGAGTTATATTCAAAAATTCTCTATCAATTATTCAGGTATTGTTATTTTCTTTCAATGATTTTTCATTATAGATATTTATAAGTTGAATAGTATCAAACTCATTATCTTTATCTATAATATCACTCACTAGAATGTCAGAGTCAGATATGATATCAAATCTCAGATTAAATTGATATCTTGATCTTTTTCTCTCATAGATTGCTACTCTTGATTTTATCTCAGATTTTTCAGAAAGAAAGCAGTAATAGCTTGAATAAGAAATGATGTACTTTGACTCAGTATCAAAATTTGGTTCTTGAAGAAGTACAAAGTCAACTTTTTGTTCAAATGCAATCTGAAGACAAGAATAAATGCAATTTGAGTTTCTATTCACATTATTTTGAATAAATGTGATTTTTGAAGAGTTTTTAAACTTTTTTTGTTGTTTTTGTTGTACATTCATACTAAAAGAGAGTGAAGATATAGTAGAATCTAATCACTATCATCAGATAGTAGATTATAACTATTTTGAAAAGCAGGAATCTCAACTGCTTACATTCTATCTAGTTTATTATCAGAGTCATTTCTCAATTCTCTAATCTTAACAGATATTTAAGAATTCAAATTCTGTTTACATTTAGCTGGAGAATTGAAGTTTGAAGACCTAGATAGTTGAGAGTTTCTTCTTTTTAAGCTTATAGTTATGAATTTACTAGCTTGACTTTTCTCTTCAATTTTAGATGCACTTTGAGCTTCATCTTTTCTCCAGTTCTTCTGAGTTCTTAGAGTAAATATACATTCTTTTAAGCTAGATGCATGTTTTTCTTTGCAATTGAAGCACTTAAGCAGAGTTTATTGACATATTTCATCTCTTTTTGAGCATGTTTTACATTTATACTCACTAGTTTTGTGATCTCTAGCACAGAATGCGCATTTTGAGTCTCTGAAACAAGAGATTGCAAAGTGTTCATATCTTTGACAGTTTGAATACTGTGTTTAAGCTTTGAGATTCATTCTTGAATCTTTGTATTCATGAACTCTCATTTTCAAACCTGCTACTCTTACTTCAGAGATTCTTGATTATTCAAGTATCTTTATATATACTAGAACAGAGGCATTTCTTCTACTCTGTCTGAACTCAATTGAATTAAGTTATACAGGCTCTTTTCTCAGTTGAATAGAATTGTATTCTTCTAATTCATTTTTGAGAAGCAGCATTTCTTTCTCACAGTTAAAAATTTCAACTGAAATATCATAAAGAATGAATTTATTTCACTTTTCATCTCTTTCAGATAGAATTATTGTATTCAGTAGAGATTCTATTGTTAATTTCTAGAGATTCTTATTCTGAATAAGGAATTCTGCACTAAATTCAGACATTGTAGTTAAAATAATAGAGTTTTCAAAGAAAGATAACTCAATTGAAGCTATAACTGATTTTTGAACTTCAATATCAGTCATTAACTGAGAAAAGAACTGCTGGTTAATTTCATTTCTAATTCTGAAAATGAGATTTGAGTTTAGCTTGTTTTTTTGCAAGCTCTTCTGATTTGAGACTTTGAGAATAAGTCTTCTGTTTCTGAAGATTTGAAAGTTCTTCTCTTTTTATATTTCTTTTTTTTTCTTTCTATGAACAGAGATCTGAGAAATATTCTTCTCAGTTTTCTCAGAATTTTGAGCAGATTTTGAACTAGCAGGTTTGAAGACAGCAGATTCTGCTACTTGAGCATATATTTTCTTCTGATTTAAAGAAGAAGATGAAGAAGTAGAAGATGAAAAAGAGTCAGTGACTGTACTGAAAGATTTCAATGTTTTTTAAATTATGTTTGAAATTTCAAGTTTGAACTTGATCACTTCTTGTAGTTATCTAGTCTGAGCATGAAGAATTAACAGAACTTCTTCATTCTTCTCACTCAGACACTGTTTTTCAAGAATTTTGCTTGCTTTTTTCAGTTCCTGTATTTCAAGAACTTGTTGTTTCTCTATTTCTTCCTTCTTTCTTCTCTTTAGAATTTCAATCTCAGAAATGACATCTGGGAAAACATCTTTTTTCACATCAACTGAGTGTACTCTTGAACTCATTTTACTCACTGAATGAAAAGTTGATCAGACTGTTTCAATTGAGAGATTTATCAGTATATTTTCAAATGAAAAGTTGGTCAGACTGTTTCAATTGAGAGATTTATTAATCTATTTTCAAATGAAAAGTTGATCAGACTGTTTCAGTTGAGAGATTTATTAATCTATTTTCAATTGAAAAGTTGATCAGACTGTTTCAAAAGAAGAGTGAAAGACTTTTGTATATAAAACACCTGATTTTTTTTCACACTAGTTCAGTAACTAGATTAGATTTTTGAAGAGAATCTAATAAACTAAAAGTGATTTTTAAGATAAATCAATAAAATCTTTACAAACTCTTTCTTAAGATACAGTGAGAAAAAGTATGATATCAATTGATAATAAATCAGATAATATAACAGTTTTTAAGAGAAAAACTGATAAACAATAAGTTAATTTTTTGCAGAGAAATTGATTAAAACTATTCAATTTTATTCTAAATCATTCAATTCTTCTCACATAACAAGTATGCAACTCAAATCAGTCAATAAAGAATGTAAAAGAGAATTAAGTATTAATAAAAGCTCTTCAGTCACTGAAAAAGTAATTCTTACTTAAAAGAATATGAAATTATGATAGAAAACAACTCTGTTTTTAATTCTTTGTAAGAATATTATATAAAACTCAGAGAAAAACATCTTACTTTTTCAAGAGAAGTAAAAAACTATTTCTAAGATCTTTTTTTTTTTTGCATTAACTGCTGCAGAAGAATGAGATAGAAACTGCTAAAATATGTACTACTGTATATCTTCTATCAAGACTTTTCCTCTTCAGAGTCTTGATATTATAGAGAATATAAGTCTGTTTCTATATAATAATATAAATATTGTCAGTGAGATGTAGAGAAACTGATTATTTATATCTTAAAATAGAAGACTTTGTCAATGATTATATCAATATAGAGTTATTTCTTAAATTTAATAGAAACCTAGTGTTGCTGTTCTCAATCTCTTACAGAATCTATTGAATATTGAGATATTAAAACTAGATTTAATATATCTCACTGTGCAGAGATCAAAGACTCAGTCAGATCTTGAGATATACTGATTTTATAGTTGTTGATGTGCTGTTGACTCATTGTTCACTAATTATGTATTAAATACTGTTGCTAAGGTATCTTTTTGTATCATTCTGCTGAGAATGAGCCAGATTGAGAGAGATAGTACAAGAGTGAGACTTAGTATTGAAGTCTAGATACACAGACAATGAATCATGAAGATTGCACTTCAGAAGAGTTCATTGATTATATACTTAATATTATCACTGAGATATCTTTTTATATTTTTCTGCTGAAGATAAGCTAGATTGAAAAGAGTGATACAAGGGTGAGACTTAGCATTGATGTTTTGAAACATCAAAGATGGACAGGGTTTTCACAGAGATCACTTCTCAGATATCTTCACAACTACAGGTTGAAGATCTTCCAAAATCAAGAAGATTGGTGCATATGGCTAGGTCACTTCACCTTACAATTTGTATGACACTCTGGCCCGGGGTTGTGATGTGATAGGGGAGAATGAGGGATAATCTCACACAGAAGCTTCAAACAATGTCCAGTTCACATTTGGCTGAATAACTTCACCATCACACAGGGTATGCAGTCAGCAATGGGGTCAGAATGCTCATATGATTGAGAGCTTTTCAATGAATCTATCGGCGGGTTCTTATTCGAAAAATCGAGCGAGTTCGTGGTGGAGCGGTTGTATTTGATATATTTTCTTCTGATTTGAAGAAGAAGATGAAGAAGTAGAAGATGAAAAAGAGTCAGTGACTGTACTGAAAGATTTCAATGTTTTTTAAATTGTGTTTGAAATTTCAAGTTTGAACTTGATCACTTCTTATAGTTGTCTAGCCTGAGTATGAAGAATTAACAGAACTTCTTCATTCTTCTCACTCAGACACTGTTTTTCAAGAATTTTGCTTACTTTTTTCAGTTCCTGTATTTCAAGAACTTGTTATTTCTCTATTTCTTCCTTCTTTCTTCTCTTTAGAATTTCAATCTCAGAAATAACATCTGAGAAAACATCTTTTTTCACATTAACTGAGTGTACTCTTGAACTCATTTTACTCACTGAATGAAAAGTTGATCAGACTGTTTCAAAAGAAGAATGAAAGACTTTTATATATAAAACACCTGATTTTTTTCACACTAGTTCAGTAACTGGGTTAGATTTTTGAAGAGAATCTAATAAACTAAAAGTGATTTTTAAGATAAATCAATAAAATCTTTACAAACTCTTTCTTGAGATACAGTGAGGAAAAGTATGATATCAATTGATAATAAATCAGATAATATGATAGTTTTTAAGAGAAAAACTGACAAAAAATAAGTCAATTTTTTGCAGAGAAATTAATTAAAACTATTCAATTTTATTCTAAATCATTCAATTCTTCTCACACAACAAGTGTACAACTCAAATCAGTTAATAAAGAGTGTAAAAGAGAATTAAGTATTAATAAAATCTCTTCAGTCACTGAAAAAGTAATTCTTACTTAAAAGAATATGAAATTATGATAGAAAATACCTCTGTTTTTAATTCTTTATAAGAATATTGTATAAAATTCAGAGAAAAATATCTTACTTTTTCAAGAGAAGTAAAAAACTATTTCTAAGATCTTTTTTTTTTATTGCATTAACTGCTGCAGAAGAATGAGATAGAAACTGCTAAGATATACACTACTATATATTCTCTATCAAGACTTTCTCTCTTCAGAGTCTTGATATTATAGAGAATATAAGTCTGTTTCTATATAATAATATAAATATTATCAGCAGGATGTAGAGAAACTGATTATTTATATCTTAAAATAGAAGACTTTGTCAATGATTATATCAATATAGAGTTAATTTTTAAATTTAATAGAAATCTAGTATTACTGTTCTTAATCTCTTACAGAATCTATTGAATATTGAGATATTAAAACTAGATTTAATATATCTCACTGTGCAGAGATCAAAGGCTCAGTCAGATCTTGAGATATACTGATTTTATAGTTGTCATGTCTGCTGATTATGTATTAGTACAGTTACTGAGATATCTTTTTATACTTTTCTGTCAGAGATGAGCCAGGTTGAGAGAAGTGATACAAGAGTGAGACTTGATATTAATGTCTAGATACAATACACTGAAGACAGATCACAGAGATTGCACTTCAGAAGTGACTGTTGATTATATACTTGATATTATCACTGAGATATCTTTTTGTATTTTTCTGCTGAAGATGAGCCAGATTAGAAAGGGTGATATGAGGGTGAGACTTGATGTTGATGTTTTGAAACATCAAAGATGAGCAGGGTTTTCACAGAGATCACTTCTCAGATATCTTCATAACTACAGATCAGAGATCTTTCAAAATCAAGAAGATTGATGCATATGACTAGGTCTCTTCACCTTACAATTTGTATGGCACTTTGGCCCAGGGTTGTGGTGTGGTAGGGGAGAATGGGGGATAATCCCACACAGGAGTTTCAAACAATGTCCAGTTCATGTTTGGCTGGATACCTCCACCACTACACGGGGTATGCGGTCGGCGATGGGGTCAAAATGCTCGTATGATCGAGGGCTTTTCGATGGATCTATCGGCGGGTTCTTATTCGAAAAATCGAGCGAGTTCGTGGTGAAGCGGTTGGTTGCTTAGTCTATAAGTTATCTTATATAGACTGTTTTCTCTAATCTATTATACAGATATATCATTACTATATTTACTTACTATAGAATTTAATTACACTTTGCAGTGATTATAAACATCATTAAATTTATTATATCTGTAACTACAGAGGTGTAAGTCTTCTGATAAGTATCTTTCTTCAATTAGTTATTATATACAACTTATCAAGATTTTTATAATATATTATTCTTATTAGTATTAAGATCATCAGAGCAGTTCTTTTCAATAAATACTCAATAGTCAGATATTACTGATTTATTATATGAGATATCAGAATGTAAAATAAGTATTCAGGTCTTGTATCTCTCAAGATCAGATATTTCATATTGTATTAATTTCTTTCAATAATCTTCTACTCTCTCATATCTATTCATAGCATTCTTATGTGTGGCGGGCTGCGCCCGATCAATCATATAGACTATTCCATTACACTTCATAGATTCTTCCATTCCCGATCGCCGATCCGCGGCCGCTACGAACGCGCGTAGCATACACTCCGATTCTCAGCCATTCCCAATCACTGATCCTCAGCTGCTATGAACGCGTGTATATTCTTCCGCCCCGAAGCTCCACCACATATGCCATCACATACATATATAAATATTCACCTCAATCACTGATTCTCACACTTTCTCTTTGTTTTCTTCTCTAATGTTTTTATCTTTGTTATATAAGATCTATTAATATTATACTGATCTATTCAGCATAGGTCTCTTACACTATAAAAACATTCATTGTCTTCTTATTAGAAAATGATTATTCACACATCATCTTCTCATCAGAAATGATTATTTATTAAGAGATATCTGAACATGTAACAACATATAAGAAAGAGAAAACACAGTTAAGTGAACACTGAGTTCTTAGATAGAAGCTTACTCATCAGTCATTCTGACTCTGTAATAAAGATCTTATAAGAGAATGTCAGTGAAAAATCTGAGAGTTCTAACACTCAGATATATGAGAATACAATTACATATCTGATAATTAATATAATTATGTCTAACAATAATATGAAATTCTCAAACATAAGTATAGATGTGATGTCACAGTGACTCTGAGCAATGTTAGAATTATAACAGTAACAGATAGCAGACATGCATGCAACTTAATAACTTCAATATGAAGAGATTCAATAATTAACTCATGCAATTTCAATATCTACAGAATTAAATATAAAAGCACTGAAAGAATACTTAGATACTTTCACATATTTCAATACTTCTGATCTCACTCTCTACTTATTATAAAGAATGAAAATACTTATGAAACTGAATATAAATGAAGATTTCATCAGTTCATTAATCAATCAAGATTAATATATTAATGAATAATTGAAAGATTGTATGAAACAGAAGTTTCATTCATGAATGAAAGCATGTGAATCAGTGTTATGAATATCTGATAATATTATAAGATATCTTGATATTCTGTTCTGAGACACTGCTATACAATAGAAAGTATTAGATTAATTACAGAGTATCTGATAGAGAAACACTTCTCTTACAACATTTATTCCTGACTTCAATATCAAGATTCTAGAAGCAGATGATCAGTCTTGAGAGAATTGAATGAAGATTAGCATGCTTAAGAAGACATTGACTTTTGAACTCTTACAGACTCTTATAAGTGTAGATGAAGACTTAACTTATGAAGACTTCTACACACAGCTCTGAATATTGAATAACTGTCTTATCGAGCTTAAGAGTATACAGAACAGTGACAGAAGATGTTATATCTCAGTTACTTATACACTCACACTGAAGAACAATGATGCAGAGATTATGAACTGAATAGATTTAAATATCTATACATAAGCAAGAGTTTTCATCATTTGAACAGGCTTCTGAGTCTCTGAGATCACTTCTGAAGAAGTTGATGATTAATATTAATATGAAGTATGCATTAACTGTAACTGATCAGAATATATTACTTTCAACTACTAATTAATCTATGTATCTTCATACTCAAGAGAAAGATTAGTATCTTCTTATTTAAAGAATAAATCAGCATCTATTCACATTAACTACATTATATTAGAGAAAGATTCAGAGAATAACTATGAGAATGCTCTGATAAAACAGAAAAAAGATTAGCTTCTGTTCAAATTTACAAATAGAAGCTTGAAGAGGTTAAATGATAGTAATTTAAAGAGAAGATGATAATGAATGTGATTCTTATATCTACTATGATTGATAATATGTATAATATAAAAGCCATGATAGACAGTAGTCTATATCACTATGCAATGATAAAATCTTCAGTTGTAAGATATTATAATCTTCAGTGTATCTCTTTATTAAAACCTTAACTTCTCACAGAATTTGATGATTCAAAAGATGTTTATATCTGTTACATAATAAAGCTGATTATAGATATGAGAGGACATCAACATAAGAATGCCTATATATATGAAGTTAATAATCTTGATTATAATCTTATATTAGAACTTATCTGACTATCTGAATAAGACATCTTATTGAACACTTGAAACAGAAGCTTGATATTCTCTAATAATAATAGAGTTCACAAAGATGATATTCACAAGATCATGAATCTAACACAGATCTCTGTCAACATGTATAAAATACTCTGAAAAAGAAGTTATTATTAAAATTATCAACAGAGTCATTAATAGACTGACCGCCGGGATCATGAATTTCACATTTAATCTCATTTGATCTGGTCTCATACATTTCTTGGCGTGAATCCTGCTGGGACTAATCATTAAATAAACATGTAAAGTGACTATATATCAGATCTCAAAATGAAACCATGACTTGAAAAAAATGAGAAAGTGATTTCATTTGATCTCATTTAGTTTCATTCTTAGCATAAAGTTACTATTTTTAGACATTTTAAGGTTTTTTTTAGACTATTTTTAATTTTTTAAAAAGTAACGCTTTTTGATAACACTCAAATGAGATTTAAAGTCATTTAAAGCAATAAAAATAATTTAAATTGAGAAGTGGAAATCATGATCTCATTTGGAAAATGTGACAAGAGTAGACAGTAAGTCTCACTGAGACAGTATAGAACTACTATCTAATGTTAGAACCGTGTAATAAGATCTGTCGAATTGGCAATGAAACTATCAAAAATTCTGGTTCTGATTCCAGACACGGTCACACGGTCAGTCTAGTCATTAACAAGTTCACTGACAGTAGAATTATATATCAATCTATTTCATTAGTCTGACTAATATTAAAAAGACTCTAGAAAAGTTATTCTGTATTATAATAACAGATTCTTATATAAAACTCTCTTAATAATATCATGAATATCTAGATATCTTTCAATAAGATAATATTATAAATATACTCTTCTTATGAGATTCTGAAGTGAATCACAGTATCAAGTTAGAAAAAAAGAATGATAAGAACTCTGAACTGTTATAAGACTCTCTTTATAACATGTTTCAAGATGAACTTCTTCTTCTTCAAAAGACACTCAATGATCTGTTAAATAAAGAATTTATACATATTAATAACTCTTTCATCACAGCCTCTATTCTCTTTATAAAGAAATCAGATAGAGGACTCTGATTCTGTGTAAACTATCAAGATCTGAACAGATTAATGAAAAAAGATCAATATCTTTTATCTCTTATCAATGAAACTCTAGCATGAATCAGATGAGCTCAATGATTTATAAAACTAGATATTATCATCATATTTCACAAGATTTGTATCATTAAAGAAGATAAATGACTTACAGTATTTCAAACATATTATAGTCTCTTTGAATGAATAGTCACATTCTTCAAACTGACTAATACTCTCAGTACATTTCAGAAGTATATTAACTGAGCACTCTGAGATTTTCTTAATAAGTTTGTATCTGCTTATCTAGATAATATTCTCATCTTTATCAATGAATCTAGAAAAGAATATTAAGAATATGTATAAAAGATATTATAACAGCTATAAGAAGCAGAACTATCAATAGATATTGACAAGTGTGATTTTGAAGTCAAGAGTATTAAATATCTGAATTTTATTATAGAAGCTGATAAGAGAATTTAAATAAATTCTGAGAAAGTCTTTACTGTTCTTGAATGAGAAGCTCTGTATACTGTGAAAGATGTATAAAGCTTCATCACATTTGCTAACTTCTATCAGCAATTTATATAAAACTTCTCAGATATTATAAAATTACTTACAGATCTCACTAAGAAAGACTCAGTATTTCAATAATCAGCAGACACTGAAGCTGCATTTATACAGATAAAGAAGATATTTATTAATACTTCTCTGCTAATAATATTTAATTCTGATCATGAGATAGTTATTGAAGCTGATTTCTCTGACTATATAATAGAAGAAGTGATATTATAATATAATAATAAAGATATTCTATAATTATGTGTCTTTATATTTAAGAAACTGAGTCTCACTGAATACAATTATAAGATCTATAATAAGAAACTTCTTATAATTATACACTGTTTAAAAGAATGAGACTCTGAACTCTGAAGTGTCTCTGAATTTAAGATAGTCACAGATTATAAGAATCTTAAATACTTTATAACTATCTATAAACTTACTGAATAACAGATGTGATCATTTGAGTTTCTAAATCACTTTTATTTTATAATATACTACTGTTCTGACAGTCAGAACTCAATGATAGATACTCTCTTATAATGAGAGTAAGATATATCATCTGATATAATAGATACTCACTGAATGAACTGAGAGCATCAGCTCTTGAATTCAAAGATATTAATTAATTAAGATTAAACAGCTTACAGCATTATATATACTTCTTCAATTAAAACTGATATTAATATCTTTACTTTCTCTACACTGAATAAACTGTGATATACAGCAGCTCAGACTGATAAACTTCTTCAGACTCTCACTGAAGTAGTATATTAAGAAGTATTCTGATTTCTCTCAGAACTATGTATAAGAACTGATATCTCAGAATACTCAATCAATGATAATAACACTCTATAATTTTATAAATAATGCTGAGTCTCTCACTCTGAACTCTTATACACTCAGATAATACAAGAGATGTATGATTTATATATAATCAGTCATTTAAGCTGTGAATAACTGTATAGAATAATCTTCTGAGAATTCTACTAATCTGAAATATTAAATAGTATCAGATACTTTGTCTGAAACTGCAATTACTATTCTTCTATTATTTCATGAAAGAACTGTAGAAAAGATCTACTAAAATCACTTAATATTTCTGATAGAATCTGATAAGATGTAGTAATTAACTTCACTATTAATCTATCTAAAAGTAAGAACTGCAGAAATATTCTGATCATTATTGATTAACTAAGTAAGAGTATAATATTAAAATCTTATAATAAAATGAATACTAAACAAGTTATCAAAGTCTTCTTACAGAGTTCATTCTATCAGATGTATAAATTACTGAGATTAATAGTATCAGATCAGAGTTATTAATTTATAAGTACTCTCTGAATAAGAATCTATCAAGTTCTCAAGATTATACACTGTCTGTTAACTGTCTATCATCTTGAGACTGATAATGCATCAGAACAGATAATTCAAATCATAAAGATTTATCTTTATAAGTTCTGTAATTACTTATAAGATGATTGATATAATCTTCTTCTATATGCAGAGATCACTATTAACAGTTAAGATGTCATTTTAACAGATGTAAGTTCATTCTTTCTTACATATAAATATCACATGAAAGTGTTGAATCTTCTAGAGATTACACAGTTCACACTGAACTCTCACAGTCTGATTCAGATCACTGATAATATAGTAATAAAGCTCTGAGATACTCATAACTGAGCAGAGATCTTCATGACAATTATGAAATAAGACTAAGAAGATTAAATCAATATCTGATGAGATTCTGCAGAGTAGTATAAGATAGAAGATCTTGTATAATTAAATCTTAAGAATATATGAATTACATATTTATCTTATACACTAGATTATCACTATATCAGATATAAAGTGATAGAAGTTCTAGATAGTTATAACTATCATCTTAACACATTATCAGAGATTTATAATGTATTTTATACAAGCTTGCTCTGCTGTGCTGTCACTGATCTGTTCTCTTCTCAGCTGACTTCTGACTGACAGCTGCCAGATATCATAGAAGAAGATAATGAGCTTAAGTGAGAGATTGAAGATATTCTCAATGAGAGATTCTGCAGCTGCAGCTGATAATATCTTGTAAAATGAGTCAGCTACAATTAACTGACCTGAACTTCAAGTTCTGTGTTATCTGAAACAGCAGCTCTTGACTGATGAAAACTGCCTCTGAAAAGAGAGAACTAATGTGACAGACTGCACCTGATCAATTATATAGACTATTTCATTACACTTCATAGATTCTTTCATTCCTGATCACTGATTCACAGCCACTATGAACGCGTGTAGCATACACTCTGATTCTCAGCCATTTTCAATCATCAATTCTCAGCTGCTATGAACGCGCGTAGCATACACTCTGATTCTCAGTCATTCTCAATCATCAATTCTCAGCTGCTACAAATGCGTGTATATTCTTCCACTCTGAAGCTTCATCACATACACTATCACATACACATATAAATATTCACCTCAATCACTGATTCTCATACTTTCTCTTTCTTTCCTTCTCTAACATTTTTATCTTTGTTATATAAGACCTATTAATATTATATCAATCTATTCGGCGTAGGCCTCTTACATTATGTGATTTTAAAAGAAAATTGATAATGAGAGTGAAAGTGTAAGCTGTAAATGCCTTTATAAACTGCATTCAATCTGTATTTATCAATTCAGAAATATTGAAATCCTTCATCAAATAGATGATAGAAACAGTATCAGTTACTGCAGTTATAGTAGTTGTAGTAATCTTCAGCATTTCTTACACTTTTGTGAGAAAAACTACATCACTTGTGTCAAAAATTTTATCTGTTGTAGAACTTCATAAGTAATAGATTGAATATTCACAGAATCTGATAAGCTTATATAAATCAGTCTATATGAATAACTTATTCAACAGCTTCTGTGATTCATGAAGATGAGTAAAAACATCAGTTTCAAGCTCACAGAAATGTGTGATCTGTGGCGGAAGTATTTATCAATACTGAAAAAGAAATTATATAAGAGCTATAAACAGCCTCTTTACTATCATCATCTGCAACTGCAGATCAATACTTCTCATTATATAGAACTGTAGATGTAAGTGTATTATTTATAATTAAAACAACTGTTTTCAGAATATCTGCTCAGAATTTCTTTAAGATCTTCTTGTTAATGAGAACTGCTCTGACACAGGTTATAATCATATGTATTCCGCGCTCAGACACATCATCTTAATATAATAATTAAGAAGTAGTTGATTTTCATACTGTGTTATAATTGATGAACAATGCTGTAATCTTCATGAATCTGAATATATTATTAATATCAGTTCTGATATATGCTGATGCAGTAAAACCTAGATTCTTCATAAATTGAATTCAGTGTGCATAGTAATTGTAAGCTTAATTCTTGATATATAAGAAATAGATTCATCTGTATCTAATCACATCATCTGTGATTAATATATAATATTTATTGCTCTGTCATGATTCAACAGACTGATTTATAGACTTGCTCAATATTCACTCATCACCTGTAAGATTGATATGAATTCACTTTATTAATTATACAGTCTGTGGCATGAAAGTAATTAAGTATTTATATGTCATACCTGCTTTAATACAGGTGTTGTAAAAGAAATTGATCTTAATATCTTTGACACAGATGTCAGATAGTGAATTCTTTATTAATACTATAATAGCTTCTGTGTGTATATGTCTCAGATCAATATATCACTTCACAAGTGTTTTCATAATTGTAGATAATTCTCAATGTTGAGATTAATTATTGATGAGATTATTATCATCAATAGTTATCATGACTTTAGCATAGTTATTATCATATACATATAATTTCACTGTGAAGTAAACTGCTTTACACTTCTGATATACATAAACTTCTGACATTCTTTCAACTATTTTATAAATTGAGTTCTGAGATGTACAGATTGCAGTTAAAATCACTTCACTTAATACTTTAATAATGAAATAGAATAGAGTGTTTAAGCTTGAAAGCTTATGTTGAAAACTCTGATTCTTCAATCTGATGCATGACAATAGATTGACTGTGAGATTGAGAATATAATTATAATATGACAGAACTGAAGCAGTGACTAGTCAGTAGCATTATGTAGAGATAGTTGTTTAAAAAGCTGTATAAGTGAGCTTGACTATCTTGCTTGAATAGTGAGCTTGTAGGCTACGGAGTTATTACAAGAATATCACAGATATAATACTTAGTATACTAAGAAGATTGTATAAGAAACACAGTAACTCTTATATATATTTCAGTAGAAGAAAAACAAATTACTAACTTCTTTGACAGAGAGTCAGTATCTAGCTATTCTATAGAGATAATAAGTGAATACTCTTCTCTCATTTCATGAGTAAGAATAGTCAGAGTGATACCTCAGCAGTGTCTTACTATTATGAAAGAGTAATCTGCTAATCTTGTATAAAAGTGAGATTCTCATATTTATCAATCAGATCTTTCTATAATATATCTGAATGATATTATAGAGTGATTGAAAACCATTTCAGACAGAATAAAATCATTTATATAAAAGTAATAAGTCATGTAAAATCATAACAGAGCCTTGACATGACTGAGAGTATAATAATATTCTTCTCTTTAAGAGCATAGTTCTGATACTCTCAAGATTATCAGATTAGAAGTTATCTTTATTATATAGTAATAATTATCAACTGATTAATAGTATATATACTGTATATGATATAAAGAAATAGATGAGTTTTTCTGCTGACTGTGTAGATGTTTCTTTCTCATCTCTGTTTAAATTAAACATGTGATAAGTGAGTTTCTTATATATCAATTTAAAATGTGAAAAATGTAGTTAATAAGTGACTTACAGATCTCTCATTATATTCTGTTCTATATATAAAATTCTCTACAAAAGTGATGTATTTTAGAGACAAAGTTAACAGTAGTAATAGGATTTTTTAAAAAGATTGTCTCTCTCTATATAATATTTTTCTCTCCTTCTCTCTCATCTGTAATAGTGAGTGCATGAGAGCATCATTCTTGAGAGATAATAAGAGACTTATTCTGATATTTTCTAGTGAATAATAAATGTCTTTGTGATGCAGCTGCAGTCTTCATAACTGCTAAGAAAGTCAGGTTGAAGATGAAGACAGTGATGTCAATAAGCTGTGAGAGTACTGCTGTTATTATTATATCTTCTCCTTCTTCTGCATCTCTTGCAGATGTGATAGTAGCAGTCATGCCTTGCAGTGAGATGTTATTTCTTCTGCTGATCAGTTCATCTGTATTCAGTTCTTTCTCTACTCTTCTCATCACTGTTATAACACTGTTCTCTCTTTCAGTCAACACAGTGGCATATGACCCTGTGTGATCATTCAGAGAGAATCTCAGAAAGAGCTTGATTCTGAGAATAGTAACTCTGAGAAGCTCAATTCATAGTTTCTCTTCTACAGTATATCTGAGCCCTGCTCAGAATACTGCTGAGTTGAGTCTGCAAAGTCTCACAGTTTCTTTATCTTCTCTCTATAAGAAGACTTCAGTGCAGTCTCTGATTAGTACTGTTACTTATCCACACTATACTAAGCAGCTGAAGAAAAGAGAGATCTTATATATTCACTTCTTCTCTCACTTCTGATATTTCTGTTATATCTGTAATAATGACTTTTATCTCTCTGTAAGTATTATCTATTCTACAAGAAGACATTATATCAGCTCTGATAAGAAAGTCAGATACTCAAGCAGTACAGAGTGAGAGTCTCAGAGCTTTAAGTATTGATAAATTCTGTCAATACTGAAGAGATCTCTCTTACTTATCTGTAAAAGAAGATGAAAGTATAAGTCTCTGAGATGAAAAAATATCTCAGAATGACTGATCTCAAGAAGAAGAGATCAGTCAGCACTGCTGTTAAAAGTATTATAAAGATTAATTACTGATTAAAGAGAATCTCACTCTAATTAAAGTAGATGATTGAGATGCTTTATAAGTTAATAAGTTAATATTTTATATATTTCTCATACTCTTCTGCAGTGCTGCAGTACTAACTTCTTAGCAGATAAAGATACTAGTACTGAAGACTTTAATAATAAAGAATAAGTTTAATAAGAATATAATTATTGATGAGTAGACTCTGATCTCTCTTTTTACTTTTTCAATGAGCTACAGCTCTATTAGAATAGCAGTGATCTGCAGATTAATAATATTAATCTTTATTAATTTTAAATATCTCTTTCTTTTCTTATTAACTGCTTCAGAAATTTTACATTTGTATAGTCTTATTAAACTTTTAAAAATTCTTTGAGAGAAAATAGAGAAAGAGTACTACAGAGTTTATAAGACACTGACTTATCACTGTAAGATTATCTCTACAAAACTCTTTGAGAAAAATAAGAAGTCTTAAACAGTATTTCTTACTTAATATCTCTGATATATAATAGAGTAATCTTTACTAGTTATCTCATAGCTTATAATTTCTTTCTCAGCATTTTTCAAATATTTAAGCAGTTCTTATGAATTCTCTGATAATGAATAATTTTCTTATTTAATAAGATATTAAAGCTTACTGTAATATATTTACTTATTTAATATTTTCTTCATAAGATATTCAGTATCACTCTTAATCTCAATATTATTCAGCTGAGATGACTTCATCTCAGAGTATTATTTATAGAGCTTTAAATAGAAAATATGAAAAATAGAATGAATTGATTTCAATTCTAAGAATAATTTTAACTTATATATCTGCTTACTTATCACTCTTATTATTAGAAAAGATTCTAGTCATTATTCACTGAGCTTCTTATATAGTCTTATTATCTTAATATTCTTTGTTAAAAGTAGTACTTGATTCTCTATTAAGAACTTTATTAAAAGATGTTTTTAATTATAGTATTTTATCTACTACGTCTAAGTACAGTGAATGAGTATTATTACAACCGCTTCACCACGAACTCGCTCGATTTTTTGAATAAGAACCCGCCGATAGATTCATCGAAAAGCCCTCGATTATACGAGCATTTTGAACCCATCGCTGACTGCATACCCCGTGTGATGGTGGAGTTATCCAGTCAAATGTGAACCAGACATCGTTCAGAACTCCTGGGTGGGATTATCCCTCATTCTCCCCTATCACACCACAACCCCGGGCCAAATTGCCATACAAATTGTAAGGTGAAGAGACCTAGTCATATGCATCAATCTTCTTGATTTTGGAAGATTCTCAATCTGTAGTTGTGAAGATATCTGAGAAGTGATCTCTGTGAAAACCCTGTTCATCTTTGATGTTTCAAAACATCAATGCCAAGTTCCACCCTCATACTGTCCTTCTCAATCTGGCTCATTCCCAGCAGAAAAATACAAAAAGATATCTCAGTGATAATATCAAGCATATAATCAACAGTCACTTCTGAAGTGCAATCTTCACAGTCTGTCTTCAGTGTATCTAGACATCAATATCAAGTCTCACCCTTGTACCATCTCTCTCAATCTGGCTCATTCTCAACAGAAAAGTACAAAAAGATACCTCAGCAACTGTACTTGATACATAATCAGCAGATAAAATAATTATAAAATCAGTATATCTCAAGATCTGACTGAGCCTTTGATCTCTGCACAGTGAGATATATTAAATCTAGTTTTAATATCTCAATATTCAATAGATTCTGCAAGAAATTGAGAACAGCAACACTAGGTTTCTATTG
This sequence comes from Blastomyces dermatitidis ER-3, assembly GCF_000003525.1. Taxonomy (NCBI): domain Eukaryota; kingdom Fungi; phylum Ascomycota; class Eurotiomycetes; order Onygenales; family Ajellomycetaceae; genus Blastomyces; species Blastomyces dermatitidis. The sequence continues at coordinate 1,533,523 of NW_025544774.1, forward strand.
AATTTGAGAATTAACTCTATATTAATATAATCATTGACAAAGTCTTCTATTTTGAGATATAAATAATCAGTTTCTCTACATTCTGCTGATAATATTTATATTATTATATAGAAATAGACTTATATTCTCTATAATATCAAGACTCTGAAGAGAGAAAGTCTTGATAGAGAGTATACAGTAGTGTATATTTTAGCAGTTTCTATTTCATTCTTCTGCAGCAGTTAATTCAAAAAAAAAAGATCTTAGAAATAGTTTTTTACTTCTCTTGAAAAAGTAAGATGTTTTTCTCTGAGTTTTATACAATATTCTTATAAAGAATTAAAAACAGAGTTGTTTTCTGTTATAATTTTATATTCTTTTAAGTAAGAATTACTTTTTCAGTGACTGAAGAGCTTTCATTAATACTTAATTATTTTTTACACTCTTTATTAACTGATAGACTGACCGTGTGACCGTGTCTGAGACCAGGACCAGAATTTTTGATAGTTTCATTGTCAATTCGACAGATCCCATTACACGGTTCTAACATTAGATAGTAGTTTCATACTGTTCCAGTGGGACTTACTGTCTACTCTTGTCACATTTTTCAAATGAGACCATGATTTCCACTTCTCAATTTAAATTATTTTTATTGCTTTAAATGGCTTTAAATCTCATTTGAGTGTTACCAAAAAGCGTTACTTTTTAAAAAATTAAAAATAGTCTAAAAAAAACCTTAAAATGTCTAAAAATAGTAACTTTATGCCAAGAATGGAACTAAATGGGACCAAATGAGACTACTTTCTCATTTTTTTCAAGTCATGGTCCCATTTTAAAATCTGATATATAGTCACTTTGCATGTTTTTTTGATAGCCAGTCCCAGCGGGATTCACGCCAAGAAATGTATGGAACCAGATCAAATGGGATCAAATGTGAAATTCATGGTCCCGGCGGCCAGTCTATTAACTGATTTGAGTTGCACACTTGTTATGTGAGAAGAATTGAATGATTTAGAATAAAATTGAATAGTTTTAATCAATTTCTCTGCAAAAAATTGATTTATTTTTTATCAGTTTTTCTCTCAAAAACTGTCATATTATCTGATTTATTATCAATTGATATCATATCTTTTCTCACTGTATCTCAAGAAAGAGATTGTAAAGATTTTATTAATTTATCTTAAAAATCAATTTTAGTTTATTAGATTCTCTTTAAAAATCTAATCTAGTTACTGAACTAGTGTGAAAAAAATCAGGTGTTTTATACATAAAAGTTTTTTATTCTTCTTTTGAAACAGTCTGATCAACTTTTCAATTGAAAACAGACTTAGAAATATCTCAATTGAAACAGTCTGATCAACTTTTCATTGAGTGAAAACAATGAGTTCAAAAATACACTCAGTTGATGTGAAAAAAGATGCTTTCTCAAATACTATTCCTGAGATTGAAATTCTGAAGAGAAGAAAGAAAGAAGAAATAGAGAAACAACAAGTTCTTGAAATACAGAAACTTGAAAAAGTAAGTAAGATTCTTGAAAAGCAGTGTCTGAGTGAGATGAATGAAGAAGTTCTGTTAATTCTTCATGCTCAGACTAGACAACTACAGAAGATGATCAAGTTCAAACTTGAAATCTCAAACACAGTTCAAAAAACCTTGAAAATTTCTAGTATAATTACTGACTCTTCATCTTACTCTTCTTCTTTCTTTTTTCCTACTTCTTCTTCTTCTTTGAATCAGAAGAAAACATATGCTCAAGCAGCTGAATCTGCTATCTCTAAACCTGCTATCTCAAAACCTGCTCAAAATCCTGAGAAAACTGAGAAGAATACTGCTCATGTCTCTATTCATAGAAAAGTGAAAAAGAAAATGCAAAAAGAGAAAAACTTTCAAATCTTCAGAAATAGAAGACTTATTCTCAAAGTCTCAAATCAGAATATTCTGCAAAGAAACAAGTTAAACTCAAATCTCATTTTCAGAATTAGAAATGAAATTAATCAGCAGTTCTTTTCTCAGTTAATGACTGATATTAAAGTTTAAAAATCAGTTATAGCTTCAATTAAGTCATCATTCTTTGAAAACTTCATTATTCTGACTACAATGTCTGAATTCAGTGCTGAATTTCTTATTCAGAATAAGAATCTCTGAAAGTCAGCAGTAGAATCTTTACTAAATATAATAATTCTATCTCAAAGAGATGAAAAGTGAGACAAATTCATTCTTTATAATATTTTAGTTGAAATTTTTGACTGTGAAGAAGAAATACTACTTCTCAAAAATGAATTGAAGAAATACAACTCTATTCAACTGAGAAAGAAGTCTGTATAACTAAATTTAATTAAGTTCAGACAAAGCAGAAGAAATGCCTACATTCTAGTATATATAAAAACACTTAAACAGTCAAAGATCTCTGAAGAAAGAGTAGCAGATTTGAAAATGAGAGTTCATGAATATAAAGACTCAAGAATGAATCTCAAAGCTCAAACACAGTGTTCAAATTGTCAAAGATATGAATACTTTACAATCTCATGTTTTAGAGACTCAAAATGTGCATTCTGTGCCAGAGATCATAAAACTAGTGAGCATAAATGTAAAATATGCTTAAAAAGAGATGAAATTTGGTAATATACTCTGCTTAAGTACTCTAATTGCAAAGAAAAACATGTATCTAGCTCAAAAGAATGTATGTTTGCTTCTAGAACTCAAAAGAACTGAAGAAAAGATGAAGCTTAAAGTCAATCTAGAACTGAAGAGAAGAGTCAAGTCAGTAGACTTACAACTATAAGCTTAAAAAGAAGAAACTCTCAATTATCTAAGTCTTTAAACTTCAATTCTTTAGCTAAATATAAACAGAATTTGAATTCTCAAACTTCTGTTAAGATTAGACAATTGAGAAATGACTCTGATGATAAACTAGATATAATACAAGCAGTTGAGATTTCTACTTTTCAGAATAGTTATAATCTACTATCTGATAATAGTGATTAGATTCTACTCTACTCTCTTTTAGTATGAATATACAATAAAAACAATAAAAAAAGTTTAAAAACTCTTCAAAAATCACATTTATTCAAAATAATGTGAATAGAAACTTAAATTGTATTTATTCTTATCTTCAAATTGTATTTGAATAAAAAGTTGATTTTATACTGCTTCAGAAGCTGAATTTTAATACTGAGTAAAAATATGTCATTTCTCATTCAAGCTACTACTGCTTTTTATCTCAAAAGTCTGACATAAAGTCAAGAGTAGTGATCTATGAAAGAAAGAGATCAAGATATTAATTTAATCTAAGATTTAATATTATGTCTGATTCTAATATTCTGATGAGTGATATTATAGATAAAGAAAATGAGTTTGATACTATACAGCTCATAAATATCTATAATGAAAAGTCATTGAAGAAAAATAACAATATCTGAACAATTGATAGAGAATTTCTGAACATAACTTCATTAAGAAACTCTATAATTGCAGGAGATTTCAATGCACATCATTTCTAATGAAATTCAGAATGCAAGAGAGCAGTGAGAGCTGATAATCTGATTGAATAAATCTTTGAGCATTCAATAGATTTGATTAATAAGTCTGATTAACAAACATTCTTTAGAAAAGGTATGAAACAGAAGTCTATTATAGATCTAATCTTCATATCATAAAATCTAATGAAAAGAAGACTTGTAAACTGATTTATTAATTTAAATAAGACATCAGAATCAGATCATGAGATTATTTAATTTAATATTGAACTGAGTGAAAAATAAATGAGTGAAAATCCTCTTCTCTCTAATCAGTATAACTTTGAAAAAGCTGATTGAAAAGCAGTTAAAGAAAGTATAAAACTGTTAAAATCTGAAAGACAGAATGAGCTATATTGAAATTCTGGTCAAGATATCTCAAATGAAATGCTTGAGAATAGAGTGAAGCTTATTACTGTGATTCAAAGGTTGCTTAAGCCAGCGTATGATTACAGGCGTACGCCGGCTTCTTATATTATAATCTCATACACTAAATTAATTAGTGTACACTATGGCCTCTTTACACACATACACTAGTAGTTCGGAAGTGGCTGCATTATTATCTGACAGTTGTACATTCTTTCAAATCACATCCTCTCTCACCAGATTCAGTCACACCCACATGACCATGTCATACACCCTAGCTTCATGCGGATTAGCTCGCCACTAGTGTTTCACAATTGTGTGATCTATTCCTGATTCAGCTAGTATTCTGCATACACTCTCACAAAGAAACTTTCACTATATTACATCACTCATTCACTAACTTTTCTCATTCTTCAATCATCATCTTCATCATCATCATCATCAAACACTATCATCTCATTCAAGATTTCTACTTCTTCTTCTGTTCAACTCTTTTCATCTGTTCATCTATCACATTGTATGTGTTTCTGACAATGGCTCTCTGTTCTCACAGCAAGTGTCATTGTAGTGCTCATACCAGGCAGTTTGTTAGCAGTAAGTATAACGCATTGTGAAACATGATCAGGACTTGTTTATCTTCTAACAATCACCAGAACAATGTATTATCATGAATGATGACACATCTTCTTCATCTTCTTATATACTCTTAACTGTTTCTTCTTCTCAGCAGGTTTCTGATCATGTTTTCTGGCATGATTTTGCATGAATGCAGATGCTGATATGTTTGTTTTTATTTACATAGAATCTTCACACATTGACAGATTCACATTCACTGATGATAGTGAACCTGATATTGCATTCTTGATTGAGAACTTAGAGAATGTGATAATGAAGGAATTGTTCATGTCATGTGTGACTGGGTCTTTCATATCTCTTCTTACTTCTTCTACTACTTCTTTCTCTGCTGCTTCCTTCTCTGTCCCTTTCTCTGCTGCTCTTCAATCTTCTACACTTGTCTCTGTGTCTGGTTCTCCCGCTCCTGCTACCCCTGTTCTCATGATCCCTGGTTTTGCCATCTCTGCTTTCATTACTAGCTCTCCCTGTTTCAAGAAGATGTTGTATAGACTTAATAAATCATATCTCTCAGCATGTACACTTCTGCTCTTCTTACTGACTCTCAGAACAATTTATTGTATGAAGACTGTGTATAATACAACTATCTGAAGCTCAGTTATAAATACTGATTATTACATTCATTTTAAATATTTGTGATGAAGCAATTGTCTGTTCATCTCAGAGAATCATCTTTCTTCTCAACAGTATTGAGATCATAAGTCTTTTTCTTTTTCATCTTTTCTTTCTAACACTGATTTTCCTGTTCTTAGAGAAAATTGTTATAAGTTTTACTGTGCATGAAGTCATAGCATTCACAGATATCAAGGAACTTTTTACAATCATAAAGTTCAACATTATGAGAATATTCACTCTGATGAATTTCTTCAGAATGATCAATCTGTATCAGTCTATTCTCTGATATCTGTCATCTGACTTTGTGATGCAGGTGAAAGATATTCATGTTTTCAGGAACAGAAACATGGATGTTGTACTCTTTTACACCCGCGGGTGTGAGGCTTGTACACCTTGTCTGAAATGTCATCATGGGAATGAGTCATTCACACACTGCATTCTGCTTCCTGTATTCCCCTGTGTCCCTCTCTCTCTTCCTGAGGAGTCTTGTGTGTGTTGTAATTGTATGTACAACTCTAAGGCCAGTGAGTGTTTGTTTGATAACTATTCTCATCTCTGATTTTGTGATTTTTGTATGCTAACAATGATTCTTAGTTGCTCCGGCATCAGAGGCCATTCTGATTGAAGATAACAATGCCACTGAGACTACCCCCTTCTGCTCTCAAGCTCCTTCTGTCACTTTCTCTCTCTCTCCTGCGGGGAAGGTTGTGCACACACTGGATTGTAAGTGTTCGGCTCTGGGTGACTCCTGCCGTTGTTCATCTGGTCCTGTGCCTTCTCCTCCTTCTGTTTCTTCCACCTCTGCCCCCTCTGCCCTGGCTCCTGGTCCTGCAGGTCCTGCACTCTTCTTCAATTTCTCTACATGTATGTGTGTGCATTCCTATATTAGCATTCCAATCAATCTTGCAATAAATGACATTAATGTCATATGCAGAGTGATAGAGGAATCAGAGACATGCACAGCATTGTTGCAAGAGTGACTTGCAGCCCTCAAATCTCTCACAGATCTTGAGTTTTAAGATTTCCTTTGTTTTTGATGTTTTTCAGGTGACATGATGTTAGAAATAGATTAAACATGTGATGTATGAAAATGAATGAGATGTGTATAATAACATTTGTCTTTTGCAGCTGACTCTTACAGTTGATGATCAATTCATTATTTCTTTTCTTACACTTTTTCTTTATCTGCTAGTCACTACTCTTACATGATCTCTATATGATACAGTGTTCAGTGACTAGGTTCAGCAGCTTTCAACTTTTGTGATTCTGTCTCACACATTATACTGTCTCTCTTTGCCTGCTCAGACCACTACAGTGAACAGCTCATTGAAACTAACCTCACTCAACCTCTGAGTGTTCTCAGGGATTGAGATGGCTTGATCTCACATGTCTGTGAATGTTTCAGATAGTTCATCTTCTGTGATCTCTGTGATTGAACTGGTGTAAACAGTTGAATTCAACTCTGAATTTCTTTTTCTTCTGCAATCTGATTCATGTGTAAGTCTGCTGCTCTGAGACTGCTCTTTACTGTATTACATCTGCTGTCTGCAGTGCATTATTGTATGATCAGCTACAGTCTCATCACTTATTGAAGTATGGCATTCATCTGATTTCTTCATTGCTTCTCATTCTTTTCTTATAATCATAAAAAGATTGAAATAAGTGAGATCATCTGATTCATAAGTGTCTATGATTTCTCTTACTTCTTGAGACTTTTCAATTGTAAGTCTCTTCTTTTTCAACACTGATGATAGTGCTGTGAATGACTATAATTCACTCAGGTCTTGCATCTTTACTTTCATAAGTCATGAATCATTGATTAAGTTGTATAAGATCTGTCTCTCTGGTTCTTTCAATGTGTATGTTCTCAGAGAATGTGATTTGAGTATCTTATATGGCTTAAACCATCTAGATTGAAACTTCTCAGAACTCTCATTGTGTATGAGAACTCACATTCTCATCTTGAGACTCAATTCCTTAATAAGTGAGTCTCATATTCTTTTCAATTGAATTGCTCAGTTCAGGAGTAACTCATTAGCTTTTGCATGTGCATGGCTGATCTCTTTCAATCTTAGTTTCACATCTGCAACTGTTGCATTCACAACTGCTACTGTTGCATCTGTAACTGCTCCCTCCCTCACCTTTTTCAAAGCATTCTCCGGGATGCGCGGATGCAATCCATACAACAGGTAGAATGATGAATGCTTGAAGACTGCATGCTGTTGAATCTGCATGATCAATAGCACCTGCCTGAGATATTCATCTCATAGTCTTATAGGCTTACTCACTAGATATTTCATCAGCATGTTGCTCAAGATTTCATTCAAGTGTTTCATCTTTCTGTTTGTCCATGGATGATATGATGTTGTTCTACAATGTCTTGTCTGTAACTGGCCTATGAAATGCCTCACTGCTCCTTCTATGAGGTTCACACTGTTATCAGTTAGAATCTCACGCGGCATTCCATAGTTGACATAGATCTCATCATGTAGGAACTTCACCACCATCTCCTCTGTCACCTCTGAAACTGCTTTCACAACTGGCCAGTCAGTAGCATAATCAATAGCAGTGATTATTCATTGATTTTCATTTAATGTTTATGATAATATGTCTATAAGGTTCATCTCTCATTGTTCAAACAGTTGTATCATACACTTCATCTGATATTGTGCTTCTTTGCATTCTAATCCTTTCTTAGATTCTTTCACAACCTGGCAATTCAGACACTTGTGAGCATATATCTGAATGTTCTTGACCATGCTTAGCCAGTACACTCTTGATTTGAGTACACTCATGAGTTCAGAGCTTTCTAAGTGACTGAATTCTTTGTGCATGTGAGCCACTAAGTCACATTGAAATGAAGATTCTAGATAGAGAGCTTCTGCATATTCTAGATCACAGTAAAGCACAATGTTGTTTTTCAATTTTCTCAGCTTGAAGTTCAGAAGCATCTCTTCTACTACTTTCACAAGATACTTGTCATTCAACATCTTGTCATTCTTCAAGTGAGAGATTATGATATTCACTCATTCTGATTCCTTGTATTCTCTCAGTGTGTTTAACATGAATGTCTCTTGTACCTGGTTCACAGAATCCTCACTCATGAAATCAGGTCTGTGACTGATTGTATCAGGCATCACTGCATCTGATCCCTTTCAGTATTTGATATGAATTATTATTATTATTATTATTCTTCAATTATAGATGTATGCAGTCAGAGACTATGACATCTACCTGAGAACTTTAGTTCTCAGGGTTTTTTCTATGTCTGTAAAGTTAACTATTATACATTCATCAATTTCAGATATGCAAAATCAGAAAATTCCAGCCCAGAATACAAAAACTGTTTACAAATTGCAGTGTTTTAACATCTTTTGATACTTTGAAATCATTTGACAATATCATGACAAAGGAAAAGAGAAAAAGAACACAGTCTCAAAGATAGACACATTAAATAAATAGATAGAAAGAAATTGAAAGAAAAGGATAAAGAAAAAGATAAAGTAAAGAGAGACTATAACAAAACAAATTATTAAAAGAGAGTGTATAGCTGTTTTAACAGACTATATCTGATTTATTTCCTCCTCTTCATACTCAGATAATTCTGAATTTAGTCATTTTCTTGTAGCTGCTTGAGTTTCTGATAGAAAGTCTATTAAGTATTTAATTCCTGTCTCAGTTGAGAATAAGAATCTCATATTTAATTGATTTAGATCATACTTCTCTTTCAATCTGGCTCTGAGACTATTGTATAATGCACAGTGCATTACAATATACTCAGGATTCTCATTTGTATTACAGAATGAGCATTCTATTGAGTCAAATCTATCATCAAATCTTTGTATATAAGATTTGAAATAGCCATGTCCTAGTTTCAGCTGTATTATAGATGAGAATATTTTCTTTTTACATTTAATTGAACAAGATTTCCACTTGGGTTTTGTTTCAAATCTTGAATAATGTATACTCTTCTTTTGTTTCTGCCAGCTTTCATTCCACTTGTCTAAACAAGATTCTTTTATTTTTCTCTTTATAAAAGACCAGGACACAATTTTTTGAATAGATCTGCTTAATTCTGCACCCTTTTTTGCAGCTGAATCAGCCAATTCATTACCATGAATATTCATGTGAGCAGGAACCCAGTGTAGATGAATTATCAGCTTTGATGTTCTTCTCTTTTGAATTTTCAAAACAGAGTTTAAGATCAGTTCAAGATTCATTTGACCATTATGAATCTGACTATTTCTAAGTCTTTTTAAAGCAGCTTGACTATCAGAGAATATCCATGCCTCTTTCAAACAATTTCCTCTTTTATGAGATTTTATTTCAATGAGTTTGAAAGCTTTCACTATTGCAAATAGTTCAGCATCAAAGACTTCACATTCAGAGCCTAGATTCCAGAAATCTGAGATAAAATTAATATTATCTTCAGTATAAGCAATGCCTGCACCTAATCTATTCAAGTTCTCATTTTTTGAGCCATCTGAATAAACCAGAATAGAGTCTTTTATATTGATTGTAGAAATTCTCTTCAAATGCTGTTCATATTCTTTCTCTTTTGATAGTTCACTTATTTGTAAGTCTATAAGAGATTCAAGCTTTTCTCTCCAGGGAGATAACTTCTCATGATCAACTTTTTCAACATTTAAAGAAGAAAATTGATTTTTAATCAGAGAGCATAGTCTGTACAGTTGAGAAGGCATTTTCTTTGAAGAATTATTTTCATTCCAATCAAGAAATCTATTCCAATCCAGTTCATTTCCAGAGTTAATTGATGGAAATGAAGAAGAGACTCTTTCTCTGATTATATGATTTGAGCTCATCTTTACAACTCTCAGAGCATAGTTCATACAGGCCTTTTCAAATCTAATAGCAGGAGGAGGAATTGAAGCTTCAATTTCCATTGCTTTAATAGGAGATGATTTGAATGCTCCCAGAATTCTTCTCAAGGCTCTGTTTTGCAGACTTTGAAAGAGTTCAGTGAAATTCCCTTGATTATTCCACCAAACTTGAACTCCATAATCAGCTACTGATGTGATACAGGCTATATATAACTGTCTCATAGCCTGAAAGGATAGACCTCTCTCTGTATTTGATAGTCTGATTATGTTGTTCAATAGTCTTTCTGCCTTGACAGTTCTTTGTTGAATGTGATATTTAAAATTCAACTTGGAGTTTAACCATACTCCTAACCATTTGACATTTACACTGGGTTTAATCTCTCTATTTAAAAGAGTTAGAGATAGTTCTTTCTCATTGAGTCTAGGAAAGAAATGAATTAACTCAGTTTTATCCATATCAAATTGAATTTGATTGATATCTGCTCTAACAAAGATTTCCTTTGCAGCTTCTTCAATTACTTTCAAATTCTCTTTGATAGTTTTTGAGCTGTAGACTAGACCAATATCATCCACATAACTCGGAGATCGCACTATTCTCATATTTCTATTTTTGAATAGATATGCAGTGTATATTGCAAATAAAATGAGTGAGATTGGAGATCCCTGTGGTACTCCTATTTTTATCTCAGTCTTGTCTTGTTTCATTCCATCAAAGAAGAGTTATATAATTCTTTTAGACATAAAACAGTTAACCCATTTTATTAGAGAAAGTGGCAGTTTTAATATCTTCAATGTCTGAATTAACTTTGACTTTGAAACATGATCAAATGCTCCCTTTATATCAATAAAAACTGCAGTTGAGACCAGACCCTCATGCTTTGCTATTTGAATATCATGAACAACTGAGAGAACAGTGTCAATTGCAGAACACTGTTTTCTACCTCCCATTTGTTCACTGAATAAAAGAGAATCATCTATAGAGCTTATAAAAGATAGTCGAGTAGCTATTATCTTTTCTAAAACCTTTCCTAAACAGTTATTTGATATGAAGATTATATGCTTAAAACTCTGAGATTCAACATGCTAAGCATTTGAAAGATTTTGTCATTAATTGTAGATAGACAAGGCTTTTGTGATTCATGATCACTGTTGTTATATATCTGTTGTTAATATATCTATCTCACAACACCAGCACATGCTTGATCACTAGCAATTTCTTTTCATACACTGAGTAATTAAGCTCAGTGTCTGATAGTTTCCTACCATCATACATCACTGAGTGCAGCTTGTCATCCTTACTCATCTGTAGAAGGGCGCCTCTGATAGCTCATTCAGATGCATCTGTCTCAATGTAGAAAGATTTATTACAATCTGATTGAATAAGCACTGAGAATGTTATTACACATTCTCTCAGTGTAAGAAAAGCCTCTTCACATACAGCATTTCAGATAATTGAACAAAACTTCTTCTTTCACAGATTTGCATTCATTTCTCTTAAGAGATCTGAGAGTGATGCAGATATTCATGTGAAGTTCTTGATGAATCTGCAGTAATATGAGATCAATTCAAGAAACTGTCATACATGATGTATATTTCTCAGCCGCGGTCAATTCACTATGACATTCAATTTCTTCAGAATGAGGTGTATACAGTCATCACTCACTATATATTTCATGAACTTCAACTCTTCTGTTTCAAACACACACTTGATTGATTTAGTATAAAGCTTATACTCTGTCAGAGTTATAAGCACTTCATCAAGATACTTCAGATATTCATTGTATAAGTTTGAAAAGACTAGAATGTTATCAAGATATATAAGACATGAGATTTCATTCTGTTTATAAAGAATTGTATTCATCATCATTTGAAAGATGACAGATGCATTTATCAGATCAAATGACATTGCTAGAAATTCAAACTTCTCTCATTGTGTATTAAATGCAGTTCACAGGACTGACAGTTCATCTATATGAATCTGCCAGTATTCTGAGAGAAGATTGATCTTTGATAGATATTAGATGTTTTCAACTGTATTCAACTGTTGTTGAATCTGTGACAGTGAATATTCATTCTTGATTGTTAGCTTATTAAGTGCTTGATAATCAATACACATCTGTCACTCTTCACCTGCCTTTTTCATAAATAGAACTGGAAAGCCCCACGCGCTTGATGAGGGTTATATGAGACTATGTTCTAGAAGGTCTGTGATCTGACACTTCTGTTCTTCAAGATGCATTTGTGACAGAGAGTATGCATTCTGATTAACTGATTTTGCATCCCCTGTGTCAATCTCATGTACAAATCCTCATTTCAGTGATAATTTCAGTGAAAGATCTGTTCAGAAGACCTTTTCATACTTCTTCAGAAGCTTCTTCATACACTTATCCTCTCACATATCTTTTATCTTGGTTTTCTCCTCTTTCAGGTCCTGTATGACATACAGAATGCTTTCAGATAAGGTCTTGTGAATTATTCTCTTTGCTTGTTGATGTGTAAGCAGATTTAATTCTTCTATATCAGAGATGTGAAATGTCCTTCTCATATCAGTTAATAGAATTGTATGAACCATTTTCTTTCTATCAGTCAACTGCATATAGCATGTACATCATTGAATCTGCAGATTGAATCTTTGAAACCAATCAAGTCTAAGAATAAGATTGTATTCCACATTCTGCAGCTCTCACACTCAAATATAGCAAGATCATTCTTCAAAGTACAAGGAAACTCTTACTTTTACAGGTAATATCAAATATCAGTTATCAGATAATCTTATACATTGAGGATTCTTCACTCAGCAGACCTCTTTCAATCTTCAGATTATATAATTATCAATATATTGTATCAAAGCTTCTGTGTCTGCTAACACTTTTACAGCTATCTCTCAATTCTTATTCAAGTGTCTCTTATACATTAACATTTCAGGTCTCAAGACATTGAGATAAGTATTCACTTCATTCTCATCTGCATCTCAGTCAGAAGCCTGCTTCTTCTTTACATTTGCAGAATTCAGAGAATCATCTAACACAGACATCTCTTTCACTTTGAAGACTTTTCATAGAATATCAGCAAGTGTCTCTGAGCTCACTGATTCTGCTAGTTTTTTAACTGTGTACACTGAGTGCAATCTTTTACATCATGATTTTAATATCTGCAGTTGAAACAAGCTTGATGCTTGTGATATCAAGGTTTTCACTCAGAGAATCTCTTTTTCAGAGGATTCAGCACTTTAGTAATAATATTCAGATCTAGATTCATTGCATTCAGATGTATGACTTGTATCATAGAAGTCTGATTATTCATTCTCTGCTGAGGCATACTCAATTGCAGTATTTTCTATCATAATTGACTCACTTGTTCCTGTACAATGAGAATGTTGTATGCTTTCTTCACTGTGTCTGACTGTGAGATTAAGCATTTTCATTTCACTCTCAACTTGAGTGTAAGATCATGAATGAAGATCTGTAAATAGAAAGATGTTGAAAGCTCTTCATTCAACACAAGATAGTATAAGCTAAAGTGTGTGAAGTATGATGTAAGATTACTTACTTATCTACACTCAGTGAAGTGTTTATAATACTTGTCTCATATGTTCACTTTCTCAAAGTTATGCAAGATTCACTTGAAAAACTCATTTCATATTCATAAGAATGAATATCACTTCAGATCTGTGAGATTCATCTTTTTATCAGTCATTTATAATGACTTCACTTTTCTGTGTAGAAATGCAGCAGATCTTAAGACTTATTAAAATTTTATTGACTGTCTGTCTGTGAGTTCATGTTTAATCTGATAATATGATTATATCTGACTTAGTCAGCTGATTACAGCATCATTTTTTCAGTTATCATTGAAGCTTAGTGACTTCAGCAGATCTTCTGACTTGATATATTTCATGCTCAGATTCTCATTCTGTGTAGTGATCTCTGATGATGTGTACACTTCTGAAGAGGTTGTGAACAATTGTAATGAGATCTTCAGGTTCAGTGTAGTCATCTGTCTGTGTAAATATTCAATCTTCTGCTGCAGATCTAAGATCTGGTTTTCTCTATTCTTATTAATGATGATGATTATGTTGACAAAGCTCTTCATAGTGAATGCTTGATTCACAGTGAATATCAATTGTTGTTTAGTCTTCATCTCAGCCTGTCACTGCATACACAAGGCCTCAATCTCATTTAGAATTCTTGTACATGTACAGAGCTTCAATTCTGATTCAGCAGTTTCAGTCACTTTTCTTACTGCTTTGAGTAAACCCTCTGAGAGGTTCTGTATATCTTTCAGTTCAGGTAGCAGAGAAGGGTGTTATTTGTATCAGCTAGGAGAGGTATTCATTTCGGTGGTTTCTGGTTGATTGTACAATATCTATCATTATATTGCTATATTGCTGTATGATTTCTGTTATCATTGTACGACTCCGGTGGTGGTCACTCCCCCCTTTTATCCTTCTTTTGGGTAGGGAGCGGACTCCTTTGAATCTGGTTCACCACTCTCATCCCCTTTCTCACATCTCATCCATTCGCATCTCATACATGGCATGCGCCTGGGTGTGGAGTTTTTCCTCAATAAGTGAAGCAGTATCAATCAGATGCTCTTCTGCTCACTGCTCTTCATACACTATCTTTTGAGATGTTTTCTAGGACCACACTGGCATGATAACTACAAATTGCTTTGTAGACAGAATTATCACACCCTGAAGGAGCCTGCACTTCTCACCGGTTTTTAGACATGCTATCAGATGTAATTCAAAGGTTGCTTAAGCCAGTGTATGATTACAGGTGTACACCAGCTTCTTATATTGTAATCTCATATGCTAAATTAATTAGTGTATGCTATGGTCTCTTTACACGTGTACGCTAGTAGTTCGGAAGCAGCCGCGTTATTATCCGACGGTCGTATGTTCTTCCGAATCACATTACATCTATTATTCTAACAAGTGTTAGAGATAATATTTCAAAAAGAAAATCTTCTGAGTATTCAAAATCTTGATGAAATAAGAATATCTCATTTAAAAGAAAAGAATTAGCTACTGTTAGAAGAGATTAAAAGAATGATGTAATATCTGATAAAGAGTTTAAAACTGTCAGAAATGAATATTTTTCAGATATTAAAAGAGCTAAAACAGACTACTGAAATAAATTTCTTAAAGAAGTATAAGAGAAGGAAGTTTTTAAAGCTTTTAACTATACTAAAACAAGAAGTGTAGCAAAACTTCCAGTCTTAGAATATAAGTTTCAGAATGAATCATATACAGCAAACTCTTTTGAGAAAAAATGTCAAGCTTTTATAAGAATTCTCTTTCAGAACTCACCTGATTCAGATTCAGATTCAGAGAAAGAGAATATATCACTTCTCAACTACATTGATGAAAATGACTGGGAATGGCCTGATCTTACACAAGATGAATTAGAGTCAGTTATCTTCTCAAGTTCTGTTAAAACTGCTGCAGATCCTGACTCAATTAATCACTTAATTATTCAAAATACATATTTCTACTTAAAGAATGAATATTTTGAGCTCTTTTTCAATCTCTTGAAAAATGAATATCATTCTGAATGCTGAAGAGAAGCCACTGAAGTGATTCTTATAAAATCTAATAGAAAAACTTCAATTTCTAAGTTATATAGAGTAATATCTCTATTGAACTGTCTAGAAAAGATTTTAGAAAAGATAATAGCTACTCAACTATTTTTTATAAGCTCTATAGATGATTTTCTTTTATTCAGTGAATAAATAAGAGATAGAAAACAGTGTTCTGCAATTGACACTGTTCTCTCAGTTATTCATGATATTTAAATAGCAAAGCATGAGAATCTGATCTCAACTGCAGTTTTTATTGATATAAAAGAGACATTTAATCATGTTTCAAAGTTAAAGTTAATTCAGACATTGAAGATATTAAAACTGTCACTTTCTCTAATAAAATGAGTTAACTGTTTTATATCTAGAAGAATTATACAACTCTTCTTTGATAAAATGAAATAAGATAAAACTGAGATAAAAATAGAAGTATCACAGAAATCTTCAATCTCACTCATTTTATTTATAATATACACTGCATATCTATTCAAGAATAGAAATATAAGAATAGTGCAATCTTTAAGTTATATGAATAATATTGATCTAGTCTACAGCTCTAAAACTATCAAAGAGAATTTGAAAGTAATTGAAGAAGCTGTAAAGAAAATCTTTGTTAGAGCAGATATCAATCAAATTTAATTTGATATGAATAAAACTGAGTTAATTCATTTCTTTTCTAGATTCAATGAGAAAGAACTATCTCTAACTCTTTTAAATGAAGAGATTAAACCCAGTGTAAATATCAAATGATTAGAAGTATGATTAAACTCTAAGTTGAATTTTAAATATCACATTCAACAAAGAACTGTCAAGACAGAAAGACTATTAAATAATATAATCAGACTATTAAATACAGAGAGAGGTCTATTCTTCCAGGCTATGAGACAGTTATATATAGCCTGTATTACATCAGTAGCTAATTATGAAGTTCAAGTTTAATGAAATAATCAAGAGAATTTCACTGAACTCTTTCAAAGTCTGCAAAACACAGTCTTGAGAAGAATTCTGAAAGTATTCAAATCATCTTCTATTAAAGTAATGAAAATTGAAGCTTCAATTTCTTCTTCTGCTATTAGATTTGAAAAGACCTGTATGAACTATACTCTGAGAGTTGTAAAGATGAGCTCAAATCATATAATCAGAGAAAGAGTCTCTTCTTCATTTTCATCAATTAACTTTGAAAATGAACTGAATTGAAATAGATTTCTTGATTGAAATGAAAATAATTCTTCAAAGAAAATGTCTTCTTAACTGTACAGACTATACTCTCTGATTAAAAATTAATTTTCTTCTTTAAATATTGAAAAAGTTGATCATGAGAAGTTATCTCTCTGAAGAGAAAAGCTTGAATCTCTTATAGACTTACAAATAAGTAAACTATCAAAAGAGAAAGAATATGAACAGCATTTGAAGAGAATTTCTATAATCAATATAAAAGACTCTATTCTGATTTATTCAGATGACTTAAAAAATGAGAACTTAAATAGATTAGACACAGACATTGCTTATACTGAAGATAATATTAATTTTATCTCAGATTTCTGAAATCTAGACTCTGAATGTGAAGTCTTTGATGCTGAACTATTTACAATAGTGAAAGCTTTCAAACTCATTGAAATAAAATCTTATAAAAGAGGAAATTATTTGAAAGAGATATGAATATTCTCTGATAGTCAAGCTGCTTTAAAAAGACTTAGAAATAGTCAGATTCATAATAATCAAATGAATCTTGAACTGATCTTAAACTCTGTTTTGAAAATTCAAAAGAGAAGAATATCAAAACTGATAATTTATCTGTACTGAGTTTCTGCTTATATGAATATTCATGACAATGAATTGGCTGATTCAGCTGTAAAATAGAGTGCAGAATTCAGCAGATCTATTCAAAAAATTATGTTCTGATCTTTTATAAAGAGAAAAATAAAAGAATCTTGTTTAGATAAGTGAAATGAAAGCTGACAGAAATAAAAGAAGAGTATACATTATTCAAGATTAAAACAAAACCCAAGTGAAAATCTTGTTCAATTAAATGTAAAAAGAAAATATTCTCATCTATAATACAGCTGAAACTCAGACATGGCTATTTCAAATCTTATATATAAAGATTTGATGATAGATTTGACTCAATAGAATGCTCATTCTGCTATATAAATGAGAATTCTGAGTATATTGTAATGCACTGTGTATTATACAATAGTCTCAGAGTCAGATTGAAAGAGAAGTATAATCTAAATTAATTAAATATAAGATTCTTATTCTCAACTGAGACAGGAATTAAATACTTAATAGACTTTCTATCAGAAACTCAAGCAGCTACAAGAAAATGACTAAATTCAGAATTATCTGAATATGAAGAGAAGAAAATCAATCAGATATAGTCTGTTAAAACAGCTATACACTCTTTTTTAATAATTTGTTTTGTTATAGTCTCTCTTTACTTTATCTTTTTCTTTATCTTTTTCTTTCAATTTCTTTCTATCTATCTATTTAATGTGTCTATCTTTGAGACTGTGTTCTTTTTCTCTTTTCCTTTGTCATGATATTGTCAAATGATTTCAAAGTATCAAAAGATGTTAAAACACTGCAATTTGTAAACAGTTTTTGTATTCTGAGCTGAAATTTTCTGATTTTGCATATCTGAAATTGATGAATGTATAATAGTTAACTCTACAGACATAGAAAAAACCCTGAGAACTAAAAGTTCTCAGATAGATGTCATAGTCTCTGACTGCATACATCTATAATTGAAGAATAATAATAATAATAATAAGTACAGTGAATACTATTCACTGTCTTCTTATAAATTTTATTTAAAAGTTTCAATCTTACTTTTACTTCTAATACTGAGAAGTACTCTATTCTCTGTATCTATTCAATATTCTGACTGTTTATTTCTCTCTTTAAAATATTATCTGTGATATCACTGAGTAACAAAGAATTATATTTATAATAAGTATAGAAAGAAAATACTTTTAAGATTACATTCTTTATATTATTATATATGAATTCAGTAATTAAAAGATGTTTGAGTTAATCATTTTAATAATATAAATAGAATACTCAAAGATACTATTCTAATATCTGATTCTAGTATTCTGTCTGATTATCTGTCTGCAGATGAAATGTGATACTGAGAAGACATCTTATTATAAGATGATAGTAAAAAGCTGATTAGTATTTACTGATAAAGAGAGATTCTCAGTCTATTATCAATAATTTCAGAGCACTGTGATTATGAATAATGATATTTAAAAATAGATCAGTCAATTCAGAGGCTTTAATCTTTTTATAAGTAGAGATATATTTTATTATCTTTGTGAAACAGTTGATAATAATCAAAATTGAGTTATATTCTTTGACTCTTGTCAACTTCAGCAGATTAACTATGAAATTTATTAATAGATTCTGTCATGAGCTTTTTGAAACACTCAGTGATACTAACTCACTGTATTACTTATACTGCAGAATCTTTATTCTTTAACAGATATTATAAGTCTTAATGTACTCTTTAATATCTGTCTGAAGCTTGTCTTAAACATATTTATATTTTAAAAGCTTCTCAGTCTTCTCTAACTTAAAGTGCTCTGTATGAGAATTATTATAATAAATTCTTAATAACTTCTAATACATCACTCTGCTATAAGAGATGAAAACTGAATTATTCAGTAGTAGAAGTTCACATTCTTCTAGTTATCAGTGACTTAATTTCTTAGTAGTACTGCTCTGCTCAGAGTCTGTCTCTTTCAAGTTTAAATCAGATTCTTTCTTCTTTAACTTCTGAATTTAAGCTATAGTAGAGATATTCTTCTTCTATAACTTATTAATGAATTTCAAAAGTAGTCAGATTAGAATATTATAGACTGTTTCATTCTTTATCAATTCAATGATAGTAAGATATAATATAAGAAGCTCATAATCTTCAGTGTCAGTTCTCTACAGAGATTCAGATTTTCTTTTATCTTCTATTCTGAGTTATACAGCTGTCTTATCAGCACTGTTTCTAAGCTTCAAAGAATTTCAACTCTCTGCAGCTAGCTTCTTCTACAGTGATAATAGAGATTCTCTTATAGAATTCTACTCTGAATTAATAATATTATAATTAGACTGTTTAGACAGTATATCAGCAGAGTTAACTCAATCTGAATAATATCAGATATAGAAATCATACTTTGAAAGCAGCTTCATTCATCTAGCTTAATGTTCTATCAAGCTCTTTGTTATCAAGAAGTAATACAGATTTATATAATTAGTAAGAACTTACACTAAGTACTTACTACTCTGAAGATAATATTATTAGATCTTAAAGAATTCAACAATTACTAATATCTCTTAATTATGAGTATTATATCTTCTCTGTCTGAGTGATAACTTCTTGAAGAAGAAGATCACTAATCTCTATTTATAATATCTTATAGACTCTGTGAAAAAGCCTTTTCTTACAGATATTTCATTATCTCTGAATTCTTTCAATATTGAAAGATCTTTAGTGTTAACTGTGAAAAGATTTCACAGACTTCATTCTCAGATATATTAGTCTCACACTGACTGAGTAAGTTAGAATTAAAGTGATTTAGTATTATAATATCTGTAAAAGCTTATTTTAATTCTATAAATATCTGCACAGTATCTTAAGTAAGAATAAATAATCTTATTTTTCTATCATTCACACTTCTCTTTAACAGATCTGTAAGAAGAGTAGTAATTTATAAATATATATAGATAAATCATCTGTAGAAGTTTGTAAATTTCAGAAATATCTGTATTTTATAATATATTTGCAGCACTGATCAGTTCTTGATAATGAAGACTCAGCTTCTATTTATTAAAATACTGTTCATCTTAATAATATAATCTAAGAAATCAATCTTCTGTATATAGAACAAGCTTTTTTCAGTGTTTGTATAGAGTTAATACTGTCTCAAGTGACTTAATACTTTTTAAATATAAGTATCATATTCTTTCTCTGTTTTCAAGAAGATTAGAATATTATTCAAGTATGCTATACAGAAGATATTGACAAGGCCTTACAGTATCTCATTTATATAGATCTGAAAGATGACTGAAGTATTACAAAGATTAAAAGATAAAAGAAGATATTCAAAATTGTTATACTTAATATAAAAAGCTATTTTTCAAACATCATCTTTATTAACTCTGATTCTATGATAGATATTCTATATATCAATCTTTAAGAACATCTTTACTTCAGATAATCAATTGATCATCTCATCAATTAATAGTAATAAATAGTAATTCTTAATCATCATCTTATTGAGGCCTCTGTAGTCTATATATAGATATAGTCTATCATTCTTCTTAAGTATAAAGAGTATAGATGTCTCTGCTGAACTCTTTAATAAGTATATTCAGTTCTTTGATTGCACTTTCTTAAGATATTTATACAGAATATTCAATTTCTTTATAGATAAGTTATAAAGAAATCTGTACAGCACTGTTACACTGTCTTTAAGATAAATCTTATATTATATCTTAATATCAGAAAACTTCACTACTTTTCTTTCTGAAAAGACATTCGTATAATATGTAAAGAGATATTATATACATTTATCTTTATTAATAAATACTGCTGTTAATCTTGCAGTTAGAGTGATAACTTCTTTATCTATCTTTAAGTCTTAGTTATCTGTTATATAGTATATTAACTCTATCTTTTTCTCAAGATTCTTCTGATGAAACTCTTCAGATTTCTCTATCACTGTCTTTTCATTAGTGAGACAGTACTGTCACATCTGAGTAGACTGACCGTGTGACCGTGTCTGGGACCAGGACCAGAATTTTTGATAGTCTCATTGTCAATTCGACAGATCTCATTACACGGTTCTAACATTAGATAGTAGTCCCATACTGTCTCAGTGAGACTTACTGTCTACTCTTGTCACATTTTTCAAATGAGACCATGATTTTCACTTCTCAATTTAAATTATTTTTATTGCTTTAAATGACTTTAAATCTCATTTGAGTGTTATCAAAAAGCGTTACTTTTTAAAAAATTAAAAATAGTCTAAAAAAAACCTTAAAATGTCTAAAAATAGTAACTTTATGCCAAGAATGGGACTAAATGAGATCAAATGAGACCACTTTCTCATTTTTTTCAAGTCATGGTTTCATTTTGAGATCTGATATATAGTCACTTTGCATGTTTATTTAATGATTAGTCTCAGCGGGATTCACGCCAAGAAATGTATGAAATCAGACCAAATGGGACCAAATGTGAAATTCATGATCCCGGCGGCCAGTCTACATCTGAGTGAGTCAGTCAATGAGAGAATTGTTTTCTCTTAATCACAGAAGATCTAGAATAATATTCTCATCTATAATATTAACTATATAAAGAAGTAGACTGCTCTTCTTGAAAATTTCTTCTAAGTCTGTAATCATATACTTTACTTAAATTATACTAAAGTAGTGATATTTCATTTCATCAGTAAATTTTATATAGTCTGATAGATCTATCTTCTTTCAACTCTTCATTAAAGAAAAGAAATAGAATCTGAAGTTAATATTCATTCTAAAGTCAAGTAGATATCTTATTAATATCTTCTTATTTAGAATATTCATTGTGATTATAACATGAACTTAAAGATATAAGAATTATCAATTCTTCATTTCTTTCTCTTCTTTATCTTTCATGAATATATTTGTCAGAAGAGAAGTTAATTTTAAGAAGATATCTTCTCAGTTTCTTCTCTTCTTCAGCTTCTTATAATTACTAGTATAGTAATTATCAGCTTCACAGTTAAAATAGAGATCTTTATTAAATCTTTTTTAACATTTCTTTACAGTGAGTGAAGAATGAGAATACTTGAAATTCTTCTTTACTTTCTTCACACTGAAGCTGTCACAGTATTATTTAGATCTTATTATTAATTACTTAGAAGAGATCTTGTTAATCTTTTTCTCAGAGTATTAATTATTCAAATAGATCTGAAAAACTAAGTTAATAAGCTCAGTGTGATTAATTAATGAACTCTGATACTATAATATTACTATTTATATCTTATAAGTCAGCTTTGTAAGATAAAGCTGTGTCTTTAATTAATTCAAATTATTAGTTAATTTCTCTTAATATTCTTCAAATCTTATATTGAAATCAGAAGAATTCTTATTATCTTATTAATATAATAAGTTGAATCACTGTACTGCTATGAAGCTGTGATGCCCCGGTGGCTGAATGGTTAGTGCGGCTGCCTGGTAGCGCTTGGCGTGAGAAACCAAGGTGTGTGAGTTTGAAACCGCAGGGAATACATTAATCCGGAACTCAAGCACCTCAGGTTTCTAATAAATACAGAGATGTACAAATCACTTTAATAAAATCACTCTATGTTCCTGGGCTGAGAAGTTATTATTGCATGTATCTAATTGTCACTTCTTTGTATTTTCTATGTTCTTGTTATCTTAGTGTGGTCTCAACACCTGTATTTCCTCCTGTATAATTAACACTTAGCCTGTATTTAACATCACGCAAGGACTCATTATAAGCTCCGCTTGCATATAAGTATAATGAAATAATAATAATAATAATAATAATAATGAAGCTGTGATTACAGTAATCTTTAATTTAATTCAGTAGAAAGTTCTTGAATTCTTCTCAAGTTATTGCAGTATCAGTACAGTTAAGCTCTCTCTTCTTAATAACTCAAGTAGTCACAGAGATGTCTTCAAGAAGGTTGACAGTAGACTGACCGTGTGACCGTGTCTGGGACCAGGACCAGATTTTTTGATAGTTTCATTATCAATTTGACAGATTCCATTACACGGTTTTATCATTAGATAGTAGTCTCATACTGTCTCAGTGAGACTTACTGTCTACTCTTGTCACATTTTTCAAATGAGACCATGATTTCCACTTCTCAATTTAAATTATTTTTATTACTTTAAATGACTTTAAATCTCATTTGAGCATTACCAAAAAGTGTTACTTTTTAAAAAATTAAAAATAGTCTAAAAAAAACCTTAAAATGTCTAAAAATAGTAACTTTATGCCAAGAATGAGACTAAATGAGATTAAATGAGATCACTTTCTCATTTTTTTCAAGTCATGGTCTCATTTTAAGATCTGATATATAGTCACTTTGCATGGTTTTTTGATAGCCAGTCCCAGCGGGATTCACGCCAAGAAATGTATGAGACCAGACCAAATGGAATCAAATGTGAAATTCATGGTCCCGGCGGCCAGTCTAGTTGACAGTATATATTACTCATATCTTATAAGTATTATACTGACTTGAGTTAAGATGAAATTTCTGTTCAAGAGTATGAGTAAAGCTGTGAAATTCAGATAATATATTTCTCTTATATTTCAGAGAATCTCTGATCTTAATCTCTCTATCTTTATAATAGATGTAGGTGTGTAAAGACTGCAGTGATAACAGAGTGATTGAAGAGCTTATATTAAAATATATAGTGAGTTCAGAAATCTCAGATTTCTGCTGAGATAAAGATGTATACACTCTAGAAAATGATGTAGAGTTTCTCTCAGAGAGTGAGATCAGATCAGTCTCAGTATAGATATATAAAATTATATCAGTCTATTAAAGCTTAACTGATTCAAACTTATAATCAGATCAAGTGATTCAAATTGTAATATAATAAAACTGAAGTGATAACTAGTTAGCAGTATTATATAGAGATAGTTATTTAAGAAGCTATATAAATAAGCTTGACTATCTTGCTTGAATAGCAAGCTCATAGACTACAGAGTTATTGTGAGAATATCACAGATATGATACTTAGTATACTAAGAAGATTGTATGAGAAACATAGTAACTCTTATATATATTTCAGTAGAAGAAAAATGAATCACTGACTTCTTTATTAAGAAGTCAGCATCTAGCTATTCTATATAGACAATGAGTGAATACTCTTCTCTCATTCTATGAGTAAGAATAGTCAGAGTGATATCTCAGTGATGTCTCACTATTATGAAAGAGTAATCTGCTGATCTTGTATAGAAGTAGAGTTCTTATATTCATTAATTAAATCTTTCTATAATATATCTGAATGCTGTCATAGAGTGGTTGAAAACCGGTTCAGATGAGATAAAATTATTCACATGAAAGTGATGAGCTGTGTGAAACCGCAACAGGGCCTTGACGCGGCCGGAAGCGTGATAATAATAAATATTATAAACAGTGATATTTTCTTCTTTAGATTCTAGAAGAAGATTACTGATCTTTTTAATATAACTATAATCTCTGTCTGCTATATAAATCTTCATATTATTATCATATATCTTCTGCTGAATGAGAGACTGCTTTTCACCTGTCATATGAAAACTCACACATATGTCAAGAAATCAAGGCTTGCTTATTATATTAATAGTTACTGAAAAAGCAATTGCTGCATTGATAGCTGCAGATTATAAGATTATAAAATCAGAGAATTTCTTCTTCTTATCATCTTTGTTCTTCTTTTTACTCTTTCACTTACCATGTTCACTGATACTGGTATTGTTGCTATTGTTCTTCTCAGATGTAATGATATATTTCTTGTTTAACTTATATCACTGTTCAGTAGCAAGTTCTGAATGCAGATATTAACAGATGTTTTTTCAGTATCATCTTAAACTGTATATCTCATATTTGAAACTGTGTGTGAATGATGTAGTGAGAGTTATGATTATTATTATTATTATTATTCTTTCATTATACTCATATGCAAGCGCAGCTTATGATGAGTCCTTGCGTGATGTTAAATACAGGTCAAGTGTTGATTTGCGGAGCGAAGCGAAGCAAATATATGATGAAAACCCTGATCATTAAAAGTGGAGAATTTCCTTTTTGAGGTTCTTGGCGCGAATACAGCTCACTGATTGATGTAGAATTAAGTGAAGTGCAATCTCATGACATTGTACTATGACTTCTACACACTCACAACGCGTTCATCTTTCATCTCATCAATCATATCATCTACTCTGTACAGATTCTTGAATTATAGATTACACATCTCATCAATCATATCATCTACTCTGTACAGATTCTTGAATTATAGATCATGCATCTCATCAACTACCTACTTTGTACAGATTCTTGAATAGATAATGCATCTGATTAACCACCTCTCATAGATTCTCAAGAATGAATAACACGTCAAAAGCCTGTGTTCGCTGCTTGCAAAACCAGTCTCTTAATCAATTCATTTCTTTACAGTGTTCTACTACTTCTACAGCTGTCTGTCTTCAATGCCGCACTCAGAGAACTCAGGTATTGTAATCTTCTCTCATTACATCTTTTCTATCACTGATTATCTCTTTACACTGTGTAGAACTGTAAATGAACACATGCAGTAAAATCAGATTCTTCTACAGTCACAGATTCTGTGATAAATGAGTCTGAACTCTCTTCATCACATCAACACTTCATGCAATCAACAGCAGTCTCTTAAGTCTGTGAACAGTCTATTGAAACAGATCTGTCATCTGAGGTTAAGTTTTATCACTGTGAGATTCATAGTTCTGATGCATCTTCATTGACAGCAGTCTGTAAAAAGAAAACTGTCATTCAAAGAGCTTATCATGTTGTCAGACATCATAGAAAACATCTCTTATCAACTTCATTCTTAACTCAATTGAGAAAATAGCTATGATCATTATTTTTGATAATTAATTCATCTTCTAGTTCTGCAGATCTCTCTTCAGTCTTTTATCAATCATCTGTATCATCATTCAACTCATTCTCAAGTCAATCTTATTTCACTTTTATAGGCATGCTTTTGCTGTAGACATCTTTTATATCATTTTTCTTACTCTCAACTTCTCAAAGCTCTGTTTCTCAGAGCTCTGCAGATTTATTCATTAATTGACTTAATAGAAGAGTTAACAGTCTCTTGACATCTCAGCATTCTACATGGTCTGAAAGCTCAATTAACACATTAAATATAGAAGCTCTCACAATTCTTCAGAAATATGATCAGTTACAGACTGCTATTGTCTCAGATTCTTCAATGAACTCTCAGAGTTCTACTTATCTTACAGATTCAGCTGTTAATTCTGATGATTGACAGTGTATGCAGAAATTTCATCACATACTTGAAGATTTACAGATGAAGATCTGTAGCTGTTGTCAAATTTACTAGTTCAGAATGAATCTTTAAGATAATATTTGTACTCATTATCATACTGTTGATTTGAGATGACTGTCTGATAAGCTGTTTTTATTCTCTCAAGAGAATAATCTTGATTCTGATGATCTTAATTCAGATCTCCCTGTTCTCAGTCAGGTTGAAGAGATGTTAATTTCACACATGCATGTCTTCATTGAGGTCTGTCAAGTCAGAGAACATCAGTATAAGTATAAAGATTATATTGTTAGCTTTCTTAGAGACACTGACTGTGTTTATAACACTCTCTCACTTCTTTCTAAGAACCTTGATATTATTATATTGAAGTCTTCAAATTCAAATGCAGATTCCTGCTTGTAATATCAGTTTCACTGAGATTTCATAGTTTGCAAAGAAGCTGTTGCTCAATGACTAATCTATCTTCATAAAAACCATCTCAGTTATCAGAACATTGTGATTGATAAAGAGGCTTGAAATCAGTTATCTGAAAATGAAGATATCTCTGATCAGATTTCTTTTCACAAGCTTGATAAGTAAGAATTGACAGTTATTGAGAATGAGAATTATTTAAACCTTGATAACTTGAATATCTCATCTGAATACTCTGATGTTTCAGATCTTTTAATCTCACAGTTCAAAGTTAAGCAACTCTGTCATGAACTTAAAATATCACAGTGAGAACAGATTAATCATCTCACTCTGTCTTCAGTCTGTAATACATTACTTAGTGAGTTTAATAACACTCACTCACTCTTTTCTTAAGCCTTTTCAACACTTTTTTCATGAGATGAAGCTGAATTTATTCTCTCTAGACAAAGAACAATTAGTCTTTCAGATTACACACAGTTTCTTCTTAAATATCATAACAGCTGCTTTGTCTGTTATAGCTGTTTTCAATATATTCTTTTCAATTCTCTATTCTGCAGATAGATTAATAATCAGAACTGCTTTTTCTACAATCAAACTGACTGTAATGTGGCGGAACCGCAGCGGTGACTAGTCGGCGGCGTCATGTAGAGATAGTTGTTTGAGAAGCTGTATGAGTGAGCTTGACTATCTTGCTTGAATAGTGAGCTCATAGGCTACAGAGTTATTGCAAGAATATCACAGATATGATACTTAGTATACTAAGAAGATTGTATGAGATACACAGTAACTCTTGTGTATATTTCAGTAGAAGAAAAAGAAACAAATCACTGACTTCTTTGATAAGAAGCCAGCATCTAGCTATTCTATATAGATAATGAGCAGATACTCTTCTCTCATTTCATAAGCAAGAATAGCCAGAGTAATATCTCAGCAGTATCTCATTGTTAAGAAAGAGTAATCTGCTGATCTTGTATAAAAGTGAGATTCTTATATTTATCAATCAGATCTTTCTATAATATATCTGAATAATATTATATAGTGATTGAAAACCAGTTCAGTCAGTCTGCAGAATGAATGAAATCATCTGCATGAAAGTAATAAGTTATGTGAAGTCATAACAGAGTCTTGATGCAGCTGAGAGTGTGATAATATTCTTTTCTTTAAGAGTATAGTCTCAATGCTCTTAAGATTATCAGATTAGAAATTATCTTTGTTATATAGTAATAGTTATCAATCAATTTGATAGTATATATACTGTGTATGATACAAAGAAATAGATGAGTTTTTCTGCTGACTGTATAGATCTTTCTTTTTTCATCATCATTTAAATCAAACATATGATAAGTGAGTTTCTTATATATCAATTTGAAATGTGAAAAATATAGTTAATAAGTGACTTACAGATCTTTCAACATATTTCATTCTATATATGAAATTCCCTGTAAAAGTGATGTATTTTAGAGACAAAGTTAACAGTAGTGACAGAATTTTTTCAAAAAGATTCTCTCTCTTCATAACACATTTTTCTCTCCTCCCCCTCATCTGCAATAGTGAGTGCATGGGAGTATCATTCTTGAAGAACAGTAAAGGGCTTATTCTGACATTTTCTAATGAGTAAATGTCTTCATGGTGCAGTGGCGGTCTCTGTGATCACTAAGAAAGCCAGATTAAAGGCAGAGACAGTGGTGTCAATGAGCTGTGAGAGTACTACTCTTATTATCACATCTTCTTCTTCTTCTGCTTCTTTTGCAGTTATGATGATAGTCACTGCATCTTGCAGTGAGATGTCATTTCTTCTGCTGATCAGTTTATTCATGTCTGTTCTGTCTTCTGCTTCTCTCATCACTGTTGTAATGCTGCCTCTCTTCTCAGCTAATACAGTGATGTATGACCTCATGTAGTCATTCAAAGAGAAACCTGAAGAGAGCTTGATTTCAGAAACAGTGACTCTGAGAAGCTTAATTTATAGTTTCTCTTCTGCAGCATGTCTGAGCTCTGCTCAGAATACTGCTGAGTTGAGTCTGCAGAGTTCTGCAGTTTCTTTATCTTCTCTCTATGAAAAGGCTCTGATGCAGTCTCTGATCAGTACTGTCATCTGTCTACACTGTATTAAGCAGCTGAAGAAGAAGAAGATCTTATACATCTATCTCTTCTCTCACTTCTGTTATTTTCATTGTATCTGTAACAATGACTTCTGTCTCTCTGTAAGTATTACTTCACAGAAAGACATTGTATTAACTCTGATAAGAAGCTTAGATACTCAAGCAGTACAGAGTGAGAGTCTCAGAGCTTTAAGTGTTAATGAATTTTATCAAGACTGAGAAGATCTCTCTTACTTATCTGCAGAAGAAGGTAAAAGTATGAATCTCTGAGATAAAAAAACACCTCAGAATAACTAACTCTAAGAAGAGATCAGTCAGTGTCACTGTTGAAAGTGCTGCAGAGATCAATCACTGATTGAAGAGAATCTCACTTCAATTAAAGCAGATGACTGAGATGCTTTATAAGTTAATAAATTGATATTTCATGTATTTCTTCTGCTCTTCTGCAGTGCTGCAGTACTAACTTCTCAGCAGACAAAGATATCAGTGCTGAAGACTTCAATAGTGAAGAATGAGTTTGATGAGAATATGATTATTAATGAGTAAACTCTGATCTCTCTTTTTACTTTTTCAGTGAGCTGTAGCTCTATTAGAATAGCAGCAGTCTGTGAGTTAATAATATTAATCTTTTTATTGATTTCAAATATCTCTTTTCTTTTAACTGCTTCAGAAATGTTACACTTGTGTAGTCTCATTAAACTTCTAAAAATTCTTTGAGAGAAAATAGAAGAAGAGTGCTACAGAGTTTATAAGATATCAGCTCATCACTGCAAGATCATCTTTAAAAAACACTTTAAGAAAAATGAGAAGTCTTAAGCAGTATTTCTTATTCAACATCTCTGATATGTAACAGAGTGATCTCTACTAGTCATCTTATAGCTTATAATCTCTTTCTCAGCATTTTTCAAATACTTAAGCAGTTCTCATAAATTCTCTGATAATGAATAATCTTCTCATTTAATGAGATATTGAAGCTTGCTGTAATATGTTCATTTATTCAATATTTTCTTCATAAGATATTCAGTATCACTCTCAATCTTAATATTATTTAGCTGAGACAGCTCTGTCTTGAGACATTACTTATAGAGCTTTAAATAGAAAATGTGAAAAACAGAATGAATTGATTTCAATTCTGTGAGTAATTTCAACTCATATATCTGCTTATTCATCACTCTTATTATCAGGAAAGATTCTAGTCATCACTTACTAAGCTTCTTATATAATCTCATTATCTTGATATTCTTTGCTGAAAGTAGTACTTGATTCTCTATCAAGAACTTCATTAAAAGATGTTTTTAATTATAGTATTTTATCTGCTACTTCTGAGTGCAGTGAATGCTTTTCATCATCTTCTTATAAATTTTATTTAAAAGTTTCAATCTTGTTTTTACTTCTGATACTGAGAAATACTTTATTCTCTGTATCTGTTCAATATTCTGACTGTCTATTTTCTTCTTTGAAATATTGTCTGCAATGTCACTGAGTAATGAAGAATTATATTCATAATAAGTATAGAAAGAAGATATCTTTAAGATTGTATTCTTTGCATTGTTATATATGAATTCAGCAGTTAGAAGATGTTTGAGTTAATCATTCTGATAATATAAATAGAACACTTAAAGATACTGTTCTAGTGTCTGATTCTAATATTCAGTCTGATCATCAGTCTGCAGATGAAATATAATACTGAGAAGATATTTTATTATAAGATGATAGTAAAAAGCTGATCAGTACTTACTGATGAAGAGAGATTCTTAATCTGTTATCAATAATTTCAGAGCACTGTGATTATAAATGATAATATTTAAAAACAGATCAGTCAATTCAGAGGCTTTAATCTTTTTATAAATAGAGATATATCTAATCATCTTTATGAAGTGATTAATAATAATCAAAATCAAGTTATATTCTTTGACTCTTGTTAACTTCAGTAGATCAACTATGAAATTCATCAATAGATTCTGTTATAAGCTCTTTAAAACAGACAGTGATACTAACTCACTGTATTACTTATACTACAGAATCTTTATTCTTTGATAGATATTATAAGTTTCAATATACTCTTTAACATCTATCTGAAGCTTGTTTCAAATGTATTTATATTTTAGAAGCTTCTCAGTCTTCTCTAATTCAAAGTGTTCTGTATGAGAATTATTATAATAAATTCTTAATAACTTCTGACACACTGCTCTGCTACAAGAAATGAAGACTGAATCATTCAGCAGTAGAAGTTTATATTCTTCTAGTTATCAGTGACTTGATTTCTTAGTAATACTGTCTCACTCAGAGTCTGTCTCTTCTAAGTTTAAACTGAATTCTTTTTTCTTCAACTTCTGAATTTAAACTGTAGTAGAGACATTCTTCTTCTGTAACTTATTAATGAATTTTAAAAATAGTCAGATTGAAAGATTGTAGACTATTTTATTCTTTACTAATTCAATAATTGTAAGATATGATATAAGAAGCTCATGATCTTCAGTGTCAGTCTTTCACAGAGATCTGAATTCTCTTTTATCTTTTATACTGAGTCACATAGCTGCCTCTTCAGCACTGTTCTCAAGCTTTAGAGAATCTCAATTCTCTACAGTCAGCTTCTTCTGCAGTGATGACAGAGATTCTTTTATAGAATTCTTCTCTGCATTAATAATATTATAATCAGACTGTCTAGACAGTGTATCAGCAGAGTTAAGCTGATCTGAATAGTATCAAATATAGAAATTATACTCTGAAAGCAGCTCTGCTCATCTGGCTTAACATTCTATCAAGCTCTTTGTTGTCAAGAAGTAATGCAGATTTGTATAATCAGTAAGAACTTGCACTGAGTACTTACTATTCTGAAGATAATGTTATCAGATCTTAAAGAATTCAATAATTACTAACATCTTCTGATTATAAGTATCATATCTTCTCTGTATGAGTGATAACTTCTTAGAGAAGAAGATCACTAATCTTTATTCACAGTGTCTTATAGACTCTGTGAAAAAATCTTCTCTTACAGATAATTCATTGTCTGTTTCTTCAGAGATGATTATTCTCTGATTCTTTTAATATTGAAAGGTCTTCAGTGTCAACTGTGAAAAGATTTCACAGATCTCATTCTCAGATATATCAGTCTCACACTGACTGAGTAAGTTGAGATTAAAATGATTCAGTATCATGACATCTATGAAAGCTTGTTTCAATTCTGCAAATGCCTGCATAGTATCTTGAGTAAGAATAAACAGTCTCATTTTCCTGTCTTTCACACTTCTCTTTAACAGATCTGTAAGAGGGACAGTAATCTGTGAATATACATAGATGAATCATCTGTAGAAATTTATAAATTCTAGAAACATCTGCATCTCACAGTACATCTGCAGCACTGATCAGTTCTCAATGACAGAGACTCAACTTCTGTTCATTGAAATGTCATTCATCTTAATAATATAACTTAAGAAATCAATCTTCTGCATGTAGAATAAGCATTTTTCAGTGTTTATATAGAGTTGATACTGTCTCAAGCAACTCAATACTTCTCAAACATGAGTATTATATTCTTTCTCTGATTTCAAGAAGATTAAAATGTCATTCAGGTATACTATGAAGAAGATGTTGACAAGACCTCACAGCATCTCATTTATATAGATCTGAAAGATGACTGAAGCATTACAAAGATTAAAAGATAAAACAAGATATTTAAAATTGCTGTACTTGGTATAAAAAGTCATTTTTTAAACATCATCTTCATTAACCCTGATTCTATGATAGACATTCTGTATATCAATCTTTGAGAACATCTTCACTTCAGATAATCAATCAATCATCTCATCAATTAATAGTAATGAATAGTAATTCTTAATTATTATCTTATTGAGACCTCTGTAGTCTACACATAGATGTAGTCTATCATTCTTCTTAAATATAAAGAGTATAGATGTCTCTGCTGAACTCTTTGATGAACATATTCTGTTCTTTGATTACACTTCTTCAAGATATTTGCACAGAACATTTAACTCTTTTACAGACAAGTTATAAAGAGATCTGTACAGTGCTGTTACATCATCTTCAAGACAAATCTTATATTGTATCTTGATATCAGAAAATCTCACTACTTCTCTTTCTGAAAAGATATTCTTAAAATCTGTAAAGAGACATTATGTACATCTGTCTTTAATAATAGATACTGCTGCTAATCTTGCAGTGAGAGTAATGACTTCTTCATCTATTTTCAAGTCTCAATCATCTGCTATACAGTATATTGACTCAATCTTTTTCTCAAGATTCTTTTGATAAAACTCTTCAGATTTCTCTATTACTGTCTCTTCATTAGTGAGATGATATCATCACATCTGAGTGACTCAGTCAATGAGAGAATTGTTTTCTCTCAATTATAGAAGATCTAGAATGATGTTCTTATCTATGATATTAACTGCATGAAGAAGCAGACTGCTCTTCTTAAAGATTTCTTCTGAGTCTGTGATCACACACTTCACTTGAATTATATCAAAACAGTGACATTTCATTTCATCAGTAAATTTCATATGATCTGACAGATCTATCTTCTTTCAACTCTTTATCAAAGAAAAGGAATAGAATATGAAGTTGACATTCATCTCAGAGTTGAGTAGGCATCTCACTGATATCTTCTCATTCAGAGTATACATTGTGATTGTAACATGAACTCAGAGATATAAGAATTATCAATTCTTCATTTCTTTCTCTTCATTATCTTTCACAGATACATTTATCAGAAGAGAAGTTGACTTTGAGAAGATGTCTTCTCAGTTTCTTCTCTTCTTCAGCTTCTTGCAATCACTGATATAGTGTTCATTAACTCTGCAGTTGAAATAGAGATCTTTATCAAATCTTTTTTAATATTTCTTCACAGTGAGTGAAGAATCAGAATACTTGAAATTCTTCTTTACTTTCTTCACACTGAAGTCATCACAGTGTTATTTAAATCTCATCATTGATTACTTAGAAGAGGTCTTGTTGATCTTTTTCTCAGAGAATTGATTATTCAAATAGATTCAGAAAGCCAGATTGACAAGCTCAGTATAATTAATTAATGAACTCTGATATTGTGATATCATTGTTCACACCTTGTAAGTCAGCTTTATAAGATAAAGATGTATTTTTAATTGATTCAAATCATCAGTTAATTTCTCTCAATATTCTTCAAATCTTACATTGAAATCAGAAGAATTCTCATTATCTTATTAATATAATGAGTTGAATTACTGTATTATCATGAAGTCACAGTTGCAGTAATCTTTGATTTAATTCAGTAGAAAGTTCTTGAATTCTTCTCAAGTTATAATAGCATTGATACACTCAAGCTCTCTGTTCTTGATAATTCAAGTAGTCACAGAGATGCCTTCAAGGAGGTTGACAGTGTATATTACTTATATCTCATGAGTATTATACTGGCTCAGGTTAAGGCAGAATTTTCATTCAAGAATACAGATAAAGCTGTGAAATTCAGACAAGATGTTTTTCTTATATCTCAGAGAATCTCTGACCTTAATCTCTCTATCTCCATGATAGATGTAGGTGTGTAGAGGCTGTGGCGGTGACAGAGTGATTGAAGAGCTCATGTTAAAATGCACAGTAAGTTCAGAAATCTCAGATTTCTGCCAGAGTAGAGATGTACATACTCTAGAAAATAATGTAGTGTTTCTTTCAGAGAGTGAGATCAGATCAGTCTCAGTGTAAGTGCATGAGATTATATTAATCTGTTAGAGCTTGACTGATTCAAACATATAATCAGATTGAGTGATTTGAATTGTAATATGACAGAACTGCAGCAGTGACTAGTCAGCAGTATCATGTAGAGATAGTTGTTTAAGAAGCTGTATAAGTGAGCTTGACTATCTTACTTGAATAGTGAGCTCATAGGCTACAGGGTTATTGCAAGAATATCACAGATATGATACTTAGTATACTAAGAAGATTGTATGAGATACATAGTAACTCTTATGTATATTTCAGTAGAAGAAAAAGAAACAAATCACTGACTTCTTTGATAAGAAGCCAGTATCTAGCTATTCTATATAGACAATGAACAGATATTCTTCTCTCATTTCACAAGTAAGAATAGCTGAAGTGATACCTCAGTAGCATCTCATTGCTAAGAAAGAGTAATCTACTGACCTCATATAGAAGTGAGGTTCTCATATTTATCAATCAGATCTTTCTATGATATATCTGAATGATGTCATATAGTGATTGGAAACCGGTTCGGTCAGCCTGCGGGATGGATGAAATCATCCGCATGGAAGCGATGGGCCGTGTGAAGCCGCAACAGGGCCTTGGCGCGGCCGGGAGCGTGACACTGACTCTCTTATTAAGAACCTCACTCTAGAGAAGCTGCAGGCTGCTTTTACTGCTGATACTTCACAATCTGTCATGATTTTGAATTCACTTACACAGTTTGCAGAGAGTCTTCATGAAATTCATTCTTTTTAAGATACAAAATATTGTTAGCTACAAGTCTATATTTGAAATATCAGATCTCTGTATCTATTTCTTACTCTCTCAGCTGTAGATCATCACTGAGATGATCTGATACATTACTTTTCTGACTATGTTATTTAAAAGCACAGCACTGATCTTGAGAGGTTGAAGTTTGTAAGAGATAGTATTTATAACTATTTCACTATAATCACACATTACTTTCATCTATAACTTACAATCTTCAAGAAAAAGATTCTAGATCTGAAATTCAAAATTCTAGATCACTGAACTTGTTATAAGTGACAAGACTGTGAATCAGTGCACTCACATAGTGTATTTTAATGTAAGAATGCACTGAATCTCAAACTTGATATAAATGAAGACTCTCATCAAGCCTTTGCTGACTACTGAGACCTCATTATTACAGCTGAGAATTCTGAGCCTAATCACACTCAGTCTGAAGATGCACAGTCATCTCTTTCCCTCAGCCATTCTGATCAGATAAATGTCATTGAACATTTATCTACAGTTCTCAACTGTATTCAATATCATCACTGTAGTGAAAAGTACTGCATTTATAAACACCAGATCACTGACAATCTACATTACTGATTTCACTTCTCACATGAATGTCAGACTGACTGTGCTATTCTTAAACCTTTGAATAGTAGATATTATCAGCTGCACTCTCATTATAATGACTCAATTCTCAATAACTATAACAGATTGATTACAGTTAGCTGACTAGCAAATACTGACATTGCTCCCTGCACTGACAGCTGTGCTATTCTTAATTATCTGTCTAAGTACATTGCCAAGGCTGAAACAGACACAGAATCCTATCATCAGATTGTTCAATAAGTGATTTCAAGAATCAGTTCAAGTCACTCACTGCTCTCTATGATTGTTAAACTTATGAATCAGCTCATTGATGAGTGTGATTGATCTGCTCAGAAGATTTGTCATCTTCTTTTAAATCTTTCTTTACAAATGAGTTCTCATGAGTCAATTACAGTTGATTGTCAGCTCAAATCTCAATATTATCATAGCTATATTCTTGAATCTGATGAATTACAACATGATTCATTCTTTTTGAAAAAATATAAGTAGCAGTCAACTGAATTTGAAGATCTTTCATTTCTTGAATTTCTTTGAATCTTTTCTCACAGTCATCAAATTAAGAGATGTTCTTATACAAAATTCTGAGTGTTGATCTACTTTTCTGTTTATCAGTTCAAAACTGATTCAGAGAACTATACTTATGTCAAACTTCTTCTTCATCACTCTTTTCATCAAATTGAAGATCTCAAGATTGTTGATCTCCTCATCTCTTAACCCTCTTTTACAGAGGTCTTTAATTATTGCTGTCTTTCTCATAATCACTCAGTTGATGCCTATGGTGAAGACATGCTGGAATCAGAACCTGAGTTTGAAGATGGTTAAAATGATGAAGAGGAGCTTGATCTCTCTTGAGCATTGCTCACCTATCAAAACTCACAGTGTGATAATGATGATCTCATTGACATCTAAAACTGTGAACAGCTTGATCATCAGTCCTTAGATTTCAACTATGATTGAAGCTCTCATGTTGACACTTATATCAATCTTGACACAGAATTTTGAAACAATATGAAGACTGACTTCTTCACAGATACTACTCTTCATGAACATGACTCACTCAAGACTCTAGGCTCTGATTAACACCTTCTTCATGACACTATTCTCTATCATTATACTGAGATTCTTAACAGCGGATCTCTGAATCCTTTGCTAATTAATCTAAATAGTGAAGATGACACTGATAAAACTTATCTGATTATAATTTTATCTACAACTCTTCAAAATCTTGCAGAGACTCAAGATCTCTCAATCTCAATTATTCAAGCTGTGTCAACTGATATAGCTGCTCACTTCATTAACACTTGAACCTTGCATGCATTATTTCAGCTTCTCATACACAAGAACATGTCATATGAACTGCTCAATCCTCAAAATCTTCAATCTTTGCAGGCCCTTTTTAAGGATGTTCACTATCTGTTAATTGATGAAAAGTCAATGATTGATTTACAGCAACTTTCATAAATCAATCAGGCCTATCATTACATATTTTCTCACAAGAACACTTATTTTGATGATCTCAGTGTCATTCTCAGTGAAGATTTCTATCAGCTCTCATCTATTTTTCAAACTCTGCTCTATCATAATAAGTGTATTGATTACAAAGAAGACATTCAGAGCTGTCAAATCTACTTAGCTTTTAGTAAAATCATTCAATTTACTGTGATTTAATAATAAGTGAGTGAAGATATCATCAGCTGTCAGTTCTGTGAGACCTTGAAAAATCTTCATCTTGATCAGTTAACTCTGAATGATTAAGAGTTTCTTTCAAAGCATGTACAGACTCTTATCTCTCATGAAGCCTCAGTCTTTGAGAATGTAATTCACATTTATGTAAAGAAGTGCCATGTTCATGTCTATAATGATGATACTATTCAAAGCTGTAAACAACCTGTTATTAATATTCAGGTCATAAATGTTGATATAGACACTTCTCAGTTAGATTCTGATAAGGCTGATAATCTTCATCAGAATCTTTCTCTCTTTATCAGCTGCTGAATCATGCTTCTACAGAATATTTGAACAGACTGCAGCCTTATTAACAGTGCTCTTAAGATTCTTCATGACATTGTATGAAGTTCAGATGTGAAGAATCTCTGTCAAGATTCTTCATTTACACTGCTAATCAATTTTGATAAATATGATGACTCTGCTTATTTGAAATGAGAGGATCTTAAACTTGTGCCTATCTTTCACAGCTGTTATGACTTTTCTCATGTTAATCAAGCCTGCAGCTGCATGCAGTTCTCTATTACAGTTGCATATATCATTACTGTTTATAAATCCCAAGGATTATCACTTGATTGAGCTGTTCTTGATATTTCTGAGACTGAATTCCAGACTGGTCTCACATATGTTGCAGTTTCACAGGTCAAAATATATCAAGATCTTCTGTTTGAACAACTCTTTGATTATTCCAGATTTCATCAGTCTGATGATGAAGTAAGCAGAAGCATGCAGATGTGTGAGATTGATTATATAAGATATCAAAGTTAATAGATAACTAAGTTATATTTCTTTTCTTTTTGTACATCTCTGCTAATCTATATTCTATATAGCTTCATTCACTCTTTATTTCATCTTTTTCATGATTCACATTTAATCTGTTCATTCACTTGTTCTTCATTGCTGTAAGTTCTTCATTCTCTATTCTATCATTCTCTCTGCCTGTTCTGCTTGTAGATTCACTGAATTCAATCATTGAATTTGACAAATCTATTGCAGCTGATTCTATTATAATCACTGAACCTGAGAATGAG
The DNA here is from genome assembly GCF_000003525.1 of Blastomyces dermatitidis ER-3. NCBI lineage: Eukaryota > Fungi > Ascomycota > Eurotiomycetes > Onygenales > Ajellomycetaceae > Blastomyces > Blastomyces dermatitidis. The sequence goes on from NW_025544774.1 coordinate 1,572,414, forward strand.
CAGTTAGCAGTCTATAGAAGATATTGAAATAATTCAGATATTAATCTATACAGCTCAGATTTAATATAATGATATCTTTGATCTGAGAGATTGAGAATCTTCTGAGACCTGTGTTATTGAGGCCTGTGTTGCATTATATGATAAGAGATATTGAATTCTTGCAGCTGTCAACACATGTATAAGAAGAAGTGAATGAATCTCAGAGTGTTTTCTTTCTCTTTGAAGAATTTATCTTATCTCTCACCTCTCATCTCTGCTAGCTGTTTTTTTTTTTTCAGAAATCATGTTATTTATCTCTATTAATTCATCAGAAGTTCAAAAAATCATCAATACTATTATTATAGCTGAAAACAATGTCTCAAAACATGTTCATTGTAAGTAAGATTCTCAAAATAATGAAAATTGCAATTCTAATAGTCAGCACAGTTCTCAATAACCTTATTCAGTCTGTCAAGCTGTCAGCTGTTAATCTCATTCTCAGTTCTGTGTCTGCACCTGCATCTGCCTCTGCTGCATCTGTCAGTCCTAGATTATCAAGTCAACTGTTGACTCATTTGACTGAAAGAATGCCTGAGAAGCTGTTAAAGAAGCTACAGACTCTCATTAAATTACTCTATACTCATGAGCCAGTCTTGCAGAAAAGTCATCAGATCAATACAAAAATCAATACAAATTATGAAGCTCTTCTTCTACAATTCTGTGATGCTGTTTTTACAGTTCTCTGCAGCCACTGTGTCAGAGAAGAAGGCTCTTTTACCATCTGCATCAGTGCTCTGAATCAGTGTTATGAAGCTTGTGCTAGTTGTCATTACAATAGCACTGAAAGTCACTGCTCTTATCATAGAAGTGAGTCACTTTTCAATATGAAATATGTCAATTTCAATACAATTAACTAATAGTTATACATAGTCAATGTCAGTAAGAAGAATGATAAAGTGAAAGAAAAGAAGCAGAAGAATGAAAAGAGAAAGAAAGTCAAGAAGAAGAGTTTATTCAAGAAGCATTCTGCAGCTGAGAATACAGAAGCTAGAGTCTTGAAAAAACAGATGATAAGTGTTAAGTCAGTTAATAATCATGATATTGAGATTTTAACTCTTTGTATTGAAAATGAGGCTCTGCACAAGAAGAATGCAGCTCTGAAGATCAAATTCAGAACTATTACAAGTCTTCTTCAGGCCACTCAAACTGTTCTTGAGAATGACATATGAGCCGGCGGGACAGGGCAGGATGTTTTTTGTTTTTTTCCTTGCTTAGTTAGCTGGTGCTTTTGCACTGAAAAATGAATCTCTATATGTTTTTACAGTTCTATCTCTTCTATTATTATTAATAATAAGCTGTAAAATCAATCTTGTGAGGTCTTCTGTTTTGAGCTTAGCTCCGCAATGTCTTTGCACACAGAGGCTCGTGTGCATTAAGATATTTTTATACAGAAGGAAATACAGGTGTTGAGATTATGTCAGAATAATAAGAACATAGGAAAATACAAAGAAGTGACAATTAGATACATGTGATAATAACTTCTCAGCTCAGAAACATAGAGTGATTCATTGAAGCAATTTGTACACCTCTGTATTTATTAGAAACCTGAGATGCTTGAGTTCTGGATTTAATGTATTCTCTACAGGTTTTGAACTCACACGTCTTGGTTTCCCACACCAAGGCACTACTGAGTGGCCGCATTAACTATTCAGCCACCGGGGCTGAGAGTTATGATAGTTGTATTAACTCACTGAGACTTAGAATGTTCATTCTTGAACTTGCTTATACAGTTTGTCAACTGTTTCATAAGATTATCAATATTGATATTGTGTATAGAGTTCTGGCCAGATGTGTAGAAATTGTCTAAATATATCTTGATAGAAGACTTTTAATGCTTCTTCAGATCAATAAGAAAGAGATTATAATAGAAGTTCTCTAAGTTATTTATCAATTTCTTATAATATACAACTAGATAACAGAATCTTTTTTGAAATACCAGATAATTATTATCTTTAATATGTAAGATGATCAATTCTTTCACAATATTCATACATTTCTCTGCAAGTGAGATAGTATATTCAACTTCAATTCTTTTTTATAGTATAACTGTATTATCTGACTCAAGAGTTTCAATGATTGTATGTACAGACTCTAACAAGAACTGTAACATACAGTAATACAGTGCTTTAATATAAATGCTTTATTTTTCAGTATTTAATGTGTCTTGACTGATGTCTTCTGAGTAGACTTGTTAATTTTTTATAATAATATCAGATCTGCTGATAACTTCAGCATTCACAAGAATTTCTGTACATCAGATCTTGTAGTTATTGCTATCAAATGTGATTATAGCTTTGATATTCATAGCTTTTTGAACATTCTTTTGATATTCACAGAACTCAGATTTGAAATCATCTGCTGTAGAGATGACTACTTGATATATACTCATTCTGTCACAGAATGCTATCAGATTATTAAATGTCATTGATATTATATTATCTAAACTCATTCTAGATATGATACTTGTGTGTCATACTTCTATACATATTACTTATAAGCTTGAAGTGTTATCATCTGATTCATAATTTACTTTACTATTTATAGATGACTTCATGATCTCTTCTATAGCTTCTGTGTATTATATAGTATCTATTTACTCTGATTCTTCATTGATAGATGTCTGAGTATGAGAATGTGAATGTAAAGTTCTTCTTCTATCACTTTATAGTGTAGACAAATCACTCATCAGTCAAAGAAGAGTTGAATGAAGAAATTAAAAAAAAAAAAAAAAAAACGTGTTATATTATACTGTAGAGTTCTGCTATTTCAATTACTAACTAAGCAGATACACTTGAAATATGCAATGTAAATGTGATAAAAGAATTCTTCTATCTGAAGTGAACACATTCAATACTTACATAGATGTTTTTAAACAAAAGACAAAAGTAAAATAAAAAATAAAAATAATGTAATTCTTTGTAAAAATATACTATTCAGACTATAATCTGTGAGATGATTAATCTGTTGTATTCATGTAGAAAGAGCTAGCTATATATATATTATATATAAGATCATGTGTAGACGGAGCAGTTGCTACAACAACATTACTAGAGTGAATACTACACATCTACTCTAATCACATGTCACTCAACTTATATATAGTTTCACTCTAGATAGATTATAGATGATAACATTATTCTTCAACAGATTATAAAGTCATTTAATAAATAACTGCTGATAACACATCAATCACATCTTCACATATTATTAAACATATTTAGATGTCTCTTTAAACCTATGATTAATTTGAGATCTGATAGAACATCAGATCTAATAAAGAAATACATATCAATGTATAGAAAAAGAAATTCAGAAGCACTGAAAGTACAATAGAGAATAACAGTGAGCTTATTAATATTTACAATGAACAAATTCAATAATGATTTTAAAGATTCAGTTATTAAATACATCAGTGAGATGTTAAATAACACAGATAGTCTATATAACTATGATATAAATTCTGCAAGTGAGATAGCTTATATGAGATTGAAGATAATTAAACTTCAATATGAAATTGAATAGGTGAAAACTAGCAGAGTTAATAAGACTCTGACTGATAGTAATAACACTGTCAGTATAAATCTAGTGTAATTTTGACAGAAGTAAAAGAGAATATCTACTCTAATAAAAATTTTAAAGAAGTTTCAAGATCAGATTAAGTATATTAGAAAGTTAGTTATTTTTATAGACTCTGAGAACTACTTAATATAAAAGAAAGAGATTCTACTAGTAGTGAAGTAATTCTGTACAGTTAATATTATTAATAAAAAACAAATCAGTTTCATGAAGAATGTAAGTAATAATATACAATAATTTTAAGAAGAATATAATATATAATTGTATAATTATATATAATACGTAATTACTTTATAAGCAAAATCTTATTTTACTGTCTTAAAGAATTTTGAGCTGTTAGTCTACTCTTTATAAAAAGTCATGAAGAAAAATTTCACTGAAAGACTCACTGTTAGAAGAATAAGATTATATAGAGAAATAATAACTCTATCTATCAAGATAAAGAGCTCAGATTACATCTTTATTAAATATTTAATTATTATACAGACTGAATATATCCATCTAGAATATACAACTAAAGACTTTATATTTTTTAACTATTTACTCACTGAAGTGAGTAAGAGATGAATATTATTTATTAGAAATTAGATGAATTAGATTGATAAGAATAATAGTCAATCTCTGAAAGCTGACTTTATAAGTCTTTATTAAAATATTTTACTATATCTCTTAGTAATGAGAGAAGTTCTGAAGAATGTAATAATAAATATAACTGATAATATAAGAGACTCAGATAATGAAAAGAGTAATAATAAAAATACAGACTTTAAATCTAAATATAAAGACAATGAAATGAGAATCTGCTATATATTCTGAGCTGGAATTTTCTGATTTTGCATATCTGAAATTGATAAATGTATAACAGTTGACTCTATAGATATGAGAAAAACTCTAAGAACTAAAGATTCTCAGATAGATATCATAGTCCCTGACTATATACATCTATAATTGAAGAATAATAATAATAATAATGAGAATCTGCTATCACTGTGAAAAAGTTAATTATATTTAGAATAACTGTTCAAAGAAATACTCTGATAAATATTTTATTAATTTCAATACTGTGTAAGAATAAGTGCTTGTGAGTGATTATTCAGGTGTTTACAGCTTGGTGTGATATATACTGTTAACTACTAGAAGTATTCACAGTAGAAAGATAAAATGTAGAGATTAAATATATAATAGTATTCAAGCTGAGTTGTGAATAGTATTCATGAACTTCAGTCTATATAGTTGTATATAGTCAAGAGCTGCTAACTCTATTAATTATATAAGAGATAGAAATAGAGATAAAGAATCTGTAAGAAGTGAGATTTCTTATATACTTCTTTCTCTCTAAGACTTTATCTACAAAGTCTTTCACTGAGTGATTTCATAGAGTCAGACTCAGCACTGCAGTGATACTCACTAAAAATTCATCATATCTATAAAAAATCTTAGTGAGAAAAAATCCCTTATTACTGTAAAGAGAAAAGTATCTATTACTCAGTTTCTTATTCTATAAAATTCTTTATAACCTGCAGATCTTTCTCTGACTATTATACAGATTCATCTTATATCTTTCATACAGAACAGTTTCAGTTGACTCTTAATTATTTCTGTAAGATTCTTGTATAATTATTATTATTATTATTCTTTCATTATACTCATATGCAAGCGGAGCTTATGATGAGTCCTTGCGTGATGTTAAATACAGGCCAAGTGTTGATTATACAGGAGGAAATACAGGTGTTGAGACCACATCAAGATAACAAGAACATAGGAAATACAAAGAAGTGACAATTAGATACATGCAATAATCCAGCTCAGGAACATAGAGCGATTTATTGAAGCAATTTGTACACCTCTGTATTTATTAGAAACCTGAGGTGCTTGAGTTCCGGATTTAATGTATCCCCTGCGGGTTTCGAACTCACATGCCTTGGTTTCCCACACCAAGGCGCTACTGAGTGGCCGCATTAACCATTCGGCCACCGGGGCATTCTTGTATAATTATTACATAGATTTATTCTGTATCTTTTAATCTGAAGAACTTCAGTTGATCTTCAATCATTTTTCTATAAGATTTTTATATGATCATTACACAGATTTATCTCACAGATGAATTACTTTCTATAAGATTATTCTTATTAAAGAGAAGTATTTTTAAGATAATCTTTTACTCATTCTTATAAATTATCATTCTTTGATACTGTAGAATTGTGAGAAATTTTTCATTCTTTTATTAACTTTGTAGAATTATAGAATTAAGATATCTGCAGTCTGTAATCACTCTTTATAGTTATATAGAAAGATTCAGATCTGTAATTTATAATTATTCTTTATTCACTAGAGTGATCTGACTATTTTATAAAATTATTCATAGTGTAAATAAATCTCTTTAGAGTAATATAAATATCTCAGATCTCTCTGTAAAATCTCATCTTTTTTTTTCATTTTCTATAACAGCTCTTATGTTTACAAACTGTGAGTATTCTTATTCATTCATAAAGTATTTTTTCTTAGATAATAGAGAGAGAGTATTTCTGACAATATCTGCATATTAATTCAAGAACTTTTCAAGAATAAAATTTTTTTTAAATTTCAATATCTTTATAAACAATGTCTGACTGCTGTTAAGCTTTTTATAAGTATTCTCATAACTTCTCTGATTACTTTTTATCAGCTGATGAAGTAGAAATATTATCTCTTATAACAGTATCTTTATTCTCTTCAGCTCTGTTACTGTATTCAATCTTTGAGCTAGCAGTTAATCTCATGTCTTTCTCAGATTAGTCTCTGACTTTAAGCAGTGTAGTCTCACTCTTTACTATAAGTCTCTTCATAAGTAATTTCTTACAGATTCTAGCTAATAGTTTCTATTAAACTCTCAGTACTATCAGTGCTCTCTACAGTTTCACAGATCTATAATCATTTCTCTTCTATCTATACAATCTCTGATTAGATATATATAAATATATCTAGATTTTATATCAATAGTTCTTATACTGCAGCACATTTCTGTAAGTTCATTACTAATAAGAGATAAGTTCTCAGTTATCTACTAAATTCAGATAATTAAGATAATATAAATATCATGAATTCATAATAAGAGTTAGTCTGAGTAGATGAGCTCTCTTTTTATATCTTAATTATTTTCAGACTGAATACTTCAGTATAACTGAGTGAGCAGATATAGCTTTATAAAAGATATCTAGTTATATACACAGATAATCAGTTCTTAAGATTCTACTATAACTATGTATACTCTAATGTCTGACTTTCTTAAAGTCTGTGCATTTCTGATAGTTTTTATATTAAATATAATAATTGTCTGTACTACAGATATAATACTCTTTACTTCTTTAAAAAGAGAAATTAATAGTTATAAAGAAATTAAGTATCATAGATATTAAGAATATAAATATAAGTTTTCTTTATTTTTTTCTTTATTAATCTCTAAATTGTGTTCATAGTTCTGTTTTTATTTTTCTTTATTTTTCTTTAACTTTAATAATAATATGATTTCTTCTTATCTTTATATATACTGCAGACTGTTCATCTCAGTAAAAATTTATTATTTTATAAACTAGAGTTTATAAATAGCAGTATTAATATCTTTATTATAATCAGATTCTTAGTAAAGACTGTATTATTCTGACTTATCAGAATTTACAGTATAAAAGTCATATCTCAGCTACTATAGATATCTTATCTACTTGAATAATTCTTAAGTGAACTTATTTATCTTATCAGAATACTCTTATCACTGAATCTTAAATCAGAGCTTATAATTTTACTTCTTTTAGTTAATAATTTCTTTAATCTGATATTCTCTTTCACTCTCTAGTGCCCTGATGACTGAATGATTAATGCGGCCATCTGATAGCACCTTGGTGTGAGAAACCAAGGTGTGTGAGTTCAAAACCCGCAGAGAATACATTAAATTCAGAACTCAAGCACCTCAGGTTTCTAATAAATACAGAGATGTACAAATCACTTCAATAAAAATCACTCTATGTTTCTGAGCTGGGAAGTTATTATCGCATGTATCTAATTGTCACTTCTTTGTATTTTCTATGTTCTTGTTATCTTGATGTGGTCTCAATACCTGTATTTCCTTCTGTATAATCAACACTTGGCCTGTATTTAACATCACGCAAGGACTCATCATAAGCTCCGCTTGCATATGAGTATAATGGAAGAATAATAATAATAATAATAATTTCACTCTCTAGTACTTTATAAATAGAGTGATGAATCACAGAGTTCTCTTCTAAGAATTTCTTATATTCACAGAAGTAAACAGATATAAAAAATATTATATATTTATACTTTAGATAATAGTTTCAATCTATAGAACTGTAAACTGACTTTTTTTATAATCTTATAAGACTCTATTTATAAGAGATTCAGCTTCTTACTAAATCTTTATATAATAATGTTTTTCAGACTTAGTCAGACTCTATTATCTTTCTTAAAACTCTTTATAATATACTTAGAGTTATAGTATCTCTTCTGATACTCTTAAGTCTTTCTTAAGAATTTATAAGGTTTCTTCTGAATATTCTGAATTCTCTCAGTCTATTCACAGATATTATTACACTCTATAGTATACTCTTGTAAGTCTATTAAGATTATTCATAGATAAGTCTTAATAAGTATCTTAAAGAGAGTTTTATCTATACTGATATATTTTAAGTTATTATATATAAACTCTGTGAGTAAAAATTAATATACTCAGTTATTCTGATTATAATTAATAAAGTACTATAGATACTATTTTAATATACTTATCAAATATTCTATTTAATTATCTATCTATTAATAAAAAGCTATACTTAGATTTTATGAGATCTTTAGTATAGTTATTAAATTAAATTAGAACTTTTCTATAAAGATTAATTCTCTATCTGAGATAATATTTATAGATAATTCATATAATTAGATTGTATTATGAATAAAGATATAAGTTAAATTCTTTAACTTTAAGTTCTTATAGATGAGTATAAAGTGTGTTATCTTGATAAAATAATCTACTATTATCAGCACACTGTTAAAATAGATATTATATATATTCTTACTTTCAGAGAGACTTATAAGAGTGTTTATTTCTAGCTATTCTCAAGATTTCTGTGAAATGAGTAGAGAAGTAAGTTCTTTATATAATTTAAACTACACTATCTATGAATTCTAATAAATAGTATAAGAATTCACTATCTTCTTTATAAGTTCTTATATCTTCAGTCAGAAGTATTTTCTTATAAGTAACTTATAAGTTCTAGTATTTATAAAATGACTTACTAGAGAAGAGTTATGATATCTTTTAATAAGTTCTATACATAGAAACTTATTTATAGATATATAAATTCAGCTCTCTCTTTATAAGAGATTATTTATTTAGCCCTGGTAGCTGAATGATTAATGCAGTCACTCAGTAGTGCCTTGGTGTGGGAAACCAAGGCGTGTGAGTTCGAAACCCGCAGAGGATACATTAAATCCAGAACTCAAGCACCTCAGGTTTCTAATAAATACAGAGGTGTACAAATCACTTCAATAAATCACTCTATGTTTCTGAGCTGGGAAGTTATTATCGCATGTATCTAATTGTCACTTCTTTGTATTTTCTATGTTCTTGTTATCTTGACATGGTCTCAACACCTGTATTTCCTTCTGTATAATCAACACTTGGCCTGTATTTAACATCACGCAAGGACTCATCATAAGCTCCGCTTGCATATGAGTATAATGGAAGAATAATAATAATAATAATAATAATAATAATAATAGAGATTATTTAAGTGTCTTCAATTCTTTATTTCTGCAGAATTGATCTCTGCTGTAAGTAGTTTCTGAATATACTGAGTATAGTCATTCTTCAGTTATAGTTTAAATAATCTGAATAGAAGATTTTATAAAGACTTATACTTTATTTCTTCTTACATCAGATCTTCTACAGTACTTTTTAAAGTTTATAGACTCTTCAGATTATAGATACTCTCTTCAAGAATTCTTATAGATATAAGCATTAAATACTCACTTACACTTACTTTTCTATTTATACAGCTCTTTCTATTACTTTCATTCTTCTCTCTGATCACTCTCTATCTCTTCTTTATCATTTCTTTCACTTCTTATTCTCTACTCTCTCTATCATCATCATCATCTCTATCACTTCTACTACTCTCTTCTTCTACTACTCTCTTTCACTCTATATTATCTTATATTACCTCTATCACTTCTTCTACTTCTTTCACCTCTTATTCTTCATCTTCTCTATTATTATCATTATCTCTATCACTCTGCAGCCTCTCTATCACTTTCATTCTCTCTCAAAAGTTCAGAATCACTCTCTATCTCTCTCTTATTATCTCTTATAATTTCTTTCATCTCTTTTACCTCTTTCATTCTCTATTCTCTCTATCATCATTATTACATCTATTATCTCTATTCTCTCTCTCTACCACTCTCTTTCACTCTGTATCATCTTGTATTATCTCTATCACTTCTTCTATCTCTTTCATCTCTTACTCTCTACTCTCTTTATTATTATCACTGTCTCTATCATCTCTATTCTCTTTCTCTATCACTCTCTTTCACTCTGTATCACTCTGTATTACTTCTATCACTTCTTCTATCTCTTCTATCTCTTACTCTCTGCTCTCTCTATTATCATCATTATCTCTATCACTTCACAGTCTTTCTATCACTTTCACTCTCTCTTCAGATCATCTTTTATCACTTCTTACTATCTCTTATTATCTCTTTCACTCTCTACTCTCTCTATTATCATTATCATGTCTACTGTCTCATAGCTCTCTCTATCACTTTCACTCTCTATCTCTACTCTCTTATCATCTCTTTCACTTCTATTCTCTTTCACTCTGTATTATCTCTATTATTATTATTAGATTAATCAGATTTGTTATTATTATTATTATTATTCTTCAATTATAGATGTATGCAGTCAGAGACTATAACATCTACCTGAGAACTTTTAGTTCTCAGGGTTTTTCCTATATCTGTAAAGTTAACTATTATACATTCATCAATTTCAGATATGTAAAATCAGAAAATTTCAGCTCAGAATATAAAAACTGTTTATAAATTACAGTGTTTTAACATCTTCTGATACTTTGAAATCATTTGACAATATCATGACAAAGAAAAGAAGAACACAGTCTTAAAGATAGACACATTAAATAGATAGATAGAAAGAAATTGAAAGAAAAAGATAAAGTAAAGAAAGACTGTAATAAAACAAATTATTAAAAGATAGTATATAGCTGTTTTAACAGACTATATCTAATTGATTTTCTCCTCTTCATATTCAGATAATTCTGAATGTAGTCATTTTCTTATAGCTGCTTGAGTTTCTGATAGAAAGTCTATTAAATATTTAATTTCTGTCACAGTTGAGAATAAGAATCTTATATTTAATTAATTTAGATTATACTTCTCTTTCAATCTGACTCTGAGACTATTGTATAATACACAGTGTATTATAATATACTCAGAATTCTTATTTATATTGTAGAATGAGCATTCTATTGAGTTAAATCTATCATCAAATCTTTGTATATAAGATTTGAAATAGTCATATTCTAGTTTCAGCTGTATTATAAATAAGAATATTTTCTTTTTATATTTAATTGAACAAGATTTTCACTTGAGTTTTATTTTAAATCTTGAATAATGTATACTCTTCTTTTATTTCTATCAGCTTTCATTTCACTTATCTAAACAAGATTCTTTTATTTTTCTCTTTATAAAAGATCAGAATATAACTTTTTGAATAGATCTGCTTAATTCTGCACTCTTTTTTACAGCTGAATCAGTCAATTCATTATCATAAATATTCATATAAGTAGAAACTCAGTGTAAATGAATTATCAGCTTTGATATTCTTCTCTTTTGAATTTTCAAAACAGAGTTTAAGATCAGTTCAAGATTCATTTAATTATTATGAATCTGACTATTTCTAAGTCTTTTTAAAACAGCTTGACTATCAGAGAATATTCATATCTCTTTCAAACTATTTTCTCTTTTATAAGATTTTATTTCTATAAGTTTGAAAGCTTTCATTATTATAAATAGTTCAGCATCAAAGACTTCAGATTCACAGTCTAGATTTCAGAAATCTGAGATAAAATTAATATTATCTTCAGTATAAGCAATGCCTGTATCTAATCTATTCAGATTCTCATTCTTTGAGTCATCTGAATAAATCAGAATAGAGTCTTTTATATTGATTGTAGAAATTCTCTTCAAATGCTATTTATATTCTTTCTCTTTTAATAGTTTACTTATTTGTAAGTCTATAAGAGATTCAAGCTTTTCTCTTCAGAGAGATAACTTCTCATGACTACAGACACTAGTCACCCGCAGGATGCATCTTAAGCTAATTACATTTAACCTCTCTATAATTAACCGACCACCGCGTCCGTTCTCTCGGGCCAGTCACTAATTTTCAGAGGTGTTAGTTAGTGGCTGCTACTGCTTACTTGATACACATCAAGCTTCCGGTTGCTGATCTCAGTCTCATTAGATGCTCATAGGCCTATCAATCAGCTGTCATGACCTTGCCCTGTGTTAGAAACTAATCATAGACTTGATGACTGCAGTTCTCCCTGTTAGTATTAGAGCTTGACAGAGAGCTTACAGACTCTAGCCTATCAGAGTGCTCTGTCTAGAGCCTAGATACACATCTAAGCCTGCTAGTCAGATGATTTTCAAAATCATTCTCTGTATTTAAGAGGAAGCTAGGCTCTGATGACAGTTCTAGTTAGAAACTTGCTTAAGTAGTGTATAATCACTACATTAAGCTTGGCTCTATATCATTAGAACCTTGACAGGTGCACAGTAGAATAGTTGAGACATTAACATCTCATACTGACTCTGATAAGTGTTCGCAGAATCTCACTTAACTAGTGACTTAACTTACAGTAGAGAGTTCTACCCTGCATCAAGCCTTACTAATTAGGCTCAGCCTCTATTATATGAGAGCTTTCATGAGTAAGAAGTGACAGATGCCAGCAGTGGGATTCAAACCCACGCATCTCTAATGTGTGCGGCCTTGATTACCAGTCTTATCAACTGGGTCACGCTGGCTAATTAGATCTGTGTAGACTACAGAGTCAGCTATTCAATCTCATTCATGAATTTAAAGAGATATATATAACATTATATGAGATTTTATTACAGAGTATTTAGCAGTATATACTGACTCTTCTATCAGCAGTACTAGTAATGACTGAGCTCTTTTATCTCAGTAGTTTACATGAATTTGATGAGATGTATGTAATATTATATGAGATTACATTACAGAGTATTTTATTTGAAAAAGTTAGTTTTTCTATAATATATAGAGAGATTCTCAGAGTGTTAACTCTTAGTGTTATAAAGAGTAGTTATACAGACTTCTTTTCTCTCTTCTTTCTCTTCTCTTATAGAGAATTAAAAGACTCTTTAATTAATCTCTTTATAATACTCAGTCTGAGTATTCTATGAAGCTTTTCTATCTTTTCTAGTCTCTCTATATCTGTTATTCTGATCTTCTTAATATAGTCAGATCTATGAGAGAATCTGTCTACTGAGTTCTTAGTTCTCTTAATATATTCTATTTTAAATCAGAATTTACTCAGTTTCTGAGCTCAGTGAATCTATTATTATAAGAGTTTCTTAATTAAAGTAAACTATTATAAACTATTATAATCAGTTCTAACAGTGATTACTATTATAAGACTCTCAAAGTAATGATATTAATTATGAAAGAATTTCACTATTATAAGAAGCTTTTAATTATAAATATTATAGTTAATCTCTGTAGATCATATCTTCTATAAGAAAAAAGTTACTGAAACTCAGTTCTCATTTAACTATAGTTATAAGACTATTTCTGAAATTATAAAGAAGAAGATATCTGTTACTAATCTAATTAAGAGTAAGAGATTAAAGTGAAACAGTATTATTATATCTATAAATATCTATTTTAATTCTGTAAAGACTCTGTAAGCTTCTAAGATAAGAAAGTTCTCACAGTTCTTTCTTCTTAATAATCTTTTTATTCTTTATTTATGAGATGACTTCTTCTTATTTTCACTCTTCAGTATATCTGTAAGAGTTAAAAAGATTCTTATAAATATAAAGATAAATCATCTATAGAAATTTATAAAGCTTAGAAAGATCTGAATCTTATAAATACTAGTTAGCTCTGATTATAATAGAATAGTCTTAATCTGTGAAGATTTTATCTGAATATTATTTACAGTGATTATATATTCTAGAAAATTAATCTGATAAGTACTGAAGTTATACTTTATAAACTTAATATACAGTTCTGTCTTATCTAGAGTCTTTAATATAGTTTGTATATACTTAGTATATTCTTTCTTCTTTACAGAGTACATTATCACATCATTCAGATATATTATTATAAAGATATTTAAATATATATAAAGTATTTTATTAATAAAAGACTGAAATATCATAGAGATAGTAGTCAAATTAAAAGATATTACTAGATATTTAAATAATTTCAGTATAGTTTTACAGACAGTCTTTCATTCATTCTCAAACTGTATTTATAGCTATATATATATATATATTAATTATATTCAATTATATAAATATAACAGCTTTTATAAGACAGTTAATCACATTCTTAATCAGTGACAGAGAATAATAACTCTTTATAATCTTAAAGTTCAGATTATAATAGTTTATATATAATCTGAAATATTTATTCTTCTTCTTTATAAATATCACAGAGACTTCTGCAGAGATCTGTGAAGATCAGAGAAAGTTATTCTTCAGATTCTTCTTTATATAAGTCTGTAAGATCTCTGTCTTATAATAAAAGAGCTTATAGATTAATTCTCAGAAGAGTTTCTACTCTTCTACTAAATCTATTATCAGATTCTTCTTATAGTGAGATAAAAGCTTAGCTATCTTAACTGAACTAAACATCTTTATAAGATCTCAGTATTTCTCTAGTATCTAAAGCTCAGTTTTCATGATTATGAAGTTCTCAGATATTTATAAAGTTATTATATAGATAAGCTTATCTTCTCTAATTAACTTTATAGTATTAACTGATTCTATCTCTATAAGTAAGTCTAACAACACTGATCAGAAGTATAAACCTAACTTATAAACAGCTATATACAGATTATATCTTTGAAGTTATACAAGTCTTAAGTATATATTATCTATAATATCTGTGATAATCACAGTTTTTACAAATCTTCTTCAGATTTTAGAGAGATTGTATAATTTAAAGATAGTTCTTATAAGTCTCTTAACTCTCAGATCTGAGTTCTCATACTCTGTTTATTATAAGAGTAGATTCTCAGTTTTCATCACTCAGCTTATTTACTTTATAAGCTTTAGAGACACTATAGTGATCTGAGATTCTAAGTTTATTAATACTTTTTATACTGATAGAGTAGTAGTATTATAGTATAGTCTCTTTCTATAAGTATATATTTTCATTGAAGAAGTAACAGATTCAGGTATTAACTTTAAAACTCTTAAGAAGACTATTACTAACTCTGTTTATAACTTCTCAAATTTCTATTTTAATTTATCTGAATAGTTTGTATGAAGATATTCTGATTTAGAATAGATAAAGTAAAGACTCTTTTTCTTAATCTCTCTATTATATACTTTATTTATAGAAGCTTATAAAGCTCTCTCTTTCTGCTTCATAGTTAGATACAAATCTCTTTATATCTTGTTATTTTTTCTCAGTAAATCTGTTCTCTGTTATTCTAACTCTTACAGAGTCAGTTGATGATTCACTCTCTACAGATCTGTGACTCTCATAGTGATTCACAGATATTGAATGAGAGTCATCAGTTTCTTCAGAGTTAAAAGCTTAGAGTCTTATTTAATGAGCTTATTCTATATATCATTATTCAGGTTTTATTTCAGAGCTCTGTTTTCACAGATCTCATATAATTTTATAAAGCACTATAAGTAGTTTTTATCAGATTTCTTATCTCTTTTTCTAATATTAATAATTACGGCTCAGATATTCTCTGTTTAACTCACAGAGTCTTGTGATTCAAAGGTTGCTTAAGCCAGCGTATGATTACAGGCGTACGCTGGCTTCTTATATATCATGATATTGTACGCTAAATTAATTAGTGGCTGCTATGGCCTCTTTACACTTGTAAGCAAGTTCAGAAGCGGCCGCGTTATTATCCAACAGTCATATATTCTTCTGAACCACATCCTCCCTCACCAGATTCAGTCACGCCCACGTGACCATGTCGTACGCTCTCACAAAGAAACTTCCACTATATTACACTACTCATTCACTAACTTTTCTCATTCTCTAATCCTCTTCTTCATCATCGTCATCATTGAACGCCATCATCATCTCATTCAAGATTACTGCTTCTTCTTCTGTTCAACACCTTCTATCTGTTCACCTATCACATCATACGTATTCCTGGCGATGGCCCCTTGTTCTCATAACAAGTATCATTGTAGTGTTCATACTGAGCAGTTCATTAGCAGTAAGTGTAACATGTTGTGAAATGTGATCAGAACTTGTTTATCTTCTAATAATTGTCAGAATATATTATCATGAATGACACATTCTCTTCATCTTCTTATATACTCTCAATCATTTTTCTTCTCAGTGGGTTTCTGATTGTGTTTTCTGGCATGATTTTGCATCAATGCAGATGCTGATATGTTTGTTTTTATTTGTATAGAATCTTCACATGTTGACAGATCTGTGTCTGCTGATGATAGTGAACTCAATGTTAAATCATCAGTTGAGAACTTGAAGAACATGATAATAAAGAAATTGTCTGTGTCATGTGTGATCAGATCTTTCATATTCTTTCTTACCTCTTCTATCACTTCTTTCTCTGCTGCTTCTCTCTCTATTTCTTTCTCTGTCACTTCTCAATCTTCTATACTTACTTCTGTGTCTGATTCTCCTGCTCTTACTACTTCTGTTCTCATGATCTTCACTTTCACTACTTCTGATTTTGTTATCTCTGCTTTCATTATCAGCTCTCCTCATTTCAAGAAGATATTGTGTAGACTTAATGAATCATATTTATCAGTGTATATACTCTCACTCTTCTTACTAACTTCTAGAATAATTTATTATATAAAGACTGTGTATAATATGATAATCTGAAGCTCAGTTATAAACACTGATTATTATATTCATTTTAAATATTTATGATAAGATAATTATTTATTCATATCAGAGAATTATCTCTCTTCTCAATAGTATTGAGATTATAAGTCTTTTTCTTTTCATCTTTTCTTTCTAACACTGATTTTTCTATTCTTAGAGGAAATTATTATAAGTTTTACTATGTATGAAGTCATAATATTCACAGATATTAAGAAACTTTTCATAATAATTAAATTCAATATTGCAGATATATTCACTCTGATAAATATCTTCAGAATGATTGATCTGTATCAGTCTATTCTTTGATATTTATTATTCAACTTTATAATGCAGATGAAGAATATTCATGTTTTCAGAAATAGAAATATAGATATCATACTCTTTTACATCTGTAGATATGAGACTTATATATCTTATCTAAGATATTATCATGAGAATGAGCTGTTCACACACTGTGTTCTGCTTTCTGCATTCTCTTATATCTCTCTCTCTCTTTCTAAGAAGTCTCATGTGTGTTGTAATTATATATACAACTCTAAGATCAGTGAGTGTTTATTCAGTAACTATTCTCATCTCTGATTTTACAATTTTCATACACTAATAATGATTCTTAGTTACTTCAGTGTCAGAAATCATTCTAATTAAAGATGATAATATTATCAAGACTACTCTCTTCTGCTCTTAAGCTTCTTTTATCACTTTTTCTTCCTTCTCTGCAGAAAAGATTATGCATACACTGAGTTGTAAGTATTCAGTGCTGAGTGACTTCTGCTGTTATTTATTCAGTTCTGTGCCTTCTTCTTTTATTTCTTCTGTCTTTATTCTCTCTGCTCTGACTTCTAATTCTGCAGATTCTGTGCTCTTCTTCAATTTCTCTATGTATATATATATGCATTTCTATATTGGCATTCCAGCCAATCTTGTGATAAATGACATTAATATTATACATAGAGTGATAGAGAAATCAGAGATATGTATAGTGTTATTATAAGAGTGACTTGTAACTCTTAAATCTCTTACAGATCTCAAGTTTTGAGATTTCCTTTATTTTTAACATTTTTTAGATAACTTGATATTGGAAATAGATTAAACATGTGATGTATGAAAATGAATGAAATATATATGATAA
Source organism: Blastomyces dermatitidis ER-3 (assembly GCF_000003525.1). NCBI lineage: Eukaryota > Fungi > Ascomycota > Eurotiomycetes > Onygenales > Ajellomycetaceae > Blastomyces > Blastomyces dermatitidis. The sequence continues at coordinate 1,590,302 of NW_025544774.1, forward strand.
TATTTGTCTTTTATAACTGACTCTTACAGTTAATAATTAATTCATTATTTCTTTTCTTTTCTTACACTTTTTCTTTATCTGCTAGTCACTACTCTTACACAATCTCTATATAATACAGTGTTTAATGACTAGGTTCAGCAGCTTTCATCTTTTGTGATTCTGTCTCATATATTATACTGTCTCTCTTTACCTGCTCAGATTACTACAGTGAACAGCTTATTAAAACTAACTTTATCTGATCTCTGAGTATTCTCAGAGATTAAGATGACTTAATCTTACATATCTGTGAATGTTTCAGATAATTCATCCTCTGTGATCTCTGTAATTGAACTGATATAAACAGTTAAATTCAACTCTGAATTTCTTTTTCTTCTATGATCTGATTTATATACAAGTCTGCTACTTTGAGACTACTCTTTACTATGTTATACTTGCTGTCTGCAGTGTGTTATTGTATAATCAGCTACAGTTTTATTACTTATTAAAGTATAATATTCATCTGATTTCTTCATTACTTCTCATTCTTTTCTTATAATTATAAAAAGATTGAAATAAGTAAGATCATCTGATTCATAAGTATCTATAATTTCTCTTATCTTGTAAGACTTTTTAATTGTAAGTCTCTTCTTTTTTAATACTGATAATAGTACTGTGAATAATCATAATTCACTCAGATCTTGTATCTTTACTTTTATAAGTTATGAATTATTTATTAAGTTGTATAAGATCTGTTCCTCTGATTCTTTCAATATATATATTTTCAGAGAATGTGATTTAAGTATTTTATATAACTCAAATCATCTAGATTGAAACTTCTCAGAACTCTCATTATATATAAGAACTTATATTCTCATCTTGAGACTCAATTTCTTAACTAGTGAGTCTCATATTCTTTTCAATTGAATTACTCAGTTCAGAAGTAACTCATTAGCTTCTATATATGTATAACTGATCTCTTTCAATCTTAGTTTCACATCTGCGACTGCTGTGTTCACAACTGCTACTACTGTGTTCATAACTGCTGTTTCTGCTGCATTCACAACTGTTGTGTTCATGACTGTTGCATCTGCAACTGCTGTTCTCTTCCTCATCTTTTCTGAAGCATTCTTCAGAATGCGCGGATACAATTCATACAACAGGTAGAATGATGAATACTTGAAGACTGCATGCTGTTAAATCCGCATAATTAGTAGCATCTGTCTGAGATATTCATTCTATAGTCTTGTAGGCTTGCTCACTAGATATTTTATCAGTATATTACTTAAGATTTCATTCAAGTGTTTCATCTTCTCATTTATCTGTGAATGATATAGTGTTGTTCTACAATATCTTATCTATAACTGACTTATAAAATGCCTCACTACTTCTTCTATGAGATTCACACTGTTATTAGTTAGAATCTTATACAGCATTTCATAGTTAATATAGATCTCATTATATAGAAACTTCATCATCATCTTCTCTATTATCTCTGAAACTGCTTTCATGACTGATCAGCTAGTAGTATAATTAATAACAGTGATTATTCATTGATTTTCATTTGATATTCACAGTAATATGTCTATAAGATTCACTCTTCATTATTTAAACAGTTGTATTGTATACTTCATCTGATATTATACTTTCTCATATTCTAATTCTTTCTTAGATTCTTTTGTGACCTGATAATTCAGGCACTTGTGAGTGTATATCTGAATATTCTCAGTCATGCTTGATCAGTATACTCTTGATTTGAGTATACTTATGAGTTCAGAGCTTTCTAAGTGACTGAATTTCTTGTGTATGTGAGTCATTAAGTCATGTTTAAATAAAGATTCTAGATAGAGAGCTTCTGCATATTCTAGATTATAGTAAAGTATAACATCATTTTTCAATTTTCTTAACTTGAAGTTCAGAAGCATCTCTTCTACTGCTCTTATAAGATACTTATTATCTGATATCTTATCATTCTTCAAGTGAGAGATTATAATGTTCACTTATTCTGATTTCTTACATTCTCTCAGTGTGTTTAATGTGAATATCTCTTATATCTGATTCACAGAATTCTTATTCATGAAATTGAGTCTGTGACTAATTGTATCAGATATCACAGTGTTTAATCTCTTTCAGTATTTAATATAAAGATTACACACTTGAAACTCTGAGATTCAATATACTAAGTATTTGAAAGGTTTTGTCATTGATTGTAGATAGATGAGACTTTTATAATTTATAATCACTGTTATTGTATATCTGTTGTTGATATATCTATTTTATAATATCAGTGTGTGCTTGATCACTAGCAATTTCTTTTCATATACTGAGTAATTGAGCTTGATATCTGATAGTTTTCTATCATCATATGTCACTGAGTGCAGCTTGCTGTTCTTACTCATCTGTAAAAGAGTGTCTCTGATAGCTCATTTAAATGCATTTATCTTGATATAGAAAGATTTATTATAATCTAGTTAAATAAGCACTGAGAATGTTATTATACATTTTCTCAGTGTGAGAAAAGCCTCTTCACACACAGTATTTCAGATAATTGAATGAAACTTCTTCTTTTACAGATTTGTATTTATTTCTCTTAAGAGATCTGAGAGTGATATAGATATTCATGTGAAATTCTTGATGAATCTGCAGTAATATGAGATTAACTCAAGAAACTGTCATATATGATATATATTTCTCAGTCACAGTCAATTTGCTATGATATTCAATTTCTTCAGAATAAGATGTATACAGTCACTACTTACTACATATTCTATAAACTTCAACTCTTTCATTTCAAACACACACTTGATTAATTTAATATAGAGCTTATACTCTGTCAGAGTTATAAACACTTTATCAAGATACTTCAGATATTCATTATATAAGTTTGAAAAGACTAGAATGATATTGAGATATATAAGATATGAGATTTCATTCTGTTTATGAAGAATCATATTCATCATTATTTGAAAGATGATAAGTGCATTTATCAGACTAAATAATATTATCAGAAATTTGAACTTGTCTTATTATATATTAAACACAGTTCACAAAACTGACAGTTTGTCTACACAGATCTGTCAGTATTCTGAGAGAAGATTGATCTTTGATAGATATCAGGTGTTTTCAACTGTATTCAACTATTATTGAATTCATAATAATGAATATTCATTCTTAATTATAAGCTTATTAAGTGCTTAATAATTGATACTTATTATTATTATATTATTCTTCAATTATAGATGTATGCAGTCAGAGACTATGACATTTATCTGAGAACTTTTAGTTCTCAGGGTTTTTCCTATATCTGTAAAGTTAACTATTATACATTCATCAATTTCAGATATGCAAAATCAGAAAATTTCAGCTCAGAATACAAAAACTGTTTACGAATTACAGTGTTTTAACATCATCTCATACTTTGAAACTATTTGACAATATCATGACAAAGGAAAAGAGAATACAGTCTTAAAGATGGACACATTAGATAGGATAGACAGAAAGAATTAAAAGGAAAAAGATAAAATAAAGAAAGACTATAACAAAATAAATTTATAAAAGATAGTATATAAGCTGTTTTAACAGAACTAATATCTGGGTTGAATTTTTCTCCTCTTTCATATTCCGGATAATTCCTGAATTTAGTCATTTTCTTATAGCTGCTTGCTTTAAATTTCTGGATAGAAATTAAAGTATTTAATTTCTGTCTCAGTTGAGAATAAGAATCTCATATTTAATTGATTTAGATCATACTTCTCTTTCAATCTGACTCTGAGACTATTGTATAATGCACAGTGCATTACAATATACTCAGAATTCTTATTTATATTGCAGAATGAGTATTCTATTGAGTCAAATCTATCATTAAATCTTTATATATAAGATTTGAAATAGTCATATTCTAGTTTCAGCTGTATTATAGATGAGAATATTTTCTTTTTATATTTAATTAAACAAGATTTTCACTTGAATTTTATTTCAAATCTTGAATAATGTATACTCTTCTTTTATTTCTATCAGCTTTCATTTCACTTATCTAAACAAGATTCTTTTATTTTTCTCTTTATAAAAGATTAGAATATAATTTTTTAAATAGATCTGCTTAATTCTGTACTTTTTTTTACAGCTGAATCAGTTAATTCATTACTATAAATATTCATATAAGCAGGAACTTAGTGTAGATGAATTATCAGCTTTGATATTCTTCTCTTTTGAATTTTTAAAATAGAGTTTAAGATCAGTTCAAGATTTATTTGATCATTATAAATCTGACTATTTCTAAGTCTTTTTAAAACAGCTTGACTATCAGAGAATATTCATATCTCTTTTAAACAATTTTCTCTTTTATAAGATTTTATTTCAATGAGTTTGAAAGCTTTCACTATTACAAATAGTTCAGCATCAAAGACTTCATATTCAGAGCCTAGATTTCAGAAATCTGAGATAAAATTGATATTATCTTCAGTATAAGTAATGTCTGCATCTAATCTATTCAAGTTCTCATTTTTTAAGTCATCTGAATAAATCAGAATAGAGTCTTTTATATTGATTGTAGAAATTCTCTTTGAATGCTGTTCATATTCTTTCTCTTTTGATAGTTCACTTATTTATAAGTCTATAAGAGATTCAAGCTTTTCTCTTCAGAGAGATAACTTCTCATGATCAACTTTTTCAACATTTAAAGAAGAAAATTGATTTTTAATCAGAGAGTATAGTCTGTACAGTTGAAAAGACATTTTCTTTGAAGAATTATTTTCATTTTAATCAAGAAATCTATTTCAATTCAGTTCATTTCCAGAGTTAATTGATGAAAATGAAGAAGAGACTCTTTCTCTGATTATATGATTTGAGCTCATCTTTACAACTCTTAGAGCATAGTTCATACAGGCCTTTTAAAATCTAATAGTAGAAGAAGGAATTGAAGCTTCAATTTTCATTGCTTTAATAGAAGATGATTTGAATGCTCTCAGAATTCTTCTCAAGGCTCTGTTTTACAGACTTTGAAAGAGTTCAGTGAAATTCTCTTGATTATTTCATCAAACTTGAACTTCATAATCAGCTACTGATGTAATACAGGCTATATATAACTGTCTCATAGCCTGGAAGAATAGACCTCTCTCTGTATTTGATAGTCTGATTATGTTGTTCAATAGTCTTTCTGCCTTGACAGTTCTTTGTTGAATGTGATATTTAAAATTCAACTTGAAGTTTAATCATACTCCTAATCATTTGACATTTACACTGGGTTTAATCTCTCTATTTAAAAGAGTTAGAGATAGTTCTTTCTCATTGAATCTAGAAAAGAAGTGAATTAACTCAGTTTTATTCATATCAAATTGAATTTGATTGATATCTGCTCTAACAAAGATTTCCTTTGCAGCTTCTTCTAATAATTGATACACATCTGTTACTCCTCACTCATCTTTTTTACAAATAGAACTGAAAAGCCTCACATACTTAATGAGAGTTATATAAGATCATGTTCTAGAAGATCTATGATCTGATGCTTCTGTTCTTCAAGATGTGTTTGTGACAGAGAATATGTATTCTGATTGACTGATTTTATATTCTCTGTGTCAATCTCATGTATGAATCCTTGTTTCAGTAATAATTTCAGTGAAAGATCTATTCAGAAGATCTTTTCATACTTCTTCAGAAGCTTCTTCATACACTTATTCTCTTATATATTCTTTATCTTAGTTTTCTTCACTTTCAGGTTCTGTATGACATACAGAATGCTTTCAGATAAGGTCTTGTAAATCATTCACTTTGCTTATTAATATGTAAGCAGATTTAACTCTTCTATATCAGAGATGTGAAATGTTCTTCTTATATCAGTTGATAGAATTGTATAAATCATTTTCTTTCTATTAATTAATTACATATAACATGTACATCATTGAATCTGTGAATTGAATTTTTGAAATTAATTAAGTCTGAGAATAAGATCATATTTCACATTCTGCAGCTCTCACACTTAAATATAGCAAGATTATTCTCTGAAGTGCAAGAGAACTCTTACTCTTGCAGATGATATCAAATATCAGTTATCAGATAATCTTATATATTGAGAATTCTTCACTCAGCAGACCTCTTTCAGTCTTCAGATTATCTCTCTATATATTAAAGAAAAACCAACTTTTCCGTGCAAAAAACGCTGTAACGTGACCTCACGTGACGTCACGTGCACCCCATCAAAAATCCA